>NC_080790.1:137883566-138220129 GCF_028018385.1 Neofelis nebulosa | reverse complement strand
CCTGAGCTGAAGTCGGACGCTTAACCGATTGAGCCACCCAGGCGCCCCAAGACATCCAGTGATTTTTGAGAACTTTGTGTGGTTTGGAGTTTGAAATACTTTTTTCCACATTCTCTCCAACAGATTCTGGTGCCAGAAAGTCAAATCTCACCCATGCAAGAGGAAATCATTAGTTTGAAGGAAAAACCTAACTCCCAAAAGGAATTCGCTAAACCTCCAAAATGTATCAAAAACAGCAATCAAGGGGACAGAAAGAATAGTCAGCTTGGGGTAAATACGGTGTCAAAATAGTTGTTTATAAAACGGCGTAGATCAAATCATTGCTGTATGTAATTATAGAAAAAGGTATCTAGAGTTTACATTAATGGTCGTCATCAATAACATTTCAGAGTATTTCCCCCTGCCTTTTACAAATGCAAACAAAAGCATTGTGCTTTAGCAATTCTGTTTATGTGTAAGTGTAAGAGAGTAACTACCACTTTTTACATTTATCCCCTGTTTTGTATTTGCTTTTGGCCTTATGCAGAACACAAATCCATAATGCAGTGTCTCTTTATTCACACAAGGACAGAAAGCAAAGTAGTAAGCTCTTCCTCCTCTTCCTCCTCCTCCTCCTCCTCCTGCTCGTGGAGACTCCCTTCTAGGCCACACTCAACAGAACCAGCACTCCACCTTCTTCCCTCGCTGTGACACTTGACATGGCCAACAGCCCTGTCTTTCCTATTGTCCTCTCCTCCTCTGATTTCTGCTAGCATTTTAATTGTCTCCCTACTCTGTCATTACGTTGGAGGTACTTTCCCTCCCTACATTCTGGATGTAGACTTGCTCTAAAAGCGTGGCTCAGCCTCCTGAACACGTCTGTGCCTTCTCGCTTACAAAGCTCCTTCACGTGCCCAGTGTAAACTCTTGAAATGTACCGGACCTCTCTTCAAAGTGCCACAGTGACGCCTCGCTCTTCTGGTGTTTCCTTTGGTGTGTCCCTCCAAGTCTTTTCCTGAAGTCTAACTTCAAAGTCTTTTAAATCTTTTGTGTCAAATTCGCATCTGTCTGCATACTTCAGTGAGGCTACCGTTAGTGTTTGGATGGCGTCCTGAATCCAGCCTCCTCTCCTGTCACACCTAGGACCAAGGTACCCGCGGTGGTCCTTTCACAGCATCTCTCAAGTCCTTGCCTCCTCACGCCCTTCACTGTTGCTCATCTTCGCACACCTGGCTTGATGCAGCCACCCCCTCGTTGTTCTCGGACACGGTTGCTTCATCCTGTGAGCTACCCCGTGTGGTGTCCCATGCTTTTCTTAATACCGGCGTCCCGGTAGCATTCTTCTGCTCAGAAACTTTGTGATCTCTGTGTTTACCTTCCTGCCTCTAAACTTGGACTCGATTCTGGGACCTTCCGCGTCTCATTTTACTCTAAAGACCACTTTGAGTCACTTGCTTTTCTGCCTCTTTTTTATGTCGCACTAATTTTTGCGCCTCTACGTTCATCCGTGGTGTGTGTCCTTTTTTTTTCACTTTTCCCCATCTCCCCCCGGCCCTTACGTTTGCAAGGCTTGATGATTAATTTCACTTCCCTTCATGGACCTTTTCCCGCTGCAATTTTTACTGACTTCTCACCTTTACACAACTGGAACTCTCACAGGCTCCCCCGTACACTTTGATGTGTTGGTGTTACTGTCCTTTCCCGTTAATCTTGTTTCTTCGTTAAGTGAAATGTCAGTTTTCCTTAGACAATTCAGTTATAAAAGCCATTTGCCATTTGCTGTGCCTTTTGGTTTTTTTATGTCATATAATTTATAGTCAGATTGGTTTCCATACAACACCCAGTGTTCATCCCAACAGGTGCCCTCCTCGATGCCCATCCCCCATTTTCCCCTCTCCCCCACTCCCCCAACAACCCTCAGTGTGTTCTCAGTATCCAAGAGTCTCTTACGGTTTGGCTCCCTCCCTCTCTGTAACTTTTTTTTCCCTTTCCCCCATGGTCTTCTGTTAAGTTTCTCAAGATCCACATATGGGTGAAAACATACAATATCTGTCTTTCTCTAACTGACTTATTTCACTTAGCATAATACCCTCCAGTTCCATCCACGTTGCTGCAAATGGCCAGATTTCAAATGAATAAAGAAGATGTGGTTTATATATACAATGGAATACTACTTGGCAATGCTGTGCCTTTTATATCCAAGTTGTACCTTGAGTAGTTATTTAAAATTCTTAGGACCCCCACCTTAAACTCAGTAAGTCATAAACTCTGGAAAAGATCTCTCTAAAAAACATTGCACCGTTGTGAAAGACCCACTGTGTTTTCGTTCAGAATTAACTGTGAAGCATTTACATGAATAAGTGACTTTCCAGGTCCCATTCACTATGCCGCTAGGAACTATCCTTCTTTGCACAAGAATCCATTGGTTCAGTAGTTTGTTTTCTGGTCGATCTTAGAATTCCCCCTTTTCCTCTCCTTTCCACCTTTCCTTCTCACCCCATTTACATACCTATTAAAATACCTGCAGTATTTTTGTTTTAGTCTCGGGGGCAGGTGCCTTTAAAAAACAACAACAACAACGACACGGTTCTCCTCTGCCTCTCTGCAGTTTTTCATCATCTCCTCCTTTATATGACGCCCCCTGAAACTCCTGTTCCTGCAGCCCTTGCCTCTGCTTGCCTCCCTCTGTTCAGTCACTCTAGAATGAAGTCAGAAAATGTGCATCTTTATCAGAGCCACTAGCTCGTGTGTGTGCTGCTGAGTCTCTGAATCCCTGTAGCTACCTTTACTCCAAAGTCAGTTTGGTCTCCACAGATTATTAATACAATTTTTTAAAATATGTGAAAGTTTTGAGGAATGCTGAACGTTATGAAAGCATTCATGAACAAATTCGCCTAAGTCTGTATCCAAACATCACGCCCTGAAATAGAATAAGAAACTGAGCCATTGGTTGTAAGATACACCCAGTATCAGTAAAATATTTTCAGCTGGTATATAAAGGTGCTGTATTCCATATATCTGGATACTTTATAACTACTTTTTAAAAAATTATTTCTTAGCATGCGAGCAGGGCGAGGGGCAGAGAGAGAGAGAGGGAGAGAGAGAATCCCAAGCAGGCTTTGTGCTGTCAGTGTAGAACCTGACATGGGGCTTGAACTCACAAACTGTGAGATCATGACCTGAGCAGAAATCAAGAGTCGGACGCTTAACTGACTGAGGCACCCAGTGTCCCTCTATAAATACTTTTTAAAACAACATTCCTTGTTTGGGCTACGTGTTCAATACCAAATATTTAGGATAGAACCTCTCAAGTCAGCCTAAAACAGAAATTTCTTGATATGATGTCATTTATAAAATACCATATGTCTTTTGGGTGTAGTCAAGGTAAATGTTATGAATAAAATTGTAGGACAGTTCATTTCAAAAGAGGATGTGTGTTTACTGTGGCTGCTTCTCATGGTTTCAGATAATTACTCCTAGCAAAAGAAAAATGTCTGAAGCATCAATGATTATTCCTGGTGCAGATAGATACACTGTGAGAAGCCCAATACTTTTAATCAACACATGTAAGTTTTATATTCTTGAAAGATTTCTAACATACATATTTATATATATGCCCATATTTTTTTGCATATATATATATGCGCATATACATATATATATATATATATACACACACACTTTTTTTTAATGTGTTTATTTTATTTTTGAAAGACCACAAGCAGGGGAGGGGCAGAGAGAGGGGGACAGAGGATCTGAAGTGGGCTCTGCGCTGACAGGGTGACAGCAGTGAGCCTGATGTGGAGCCTGAACTCACAAACCACGAGATCATGACCTGAGCTGAAGTCGGACACTTAACCGATTGAGCCACCCAGGTGCCCCAGACATTATTATATCTTTAAAGCAGGCATTTTTTAATTCAGAGATATTCTGGGGATTTAATTTACACAGAGGATAAGTTAGAGATATGGAAATTGTTAAGATACAAACCACAAACGTCTTCTAATTGCCAAGAAATTTCAAATTTCGAAGAAAGGTCTGACAGGTATTAACATATAAGCATTATTCAAAATATTAATACCCAGATTAATAACTTGTAATTTAAGCAGGAGTCAGCCATAACATAGCAGCTAAAACATTGTGTCCCTCGGGCTGCTTGGGCTTGTTCCCCTGCTCCCAGGTGTGTACTTTGTACAGATTATCCTCCAGGTGAGTGTAGAACCAGTTTTCTTTTCGTAAAGTGGAGCTAAAGTGTCTACCTCATCAAGTTGTTTAGAAGACAAAATGAAAATCATTCATTCAATGAGGAATATTGTGAAACATTTAGACAGTGCTGGTACCTACTAAGAGCTGAATAAAAATGAAAACATAATGCTATGTACTAGCTGCTATAAAACAGTCATATTTATTATTACTCTTATGACACTTTAACAGTGACCTTCTGTTCCCAAAATCCAGTTGCCTCCTGGGCAATTGTCTAATATCCAACAGGCTCCTCAATTTTAAGAGGTCCCAAATAAATTGATTTTTCCACCCTCCCTGCTAGTTTTTTGTCCATTTTTTTACCTTGGTAAATGGCATCTGTATCCACTTATTCTTCTAAACCAGAAGTCTTGGGCCCATCCCAGCACCTCCCTTTTTTACATTCCTCATCTAAAAAGTGCCTCAGTAATAGCATATGTAATTTTAAAAATTTTATTTTGAGAGAGAGAGAGAGAGTCCACACGGGGTAGGGGCAGAGAGAAGGAGAAACAGAATCCCAAGCAGGCTCTGCACCATCAGCACAGAGCCCAATCCATGGGGCTCAAACTCATGAACTGTGAGATCATGATCTGAGCTGAGACCAAGAGTCAGACGCTTAATCGACTGCGCCACACAGGTGCCCCGCAATATGTAATGTTTAAAACCCTACAAATACGGCAGTCCTTTGTCCTCCTTTTTAGCAACACCACGAAGAGGAAGAGTTAAACCACCGCTGCACATGATGAGTTCTGCAGAAAAACCTGATATTCCTAAAACGTCCGAAAGTGGGGTGGATAATGCTGAATCACTTACATCCAGACCATCTGAAGAAAGAAAGAGCAGAGATAATACAGACAAAGTAATTTTACTTTGACCACATTTTAAAAAATTAATTTTATCAAGTTACTATAGAAATACATATTGAGCTAATTTCTTTTGCAAGTAGTGTCTCACTTTGTTTAAAATATTACTATATCTATATATCTATATATCTATACATACATATGACTTCTTGTTCTTGAAAGTCAGTCCTTATGACTTTTATTTATTTTGCTACCAATAAAATTTAGGAATATCCATTCAATATAACTTTGATTTATGTATTTGGGAGGAGAAATGGACTTGCCATCATTCTTTAGTTTATTATACAAGTTAGTGTCTGCTAGAAATGTAAAATACAAGTGGACTGTGTCCTTAAGTATCTCAAAGTCTATTGTGGAAATTAGATAGATTAATAAGATAATTATAATATTGTCTAAATGTTCTCAGACTGTACATAAAGGAAGCAGTAGGAACCTAATGGAGGGGCAGGTGCCTAGCCCCAGAGCTGGAGGCGTGGGTGAAGACCAGGAAATGCTCTTGAAGAACAACAGATAAGAGAATAGGTAAAAGAAAGTTATTTCCTGGGAGATGTAGGAGGTAATGAGAGATACAGGTAAGTTAAGTTTGTAGATGAGGAGCACCTAACAGGTCTGTTTTCTCTGAAGTGTCAGGTGAGCTTGGTGAATTTCTATTGCATTATGTTGCAGGAGAGGCTCAGAGACCTGTAAAGATTGAAATAGCTACTAAGAGATAATGGAGAGAAGGAAGAGTAAGTAAAGGTGTGAGGCAAAGTGAAGGCCTTCTAAATGTAAGGCTGAATTCTATCACATGTATTAGTTCAGAAATATGTGTAATTTTCTCCAGCAAAGCTTAACAGCCTTGTTACTGCAGTGAAAAAGAATAGGTGGTGGGTTTGAGAAAGATGAAATGGTATGTGGCAGAATGATAAACGGTACTAAGAAAAGAGTCAGAAGGAGTTGTTCCGATTTTCAGGCTAAGTGTTCCTTAATCCGGGCACTGTCATTCATTCAGTGGTGTGGCGTGGTCCTGAGTGTGCTAGGCCTGTGCCTTTTCGTCAGGGAGCCCTTCAGTCCTCGTGACAACCAAACGCACCAGCACGTGTTCCCACTGCTCCTCTCGAGACTTAGAGACCCACTGGCCGGATTCAGTAGGGGAGACAGGCAGGACGAGGCACGATGTCCCAGCCTGTAGGGTGTGTTTTTCTGATAGTCACGGCAGGTTTTTATTTGATCTGGGTACATGTGGTCTGTGGCTATGGAAAGAAGGAAGCTTGGTGTAGGCAAGAAGTCGCCTGCCCAGTGGCCACAACTTTACCAAATCCTTTAATGTTTCGTAACTTCCCGATCTTCTAGGCATGTTGGTGAAAAGACCAGAATAGGTGCAGGCTGTGAGAGCAGCAGCAGAGCAGTAGACGTGCCGTGGCGATTCTAGAGAGTGTCGGCTACAGATGGAAGCCGAATTACTGTACTAGCCCTGGATGAGTCCAGAAAATTTGTAGAATCTTCTGCCTTGTCTGCAATGAAAATGGTTTTCTTGTGTTTTAGGATAAGCAATATCCTGGAATGGGCATCATCTTTATGAAACAGTAGAAGTACTATCCAACGTTTAATAGCAAGGCAAATTTATTTTAAAGGTTTTAAACATTAACACGGTGACTTTTAAGGGTTGTTTTCTTATAATACCTTGTTTAAATTAACATTAACATGTCCCCTATGTTTTATAGCGTATCAAAACTGCTAAAGCTGTAGAGAAGACGGAAAACAAGGACACTGAATTCCTAAGCCAAAATTTTAGTAAGTACTTCTTAAATTTAATTTTACTTTCTCTTTAAAAAAATATTTTATTCTTTTTATAGTATTTATATATTTATAAAATTTATGTATTTATATATAATATTTATAATATTTATAAAATATTCTTTTCATATTTTCCTTTAATTCCACTGACTTTCGTTGATTTGAAAAAGAAAGATTCATAATGAATGCATTTGGCTTTATGCATTTAGAAACTTAGAGGTTACAGGAAAATATTCTACAGTCTCTATTTCCAAGAACATCAGTCTCTCCTTCCTAATATGTGAACCTTGATCAAATTGTATACCGACTCCCATTTTACCTGCCAGCTGCATACAAAACTGAAAATGCCATAATTTTGGTTTTATTTAGATAAACTGCCGGATGCTGTTCCTGATTCACAGACAGTGGGAAAAAAAGACAAACCTGTGTAAGTATCAAAAACCATCAGGTAAGTCAGCATATATGAATGTTGTTTTAGATTAATGTAATAAATTTAAAAGAAAAGGCCCATGTATTCTTAGAAGGTGGGATTGGCTGTAGCTCTGATCATCACATGTATTACTATGACTGCACAATGGGGAACAGTCTGCTTTTCCATAGCAGCCAACAGAACTGTTTTTCAAATTGACTCAAAATGAATGGGATTTTTAAAAGAATAAGGTATGAATGTGAAGAAATTTAACCTAGTTTAAACGCACAGTAGTACATGTAAGATACGAGACATATTAGTAGATATCAAATAGTGGCGATAATAGACCTTTTGTAACAACATTTTTTAATCTCATCAGTTATATAGTACATTTTAACTTTCATCATGACTTACCAAAATATTTTCATACTTGACTATTAACAAATGACCATCGATAAACATTGACTAGATACAAAAAAAATCAAGGTCTCAGGTCAGAGTCCTAGGCTAATGTTTTATGATACGTTAAGCAGGCTGTTTTATTTTCCAGGTTATCTGATGTGTTGGACAACGTCTGTGGAAATAAGATGAACTCCAAATGGTCATGTTGGACCCCTGTAGCAAATATTAACCTACGTAATAACAAAAGAGCAAGTACTTCATCAGGAGATACATTCAATCAAGGTGAAACATCGTTTTTTCTGTATATAACAGGAGCTCGGAAATACTCATTTCTTTAAATGTCTAATAAACGTCTTGGATGTTAACAAATTTATGTGTTACCAGTTTATTAGGTTCATAAAGATAAACGTTTTATTTTTCCACTAGGTATTATTGTCAAAAAACTTACTAAACAGAAATCATCCTCTTCAACATCTGGCGATAACTGTGAAGAAACAGAAAAGGTGCAGTGTAAGAAAAAAACAATGCAGCATAGCGAAATAGATAAAGTGGAAGTAGGAGTTTGCAAAAGAGACGGTCAGCAACAACTAAATCATCCTAAACGTTCAGAGCTGAAAAACACTGAAAATAGCAAGCAGAGCGATTGGCGTATTGAATCTGAAACTACTGTCAAATCCGTTCTCTTAAATAAGACAGTTGAGGAATCTCTGATCTATAGGAAGAAGTACATATTGTCAAAAGACGTGAATACCGCTATTTGTGACAAAAGCCCTTCTCCTAGAAAAAATGGGAAAAGTCACAGAAGGTCAGGGAAAAGATTAACGTCTCAACTTGATTCCTGGGATCTGAAACAAAAACAAATGGTGAGCTTTCAGTGTGTTTGGTTTCTGCATACTTACAATATGCCTACCTAATAACATAGACCGTGAAAGACGCTTTCTTGAGTGCTGCAGAGTTAACATTCGTGAGACCTCGTTCTTTAACTCAGGTCTCCAGTGTGCGAGTGAGTACCTCCCGACTGCCTCACCTCGTCCTGGCACCAGCCCCCACCGAGCCAGTGTGCCTGCAGGCGCAGGGCAGGTGTGTAAATGGGTGGAGCAAGAAAGCACCCGGCAGCCCCTTGTCTCCTCCCATTGGCTCTCCTTCACTCTGCCCCGCAGGTGCTCGGAGCATGTGTATGCAACCGTCTGTGCCTCTCTCACGGTGCTTATCTTTGTTTTAAAAACTGGTTGTCTCTGTGTGTTCTTTTTCCTCCTGCTTTAACCTCTTAGAGTTTAAAGATTGTGTTTTATCCGTTGTTATCCTGAACGGCCTAGCAGTTTTGCACACAGTGGCATCTACATTTCTTGAATGATTGCATCCAAGTTTAGCAAGATTTTTCAAGAAAAGATGTAGGTGGAGTGCAGGAGTCGACCTTCTGTCCTGTTGCTCATCCCCTTTGGAGCCTTTACCTCCTACGTGAGGTTAATCCTCTGTAGGACATCTCTAGTAGGAGTTTGAGCGGCGCCATACTTTAGGCTGAAAGTTTACTTTTTGTAGCAGTTACGGGAAATCTTTTTCTTGTCATTGCTGTCAAGATGCAGATTAAGAAAACTCTGTAATTAGAATACATTTCCACTGCCAGTCATACAGTCTGTTCCTCACTGCTCCTTAGAAGATCCAGGTTTTACAGGCTTCTATTTTCATTTATCATCCAGAGTGGCATTAATACCTGGATAGCCAGATATCTAGAGCTGATGTGAAATGTTCATGTGTTGCGACATCTCACCATGCAAATGAGATACTTAAGAGATAATTTCCGATTGTTCTTTTATGATTAGACATTATTTCCTTTGTCTCAACCGGCCTTTGTATTTCGTCTTTAATCTGTATTTCACTTTGCCTGCTTTGGCAACTTTCTTCTTTGACCAAATCCTTTTGGGTCACTTTCTCATGTTTCTTAGTATGCTGTTCTTTCTAGTCTTAGCTATTTAGTTCCTTCAGACCCAGGGAAAGTAGGTTCTTTTTGTCTGAGTGCTGAGCTTTTATTTTCAGCTGTTTTCTTTGCAGTTTAGAATCATTCCACAGAATTTCCCTAAGCCGGCTACTCGTTTTTTCCTGGGAGCATGGAAGCTGATCATGTCTTTTTTTTTTTTTTTTCCAACGTTTTTTATTTATTTTTGGGACAGAGAGAGACAGAGCATGAACGGGGGAGGGGCAGAGAGAGAGGGAGACACAGAATCGGAAACAGGCTCCAGGCTCCGAGCCATCAGCCCAGAGCCTGACGCGGGGCTCGAACTCACGGACCGCGAGATCGTGACCTGGCTGAAGTCGGACGCTTAACCGACTGCGCCACCCAGGCGCCCCGATCATGTCTTTTAAGCTGTGCTCTGATTTTTTAAAATCCACTTTCCTGTCTTCGGAAGTTCTCTTCAGTCTCACACAGTGGTGCTCCCTGTGTTATAAGACTTTCTGCCACTCGCATACATGGATGACTCTCTTTTTAAGGTAGGCATCCGATTCTGCTTCTTGTTTACTGGGTTAATCCAGAGAAATAGAACCTCTGTAGCACGATGGTACACATTTCCCAAGTTGGCTCTAATTACGCTGGAAGTTCTTAAATCACACGCTCGCTATTTTATGGGGAGTTCATTTTTGCTACATTTCGAAGCCAAGTAGAGTAATGTCAAGAAGAGATAGTAAGTAATAACTTACTATCTTTGTTATATATAAAAACATACACGTAGGGGCACCCGGGGGGCTCAGTTGGTTAAGCATCTGACTCTTGATTTTGAATCGGGTCATGATCTCGCGGTTTGTGAGGTGGAGCCCCGTGTCTGACAGCGTAGGGCCTGCTTGGGGTCCTCTCTCTCTCTGCCTCTCCCCCCCCCCCCCTCCAAGTAAACTTTAAAAGACAAAACAAACCCATAAACTTAAAAATGGTTAAAATAGTAAATTTTGTATTTATGTTCATGTTGTATTTTACCATAATTAAAAACAAAACATATGCCTGGTTCCCTGAGAAAGGTAAAACTAAAGTTAAGACAAGAGAACTCATGTCTTTATTATAGGGAGTTTTCTTTCAGCCAAATTACGTAAAATTATGCAGGTAATAATTCTTTGTAGTCCTTCCATTTTTAGAGTATTATTCGTTTTTACTTTTTTTTTTTAAGTAATCGCTACACCCAGTGTGGGGCTTGAACTCACAACTGCATGATCAAGAGTGGCACGTACTACCGACTGAGGCAGCCAGATGCCCCTAAAATAATGGGATTTTTTAGAGCAGTCTCAGGTGTATAAGTATACAGAGTTCCCATATGCCCCTTCACCCACACCCCAGTTTCTCCTGTCATTGACATCTTAACATCAGTGGGTATAGGGGTTACAAATTATGCACCAACATCGTTACATTATTATTAACTAAAGCCTGTAGTTGAGGTTAGAGTTCATTCATCGTGTTGTATGTTCTGTGTGTTTTGACAGATGTATAGCAGCCTGTACCTACTGTTACATTATCCTACATAATCGTTTTCCTGCCTACACTTCCCTGTGCTGCCTCCCTCCTAAAAGTCGTGTCGATCACTGATCTTGTTGCTGTCTCCGTAGTACTTTTGCCTTTTCCAGAATGTCGTAGAATTGGAACCATATAGTATGTAGTCTTTTCACATGGCTTCTTTCACTCAGCGACATGCCGTGACGTGTCTCTGTGTCTTTTCAGGGCTTGACGGCTGATTTCTTTTTGCTGATGAGTAACATCCCATTGCATGGTGTACCGAGATTTGTTTATCTGTTCACCTGTGAAAGGACATCTTGGTTGCTTCCGTGGTTTAACACTTAATAAATAAAGCTTCTGTAAACATTCACGTGCAGGTTTTAGGTGGACGTAAGCTTCCAACTCATTTGGGAGAATTGCTAGATCGTGTGTTTAGTTTTGTAAGAGACCGCATGACTTCCCAAAGTGGAAAAAGTGGCTGTACCATTTTTGCATTCCAAGCAACAGATGAGTGAGTTCCTATTGGTCTACACCCTTGCCAGTATTGGGTGTTGTCAGCGTTTTGGATTTTAGCTGTTGTCGTATGTGCTCAGTGGTGTCTTGTTTTAATTTGCAGTTTTCTCATGATCTATGATTTTCAGCATCTTTTTATATTTTTATTTACCCTCTGTATGTCTTCCTTGGTGCATTACGTATTCAGATCTCTTACTCATTTTTTAAGTGAGTTCTTTGTTACTGTTGAGTATCAGTAGTTGTTTGTATAATTTCGATACAGGCACGCCAGACTTTATTGCACTCTGTAGATGTTGCATTTTTTACAAACTGAAGGTTTGTGGCAACCCTGTATTGAGCAAGTGTATTGGTGCCGTTTTTCTAACAGCATTTGCTCACTTTTGTCTCTGTCACATTTTGGTAATTTTCATGATATTTCAAAGTTTTTCGTTATTATTGTATCAGTTATGGTGATCTGTGATCAGTGTTTTTTGTTCCGATTGTAATTGAAGTGCCACAACCCAACCACACCCAGAGAAGATGGCAGACGTGACAAATGCGTTCGTCTCGCTCCACTCACTGGCCACTCCCTCGTCTCTCTCCCTCCCCTCAGGCCTCCCTATTCCCTGAGACACCCAGTAGTGAAATTTGGCCAGTTAATAACCCTGCCGTCGTCTCTCTCCGTGTTCATGTGAAAGGAAGAGGCACACGTCTCTCAGTCTCTCACTTGAAGTTGAAAGCTAAAAAAATAGCATTAAGTTTAATGAGGAAGGCAAGCAGAAAGCTGAGATAAGCAAAAAGCTCAGCCTCTTGTGAAACCATTTTACTGCTGACCTGGAGAAGGTTTTAGTGGCCCGGATAGAAGCTCAAACCAACCGCCAAATTCTCTTCCGCCAAAGGCTAATTAAGAGCAAGGCCCTAACTCCCTTCAATTTTATGAAGGCTGCGAGCGGTAAGAGAAGGTTGAAGCTGGCAGAGGTTGGTTCATGAAGTTTAAGGGAAGAAGCTGTCTCTAGAACCTAAAAGGACAAGGTGAGGCAGCAAGTGCTGACGTAGAAGCTGCGGCAAGTTCTCTGGAAGATCCAGCCGGGATAAAATAAGTAATAAGTTTGGCTCCGTTAAACAGTGGATTTTCAGTGTAGACAAAATAGCCTTATCTTGGAAGAAGGTACCATTTGGGACTTCGATAGCTAGAGACAAGTCAATGTCTGGCATCAGAGCTTCAAAGGACAGGCTGACTCTTTTGTTAGGAACTAATGCAGCTGGTGATACGAAGTTGAAGTCAGTGCTCATTTAATGTTGTAAAAAATCCTAGGACCCTTAAGAATCATGCTAAATCCCTTCTGCCTGTGCTTTATAAATGGAACAGCAAAGCCTGGGTGACAGCATATCCGTTTATAGCACAGTTTGCTGAATGTTGTAAGCCTGCTGTTGAGACCTGCTCTGAAAAATATGATTCCTTTTAAAATATTATTACTTCTCAGGGCACTTTTGTGGCTCAGTTAAGTGTGTGACTCTTGGCTTGGGCTCAGGTCATGATCTTGCCGTTTGTGAGTTCGATCCCCACATTGGTCTCTGTGCTGACAGCTGTGGAGCCTGCCTGGGATTCTCTGTCTCCCTCTCTCCTCTCCTCCTCCTCCTCCTCCTCCTCCTCCTCCTCCTCCTCCTTCTTCTCTCTCTCTCTCTCTCTCTCCCCCCTCCTCTTTCTCAATAAACACTTAAAAAATAAAATATTATTTCTCACTGACATTATATCTGGTCACTCAAGAGCTTTGATGGAGATACACAACAAAATTAACGTTGTTATGCCTGCTAACACAACATCCATTCTGTAGCCGGTGGATCAAAGAGTAATTTCTACTTTCAAGTCTTACTGTTTAAGAAATACATTTCATATGGCTACAGCTGCTGTAGATAGTGATTCCTGCGATGGATCGGGGTAAACTAAATTGAAAACCTCTGGAAAGGATTCACCATTTGAGATACCATTAAGAACATTTATGATTCATGGGAAAAGGTCAAACTATCAACATTGACAGGAGTTTGGAAGAGTTGATTCCAATCTACATGGACAACGTTGGGGGATTCAGGACTTGAGTGGAGGAAGGAGGTACCTAAGTAGCTACAGATGTGGTGGAAACAGCTGGAGAACTAGAATTAGAAGTGGAGCCTGAAGAGGGGACTGAATGGCCGAAATCTCACAATCAAATTGAATGGATGAGGAGTTGCCTCTTATGGAGGAGCAGAGAAAGTGGTTTCTTGAGATGGAATCTACTCTTGGGGAAGATTCTGGGAAGATTGACTACAAAGAATGTGGAATATTACATGAACTTAGCTGAGAAAATCATAGGCATCGCTTGAGAAAATTGACTTCAATTTTTGAAAGAAGTTATGCTGTCAGTAAAATACCATGAAGCAGCGTTGCATGCTACACGGGAATCGCCCATGAAAGGGAGAGTCCGTCAGTGCAGCCAACTTCATTGCTGTCTTATTTTAAGAAATGGCCACAGCCGCCCTAGTCCTCAACAGCCACCGCCCTGTTCAGTCAGCAGCCACCAGTGATGAGGCAGAACCCTCTACCAGCAAAAAGATTACCATTTGCTGAAGACTCAGGTGATTAGCATGTTTTAGCATTGAAGTATTTTTTAATTAAGGTATGTACTTTGTGTTTTTAAGACATAATGGTATTGTGCATTTAATAGGCTGCAGTATAGCGTAAGCATAACTTTTATATGTGCTGGGAAACCAAGTTCATTGGACTCATTTTAATGCATTACTCGCTTTATCTCTGTGATCTAGAACCAAACCCACGGTATGTTGTGGTATGCCTGTCCAAATCCTTTATCAGATATGTGTTACACAAATATTTTCTGTTTATGGCTTATCTTTTCATTTTCTAAACAGTGTCTTTAAACACTGTTTAGAAACAGTGCGGAAGTTTTTAATTTTAGTGAAGTTCTACTTACCAACTTTGTGTTTTGTGGATTGTGCTTTTGGTGTTATAGACAAAAAGGCATTGCCAAACCCAAGATCACCTAGATTTTCTTCTATGTTACCTTCTAGGAGTTTTATAGCTTGCATTCTACATTGAGGTTTATGGTCCTTTTTTTTTTTTTTTTTTTTTTTTTTTTTTTTTTATGTTTGTTTAGTTAGAGAGAGAGAGGCAGAGGGAGAGATGGAGAATCCCAAGCAGACACCACGCTCAGAGCAAAGCCCGACGTGGGGCTTGATCTCACAACTGTGAGATGATGACCTAAGCCAAAATCAAGAGTCAGATGCTTAACTGACTGAGCCACCCAGGCGCCCCTGTGGTCCCTTTTAAGTTAATTTTTGTGAAAGGTGTAAGGTCTGTCCGGATTCTGGTTTGTTTGTTTTGTTTTGTTTTGTTTTTGCATGTGGATGTGTGGATGTCCAGTTATTCCATCGCCGTCTGCTGAAAAGACTGTCCTTGCTCCATTGCATTGCCTTTGCTCCTTTGTCAAAGATCAGATGACTATGAGGGCTTATTTCTGGGCTCTCTGTTTTGTTCTATTATTCTATTTGTTCTTTCATCAATACCACACTATAGTGATTGTTGTATCATTTTAGCAAGTCTTAAAGTAGGGTAGTGTCAATCTGACAACTTTGTTCTTCAACATTATATTGGGTCTCTTGCTTCTCTGTGTACATTGTAGAATCACTTTGTTGATATCCACAAAATAACTTATGGGATTTTTGTTGGGATTACATGAACTCTAGATCCAGTTGGGAAGAACGGACATCTTGACAATATTAACCTTCCTATCTGTGAACCTGAAGTTTCTCTCCATTTATTTAGAGTCTTTGATTGTCTTCATCCGTCGTCATATAGTTTTTCTCATATAGAGCTCATACATGTTTTGTTAGATTTATACTTGAGTATTTCATTTTGGGGGGGAGTACTAATGTAAACGGAATGTAATTTCAAATTCTAGTTGTTCATCACTAGTTTATAAGAAAGCAGTCAACTTTTGTATATTAACCTTGTATCCTTCAGCAATGCTATCACAGTTGTATTTTAGTTCCATTTATTTTTACATGGATGGAAACTTTTCTTTTGATCTCTACAGAGCACTCTGCATGGTTCTCTTCGTTAAGTTTTATCCTGTGTTATTTAATGCCTAACAAAGCCCAAACTTACTAAATCATTTCTTACCCGCTTTATTTCTCTTTGTAGTTATATATAAAACCAGATTTTTCTTAAACATTCCTTTCAGCCTTTATTTTCCTTTGAAGGTTAACTGGTAGAGTCTTAAAGTAACTTATACATTGTTTCAGAGGGAAAAGTCAAAAGAGAAAGGATTTACCGATGCAGCAGACTCCTTGATAAACCAACTCAATAAGAGATACAAACCCAAGGATGACATAAAGTCTACAAGAAAATTCAAGGAGTCTTTGATTGATGGGTATGTACTTAAATTTTAGACATAAATATTTTTCTGACAGATCCAACTAAATTATTTCACAGTTACAAGAAAATTAGTTTTGAACATGTTCAAATAGTGTAACTTTCTAGTAGAAAACACCTAGTTACTTACTTTTGTAAATAGTAGCTGTTTTAATTATACAGGAAGGGAACTAAATTTGAAATTAGTCATTGTAGTATGTGATTATATTTTATAAAGTATCAAAATACCATATTGATAGAGCATACCTTTTCATAAGTCTTTAGGCTATCGACATTTTCAGATTTTATTTATTGAGCCTAGTGATGAGTAAGACTAAATACGTGTACATACGTTGCTTGAATGGAATAGGAAATCGAAATGAGCTGAGCTGAGTCGCTTTCATATAATAAATATGTTATTTTTTGTCTGCAGTCTTTCTGAAGGTTAGGTCTTTTCTTATTAAAAGATGTTTCTTTACAGGTTGTAGGTGGTTAATTCATGTCTAAATTAATTCTGGCCTTATTACAAGGCATGAAACCCTCTCATGGCAGAACCATTCATTTCAAATTGCTTGGCACCTTTTGCCGCATGCGTGGTTCAGCTTAGAATTAGCGGTTATGGTTGCTGTTTACGAGGAGGGAGGTTGCAGGATTATGAGACTAGTCTTGTCACACTGCAGTTATTTACAGCATATCGAATGTAAACTTAGTGATCCAAATGTTTTACCTTATATAACATGGCTTTTACGAAGAACATTCCACTGATGATTGCTTTTTTCATTTTGACAATATCTCTTTTATAGTGGTTTTTCAAACAAATCTGATCTACAGCTCAGTAAGGTAGGTTTCATTTATTTCACTACACCAAATGTATAGTCAAACTCTGATAACTGTAAACATAAAATGGAAGCACAGTAGGATGGAGTTAATGTTTTCAGCATGTTGATAAATGGGTTAAACAATCGCAAGTTTAGTGACAAGTACTCGAAATAGTCCTTTCTGTTCTGCTTTTCAAAATAAAAGTTCCTTTTTCTTAAGTTATTTATTTACTTCTTTTGAGAGAGAGAGACCGAGAGAGAAGGGGCAGAGAGAGGGAATCCCAAGCGGCAGTGCAGAGCCCAGCGTAGGGCTTGATCTCACCAACTGTGAGATCATGACCTGAGCTGCAGTCAGGAGTTGGACACTTAACTGACTGAGCCACCTAGGTGCCCCCAAAATGTTTCTTTTACATGTGTGAGTGTGATATTTTCACTTTCTGCCTTGTGATTCAATAAATCTTTGTTTTCATTTGTTTTCCTTAGCTAATCTCATCTCTTCTGACAAGAAGATCTTTCTTAACTCTGTATTTCTGTTAAAAAAATTATTTATGCAGGCTTAAAATACCAATTGCCTTTGAATTATTCCTCACAATTACTTCCTATCCATTTAGTTTCAAGTTTTGAGGTTCACCTTCTGTATGTTCCTCTTACATCACCCTCTGCCGCCTTATGTAGCTCCTTTATCCTAGTTTGAGTTCTAATTTCTAATCCCTGGATTATTGCAGTGGCATTTATGTAACTTTTTGCCTCTAGTATTTCTCTTGTCAGTCCTCCATTCTGTTCAGTGCCAGCTTTTTCTCTTTTTAAAGCACACACTTCAGCTGTGCCATTCTGTTCAGATGCCTTCTTTGGTCCCTGTTGCTTACTGAGTGCAGACTTAGGCGGGCTCTCTAGTCCCTTTAAAAGTCTGTCTTTATTTCCGAGTATTAGTTCCCTAGACATGTCTCCTTTAGCTGAAGCATAATAACTTGAGATTCCCCGAAGTGTTTTCCCTAAGTGCTTATTCTCTTTTTCTTCCCCTCTTTATGAAAAACCGAACTGAGTCGGGATGCTCTCACACTCTTTTCTGCTCATCAGAGCTTGATTTCTCCTCGTGAGTCTTGCTTCAGAGTCCGCCTTCTTTTTGAAAACTTGCAAACCCTACATGGGCAGAATCTGCACGCCAGTTCCTTTGTACCATTTTTTGATGCTTTACTGAGTCTTGCAGTTCTTTTTTTTCTCTGGTGTCTTCTATTAGAGTGTGTCTGTTTACATCATCTTTGTATCCTGTGTGACACTTCTGCTTACTTTTATATCTCTCTTTATATCTTGGCTTATCTTTGTGTCTTCTGTAATACCTACACACACTAGCGTGCAATAGACGAGTTTAACAGATGTATCTAAACACTGGTAAAAATCATATTGGAAAGGATAACTCAGATAAGCGATCAGAGGAGTAATATATTAAGGGATAAACTTTCTGGAATAATACACATAATTATATGTAAGATAGCCGAAGTACATAATCAAATTGAATATAGTTAACAACTAAAATGAATGTCTTGTTTTAATATTTCCAACTTATTAGACTTCTGAGCATCTCTTTTCGGTAAGCAATCATTTAGTGATATTAGTAGTGATCTTCCATAAACCTTAGTCTCTCCCAAAGTTTTTCTGTTGAAGACTTTAAAGCAAACAAGTCTAGAAAAAAAAGAAGCATGTTTGTTTTGTGATTCTGGAATCACTAAGGTTCAGCTTGTTTTGAAACCAGTGAAAAGGTCATTTACCTGTGTACAGTGATGGCAGTGCATATTAAAAAGTAAGGATTCTATGTTTGTATTTAATTTACTTTCAGTCATATTCTTATTTAATACCTAAGTCTTCAAAATTTATAACAGTGTGGATGTTTAATACTTTTATTCAGTTTACATTAAGGCAACAGCTACAGATGGAAAATATGAGTAGAAACAGGTAGAAAATATATGAAAAATACAATTGCGCATGTTGTTTGCCAAGTATACTAATGTACAAGTTTCAATGGTTGTATATAAACTTCTTTTGTATTTAGGAAAAAGTTCAGAAAAAAAGTTATAGGCAACTGAAGACTACTTTTGTTAATGTTACTTCTGAATGCCCACTGTAAGTAATTTTTCATAGATCTTGCAGTTTTCTTCATATACGAAGAATATTTATTATATAATGAAGTTAATATTTCTCTTCATTTTTACAGGAATGATGTTTACAATTTTAACTTGAATGGCGCTGATGAGCCTATTATAAAACTTGGAGTAAGCTAGAAATCAGTATTTTGTATTGGTTATTCAGTATTTATTTTGTATTCACTATATTGTTATTACAGTGTATGTTTTTTGGTTTCCATTCTCTCGTAGATATGCTTTAAAGTATGTTTAAATACTTTAAAACTTCTTTTGTACCAACTTAGGTATATTTGGTTTCCTTTAAAACCTTTTGGACTGAAGTAGAGAAAAATGAGTAATTAGGACATGGGAGTGGGGACTCACCCTACTACTTCAAGAACATCGCTTTGCTTCTTGATACAAGACATTTTAAAACCATTACTCTTACTTATTTTTTTAATATATTTGTTTATATATTATATTATATAATTATATAATTATACATATATTATATAAATATATAATTATATATATATTTTATATTATATTTATAATATATATTAAATAAATTATATATTATATATAATATATATAATTATATATATAATATATAATATATAATTATATAATATATTATATATATTTTAATATATTTTATAGTATTAACTTTCTTTTTATATATAAAAGTATTTTAGTAAGCTTAATTTAATTGATGCGTCTTACGATAGGAAGTGATAGAAACTAGAATTTATATGTTTATTTTTTAAAATGTATGTTTACCTTATTTTGACACTAAGAAAAAATTTTTAATGTTTATTCACAATCTAGATCCAGGAATTTCAAGCTGCAGCTACAGAAGCCTGTGTGGATAATTCAATAAAATTGTAGGTGTTTTTATTATAATCGGATGGATCAGAGTAAAATAAGTTTCTCAGCTGTTCTTTTTCTTCAGTTTGTCCTCCCAGTTTGTGTGAGAGGCTCTACCATACTGAGAAGAAGGATGGGGAACGTTGTTGGTGGGACTGCCCCCTGACGTTCCTGACACTTCGGCCTTTACTCCTGAAACTGACATGTGCGTCCCTGCACTTGTCATGTTAGCTGTGCATGTCCGATGATGAAGCTGGAGGGACTCAGTCCTTCATCCAACCTTGTTATTTTTATGATGAACCGAGGTCAGAGAGGATGAGCGATTGGCCAGAATTATACAGTGAGCTAGTGAAAGAGTAAGGCTGAAGACCCGTGTCTAGCTGTTCGGTGCATGTTACCTTAAGGAAAAAGTAATTAAATTAAAATTAATGCATCTTTTTGTTTAAGGATAGGTTTGAGGAATCCTGATGAACTTGAATCTTCTCTCAAAACAAAAGATAAAAAAGTAAGTTACAATATCCTAATGTGTCCGTTAGGAACTTTATTTTAAAAAATAATTTTCTGGGGCACCTGGGTGGCTCAGTCGGTTGAGTGTCCAGCTCTTCGTTTTGGCTCAGGTCATGATCTCACGGTTTGAGATCGAGCTCTGCGCTGACAGCACAGAGCCTGCTTGGGATTCTCTCTCTACTCCTCCCCCCGCGTATGCACACCCTCTCTCTCAAGATAAATACTTAAAAATTTCCTGTGCCAGAGATGATCACAGATCTAGAAAACAAAAATATTTGGGTTTTTCCCCCTCTATTAGACTGTTCATGTGCCCACTATGACTCCGTTATGGTCTCAGAGCTATTTGTAAGTCATCTACTAACAGAAGATATGATAGCTTTAGTTACTTTCTTTGATGGCATCAGCTCGTGTCTGTGTGGAAGTAAACTGTTTTAACTTTCAAACAACAACAAAATAGGAATCTCAATCTCTGATCTGGGTTTCTGGGTGATTTGTTTGTCTGGATATGTGTTCTTAATGCCAGGTACATTAGTATGCTAAAAAATTAAGTTGGTTTTTCTGTTGCTTGGGTCGTTTCCGTTTTTTTTGTTTTTTAGCTTAACTTTAAAAAAATTTTTTTTACATTTATTTATTTTTTATTTTTATTTTTTTTAACGTTTATTTATTTTTGAGACAGAGAGAGACAGAGCATGAACAGGGGAAGGGCAGAGAGAGAGGGAGACACAGAATCTGAAACGGGCTCCAGGCTCTGAGCTGTCAGCACAGAACCCGACGCGGGGCTTGAACTCACGGATCGTGAGATCATGACCTGAGCCAAAGTCAGACACTTAACCGACTGAGCCACCCAGGCGCCCCTACATTTATTTATTTTTGAAAGACAGACAAGCACAGGTGGGTGAGGGGCAGAGAGAGAAAGAGACACAGAATCCGAAGCAGGCCCCAGGCTCTGAGCTGTCAGCACAGAGCCTGATGCGGGGTTCAAATCCACGAACTGTGAGATCATGAACTGAGCCAAAGTTGGATGCTTATCCAACTGAGCCACCCAGGCGCCCCTAGCTTAACTTACCTTTAATGGTATATAATGAGACACGTTTCTTCATCTATTGTATGGATTCTTTTTTTTTTTTAATAGATTGTAGCAAATCATAAAAAGAAAAATCTCTTTAGCGATACTGACACAGAATACAGATGTGATGACAGCAAGACCGATGTTAGCTGGCTGAAGGAACCAAAATCAAAACCACAGCTGATAGACTATAGCAGAAATAAAAATGTGAAGAAACAGAAAAGTGGCAAATCAAGTAAGAAATGACTTCAGAGAAATATTGGAAATGATTTTACCATGTCAACTACTTAAAATGCTTTGTTGGCTGACAAGTATATCTGTACATTGTTAGTGTTGATAACTATGTAGTCTTATGAGTAGAAGAGTAAATACACCACGACACTACAGTGGTTTTGTTTTTTGTTTTATTTTTAGTAATATGGTTGTGTAGAAATTATTTTTTTTTACTGGAATCTTAGACAGAAAATATGATTGTCATATTCTTTGGTTCATGCATACTCTTCACCATTTGTCCACTCGTGGCCTGCTGTTCTACAATTGTTTAGCAATTATTGTGGATAGTGTGTTATTAAATACTCATGAACCCAACACTCTAAGCAAAAATCAAATCTTGGACATGCCATTTCCTGTCACAGCTAACACATGTACTTTTTAGGAATGCATATAAAAACATATTATAAGGAAAACCATTTTCTTGCAGAAATATTTTTGCCTAAATCTTCCACAGAATGTCTTCCCAGCATATGGCTTTTGCTTTGTCTAGTGAATCTCTTAAAGCAGTTGGATAAGAGTTTGAGGTATGGGTTTTTGGCTAGACATATGGACCATTTTCCTAGCTTGTTTACTAAAACACAGAGATTTTCTATATTCCATTTTTAAAATAAGACCTTTTAAGTTGATATTTAAGAGAACCAGCCTTTACTTTATGTCAGGATAAATATAACCAATAGTAGCCTCTGTGTATGTGGGGGGTGGGGTGCATGACGGCGTAAACAGAAGTAAAAACAAAAACCTGGAAATGAAGCTTGGCACGTATTGGTGAATGAGGCTGAATCTTGAAAAGAGATGAGGCCTGTCATCTCCGCCAAGACGAGGAGCAGCAGAAACATCTTACTTAATACGAGAGAGAGAGAGAGAGAGAGAGAGAGATTGAGAGAGAGAGAAGTCTGAGACAGCAGCATGTGCTGGTGCGGGGAGTGCAGTGGGGGCCGGGGGGTGGGGGGCGGCGCGGCCAGAGCCCAGACAGGACCTGTGAGAAGAGGCCGAAAGATGCACTGCACCTGCTCTGGGCAGCGGCGTGGTATCAGCCAGGAGCTGATAAAAGTCACATGCTCTCAGGGAGTTTATACTCATTTGTAACATCTTGAGACATTCAAGGTTAGAGTACTGTAATCAGTACAGAGTTTTAAAAAAAATTGGACTTCTGAGTGAATGGTTTTGTTTAAACAGCTGCATGTCTGCAAGTCATATGTAGGGACTGGCTTATCGCCAGGATTGGAAGACCTTTCTCCCAGAACTTCATTGCTTCCTTGGCTTGGATAGTCCCATTTCTTAGGCTTCAGAGAATATTCAGAAAGTTGATTGTGCCTGAAAGGCAAAAAAAGGAATAGGGACTAAAGCTACTCTCAGGAAATATGGATGAATCTTAGAAACAATGAGGGGCGAAAAATAAAGCACACCGTAGAATATTACATAGGAGAGGATACTGTTTTATAAAGTTCATTATATTGTTTAGGGATACATATCTGTGAAGTAAAACTTTATTTTTTTTTTAAGACCAAATGAATGAGAAACAGTTCACGATAATGAAAATACTCCCTTTTGGCAGAGGGGATATTGAGCCTCAGAGAGAGTACACGTAAATAGATAACATCATTATCCATAATCTAGCTTTTAAATTGATAGATGCATAGGTGTTCACTTTATAACTCACATTCCCTCTTCTCACGCATGTTGAAGAAGTTTCATAGTGTAAAGGAGAAAAGAAATTGGTCATTTATATCCTACCAAACACTACAAAGTTATCGATGTCAGTTTAGCCTCAAATCATCTCGAAATTCAAATTTTTGAATGAATTTAAATGTGTATTCTTGTTATGATTTTAACTTCTATGCAGAAATATTCTAATAAATTTTAATACCAGTTCTAATCTATTTGAAAAATGTAACTTTATTTTCTTGCATTGCAGGACCATCGTTGGAAAGGGGACAACCAAGATCTAAAATGGTAAAACCAAGAAGTTGGTGTTCAAACATCCCTTGAAAATTATTTTTCTCCTAGCATGTAAAAAACCTCATTTTTCATGTTATAATTTTATCCTTGTTGTTACTTGTTTCTCCATAATTGTTCTAGCCTTTGCATGCATACTCTTACTTTCTGCCTTTTTGAATCATGTTGGCCTGTTTTAGGTCTATTTTATTTTGTGATTCTAGTACCTATAGCTGTTCCTCTTTTTTCCTCTCTTTCTCTTTTTTATGTAAGTTAGGTAATAGATATACCAGACCCCGCAGAGCTTTGGTGATAGGAATAAAAAAGGTGATGGGGAAGTTATTTGGACGGAAGGATAAAATCCAGTATTTTTAAAATATTAATCAGGAATTTTATAAAATACAAATATTTTATGTATTGCCACAGGGCCAAGTTTATAGCAAATAGCTTGTATTTCTTACATCTCACATATTGACCTACTAATTCAAAAATTTTTCTCCTAAAGACACCCAACAAAAACACCACCAAAAAGGTAGAGGAGACAGTTCCAGATGGGAGAACCAGACTTCCACGAAGAGCGGCAAAAACCAAAAAAAATTACAAAGATCTCTCAAATTCAGAATCAGAGAGTGAACAAGAATTTTCACATTCATTTAAAGAGAAATTGCTAGTCAAGGTAAGTAAATAGATATAATTCAGATTAAAAATTTCTAAAAAGCCTGTTAAAATACTAAATAGAGAATGTATTTTTACAGAAATGTCGAATTTGTCACATTTTAAGATTGAACCTTCTATATGAGAAATGTCATATGCTAAAAATTGATCTTTACGCAGTATGTTAAAATGTGTGATAAGTTGGCATTGGTGTTACAAAACAGATGTTTGACTCTAGTAAAATTAGAACTTTAAGATAACATTTTTGAATTAGAAAAGGGCTTGAATTTTTCCAAATTATACGTCAGAAAAGTACAGACTGTTGGAAAGCTGTGACTCTTTCTGTTGAATGGAAGCAAAAATGCTAGATCTGAGGTTCTTCCCACACACTGCCCACCTGTGTCTATCCTTGACTTCTTTCTGTCTCTTAATGTTACAGACATATCCCCAGCCGTCTGTGCTTGAAAGCTTTTTTAACAAAGTCAAAAAAGAAAAATAGTGCTTATAGTTTGCCAGGTGCTATTCTAAGTACTTTATAGATTTAACTTCTTAAAATCTCTTAAGTACCATAGGTGACTAGTACTATTATTGACATCTCATTTTACAAATGAGAAATTGAGGCTCAGAGAGATGAAGGAACTTGCCCAAGGTCACACAGCTAGGAGGTGGTAAAACAAAGGTTTGAACCCAAAGAGTCTGGCACTGAAGGTAGGTCTGATCATTACACTGTTCTGACTGATGGCACATAATTAAAGTTGTACCTCCCTTTGTTTGTAACCTTGTTATTCTTTACTTGGAAGACTTTAAGGACTTCATAACTTACGTCTGCATTTTCTATCACTTCTTAAATTTACTCTCCCTGTAGTCAGATGAGTCTTCCCAAGCTCCCTGTCGCCATCTCCCTCTTCAAAGAAAAACGCTGACAGTCTCTATGTGGTCAGTGCAGCAGAATACCTTTGCAGTCTCATTTCCCCTGCTCCCCGGTGTATGCTCAGAGCTGAAACAGCCAGATGGGCTAACCTGGGACTCCCACACCAGACTGTGCAGCTCCAGTCCCTGCACCCTGTCGGGGGGCGGGGGGGGGCGGGGGAGGGGGTCTCCCCTCCCCATCTTCTCTATGCCTCCGGAGCACGTCAAGTACCATGAAATCCAGGAACTGTTTCTAGTTTCCCTAAACTGGATATAACCTCCTTACGGTGCTTTATTTGCGTTTCTTAGGATATTATAGTCCATGTATATTTTCCTATGAATTTGTCATATGCCCTCTACACGCAGAAAGTCCTTCAGTAGTCATGTTGAAGCCCCTGTTGTGCTCATGTATAGTAATAGAAGATATTTGATATTTCAGCATAATTTGTTTTATGCGTCCAAGTATAAATTTCTTGCATTCAAGTATAATTTAAAACTTATCAATACAATTAGGAGGAAAATATCCATTCCAGAAGCAAAACCATAAAGCTGCCAAAGAAACAGAAGAAAGCCTTCTCTGCCGAATCACAGAAGGATATATCAAAAGAATGGAAAAATTCATCTCTACTAAAAGATGCCGTAAGAGATAATAGCCTTGGCTTATCTCCTGTATCTTTGTCTGGGAGCCCATCATCTATAGAAGTCATGAGATGTCAGTATCATTTTTTTCTTTTAAATATTCAACAAGTTTCTATTATAACTCTGTGAAAACAGAGTTTGAAGATTAATCTTAAATATGTGCCTCAAAATTATAGGTAGTCAAACTTCATTTTGTGAACTAGTTAATGCTAGTAACTTAGTCTTTGCTAAGTAGACATGGGAACGGTGTACTACGACACTCAAGGTTTTCATGGGAGGACGTTAAAGACCAAATGGTTCAATGTGGAAAATACTTAATGTATGTTTACAAATTGTAATGTGAAAGCTTAAATCAACTTTTAGGTTTTTAATCCCCAGACACATTTAATGTGAAAATAATGATGGGGATTTCTACTTTTTTCTTTTACATTTCATTGACAAAAAAGTCTGCAAGGAACATCCTAGTCATACTGTGGACCCATAGTGGATTATTTTTGAGGTTTGCTTTTATTGAAAGACAACTGACAAAGAAAAATTCATATTCTTTGGAGCTCTGGTACACACACACACACACACACACACACACACACACACACACTTTTCTAATATAGTAACTAAGTTTGCACTTTTTTTCTGTTCTTTTTAAGGATATTTTAAAGCATTTCCAAGTATCCATAAGTTAATATATACTTCCTCCAAAGTAGCTATTTTGTTCTTTACTAGAATATTTTCTCAGCGCCCAGGACCACTGACATCTCCGATAACCGCACACTGTAACAGAGACGCACATGCCCTGATTTTATCTGAAAACTAGGAGTCCATTTATACTAAGACTTATTTCAGCCATGAATTTCCTCACCTATATATGAAGGATTTAGATAAGATGATTTCCCAAGTCATCTCCAACCAGAAAATTCTGTGACTTTATAACAGTTCTGGCTATGATGTCAAAATACTCAAGATAATGCTTAGGTTGATCATTACGGTGCAGCTCATACTATAGATATTTTTGTTTGAGCTTTTGAAAGTTCTTATAGTTACATCTTAAGTGGAGCCATTAATATTTTTCTAAGCCTTACAAATCAAATGATTTTAATATAAATTAAATTTGATTTATTAGAAATTTATCTTTTTAAATACAAAGACGATGAGGATTTGATAAATCATTGTAGTCTTAGAGTTTAACATCTTACTATTTCCAAAGCAGACATCAATGATAATACCTGTCATCTGTGTTTTGTGAGGAAATATAGGTATAGAGAAAATAACAGAGAAGGATTTTACTCAGGATTATGACTGTATAACAAAATCCATATCACCTTATCTGAAAACTTCATCACCTGAATCTTTAAACAGTAAATATAGAGTCGGAGGTCCAGCAAAGTCACCTAAAAACAGTGACAAAAATGTATGTGCACGAGAACGTTGCTCACCAATTCCACGATCCTTCTTGTTGGTAAGAATATACGCTATTTTCCTCCTTTATCAGATCTATCTGAAGTGGGGACATCATTTCCCTCTAATTTGAATCAAGTACACATTGCTTGTCCACCTCACTTAGGGTTCTGGGTTTGGTCTGTGGGACAAGAATAACGTACTGGTAAGTAGAACGGCCTCTGTGAGATTGACAGACTAATTAGCTGTCCAGGAGGAAGGGTGTGGTGGCGTGAGAAGTAGCGAGTGTGTCTCTTCTCAAGGAATGATCACTTCAACAGAGGCACTGCTCACTCGTCTATGCATCAAAACCACATAGTTCATGAATGAATGAATACTAAGATGAACAGAGTTAGTGATACAGTGGAAAATTCTTCATTCTTCTGCTCTTGTGTATTGTTACGTGTACCATTTCTTCCTAACGTGTAGGTATGTTCACAGTGTTGTAAAAAGACATCAAAGACAGGAATCAGTTATGGTCAAAGTGAGGTTAAAATACTTTGCCTACAGAGAAGAGTTGTAAGTTGTGGATACTTCGGGACCAGTTTAAAACCCACCCCACTGCCATCCCCTTTTGACTTGGGTGGTGTAGACGGCCTAATTTGGAGAATTTGATAGTTCTCTATAGGTCTCTCTATAAAGTTATAGAACTGATTGCCAAGATAGTATAACTGGGTATAGCTGAAAGAGTTCTGAGTGAGACAGAACTGCATCTAAATACTTGCTAGCTGTGTAACATTTTACAAGCTAATGAAGCCCGCTCTACCTCAGTTTTCTCATCTGTACAGTAGGGTTGTGAAAAATTAGTCTGATTGTACAAGCAGAATACCTGGTACGTAGTAAGTACCCAGATACGTTATTCTCTTGACACGCGTGGACCTCCATATACGGACATGGAATTAACGAGAGTTCAGTGTACCCACAGCCCAGATAGGAGACCTCTGATAAAACCAAACTCTGTCCTATCACTTTGAACCGAATATTTGTATTTCTGCAGGATTTTAAGGTCCTTTTATTCTGTTTAGTAGTTTTCACAGAGCATATTTTTCTAACCAAATCTCTTAGGAAACCTCCAGTGTGCCAAACAAGTAACGGTAACTCCCAAAGCACCTTTGCAAGGCTCGCAATTGCAGAACACCAGTTTTCCACTAGGTCACCATCCCCTGGTCCTTTGCTGTACCATCGTTCGTGTCCCTGAATCCTTTAATCCCTCCAGGGTCCCTCCCGTCTTGCAAATCTCAAAACGTAGGGGATTCCCTGCCCACTTTTCTTTCAGGCTACGCTGTACTAGTCAGAATTTTAATTGTTACATATTCATCGGCCATTTGTTTCCCGTTGACTGTTGACTCTGAGATATTAGAAATTTGCTATATAAATTAGTTCTGTCAGCTTATACTCTCCGACACTCTCTGTGATAGTGGCAGTTTTCTCTACAGTTTTAACCGTTACCAGATGTTCTGTTTGTGATCACCAATCTGATGTGTAGTGTCTAACTTTGATTTGCATTTTACCGATCAAAAACATCAGTGAGTACTTCATGGTTTTTGGCCATTTTGTGAATTGCCTTTTTTTGCTAATTTTTAATTGTTTGACTTTTTTTTTTTTTATAAACTTGTAGTTCTTAAAATAGTCTAGATATTCTAAATTGCTTGTGTATGTGCAGTGCAAACATTCTTTTTCCAGTAGCTATAATTTCACTCAAATGAAAAATTTCCATATGACAAAACTTGTTATAATGGAATTTACCAGAGTCTTTCTGTGATCAAGAAATCCCTCAGCTATGGTCATATTTTCCTTTCTTGTAAAAATGTTAGTTTTAACTTCTAGGTTTTCAGTCTTTCTCGGGCATTAGTGCAGCATCATACATGAAGTGCCCTCCTTTGTCCATCGTTCGTAATGCTAATCTGGGCACAGCCTAGGCAACCTGGAGGGCCAGCTGCTGGGCACTGTTCCGTGTGACTGGCCAGTCTGTCTCTGTGCTAATGCCCCATTGCTGTCGTTGGTATAGACTTTAACACTTGCAGGCTGTTTCACCAACCCCGCCCCTCTCATTCTTTTACTTAAAATCTTCATGGCCCTTGAATCATCCATGTAAATTTTGGAATTACTTTGTTCAAGGGAAGAATGCCATTTCCTAGTATTGATACTGGGTGCTTTCTCACCCATATATTTTTCTTTCTACATTTTGGTGTTATTGCCAAAAAATGATGCCAAATCTTCCACAAAGAAAATTAATTCCTGTATTTTATGGATTTTCTTTTTGCTGTACTAAAAAAAAAAAAACCTTAAAATTTTTTTCTGGGTTTTTAATGTTTTTGCTTTGTATAGAAACACTATGGGTTTTTATATCTCCACCTACCTTTACTAATTTTGTCATAATTCCCTGCCTAGGTTCTCTTGGATTCTGGATATAGACAGTTACTCATGATAACTTGTGTATTTCCCATTCCAGTCCTTATACTTAAGTTTCTTATTGTTAAGGTGACTGTGACCTCTGGGGAAATGTTAAATAAATGCCATACTAGCAGACACACTTACCCATCGTTTTTGGTAGATACTTATCAAATTAACGTTGTAGTTGTCCAAGGACTTTTTCCCTTTTTGTTATAAATGGGTGTTGAGTTTTAGCAGCAAATGAATTATTCCCTCGAAATATAAGTAGTTTTGGTTGAATATTGTTGTGGTTTTGTTTTGGGCTTTAAATAATTTTCTAATTTCCTCTGGGTTTCTGTAGGTCTTGCTCATTCATAGCCCAGGCATACTCCAATTTATAATACTGTTGTGCATAGAAAAAATAATAAGTTCCGTGGTGCTTACATAAGAAACACATAATTTTCCACCAGCTATTCAGATGGAAACACAGTTTGGGAAAAACCAGTATATCAAAGTTGAACTTGCACGTAACAAAGAAGATCACACACAGGAGCAATAGAGGTTTGAAGGACACTATAGCCATCAGGCTTAAACTAAGATGGTTCTTATAAGAATCAGACTACTGGCCCTAAACAATTATTATATTTTAATATTTTTCAACGGTTATTACTTGAAAATCTGATGTTTAAAGTATTTCCATGTTTAAAGATCATGGAAAAAAGTTGAAATTTTTGAAATGAGAAGTTGTAAGTTCTCAAATAGTGAAGATATAGTTGCTGAGCCACTGACATGTATTTGTAATGGGGACTTTCTGGTTTCACGATTATTTCGGAATCGGTTGAACTTCGTGCCACTACCGCAGTCCATAGCCCATCAACAAAAATATTTTTAATAATCTGTAAGACACAGAACGGTAAATGCAAAATTTTACAGCTTGGCGGAGGAGGGCTGGGAAGGGACCTAAACAAAAGTATCTGAAAAAAGAGTGGACGATTGCAAATTGACTTGCTTTAGGGTTTGAGAAGGATGATCAAAGGTGAAGCCAAGAGGACTTACAGAATTTTTTCCCCCAATTTCTAATACCTGTTTTAGGGAAATCATTCCGCGTCTCCGCTATCTATGTCTAGTGAAGGAAGAGAGCAAATACGGTGCGACATTCCTTGTGACTCTACTCATGTATCAGGTTTGTAGTCACAGCATTGCTTTAAAAACAACATTGTTGAACTACTATGCAATTTCACTTTCTAAAGGAATTACATTTTAAGTCATACCATTTATTCAATGTGGCTAATGTCAAATTGAAAATAAGCTGGAGAGAATTTAAAGTACAGCTGCCTAAAACAATGCAAACAAATAACTGGAAGGCTTTTTTAATAAAAGCAAGAAAATTATTAGGTTATTTTTGATCAAGATTGTAGCGCTATTGTTTTTTAACTGTTCCTAAGGCCCCACACAGCATTTTAGTCGCAAACGAATGTACATAGAAGAAGATAATCTAAGTAATGCTGATGTAGTAGAAGAGGAGGAGGAAGGGAGAGTATACTTGCTTCCCAAAAAACTATCCAGAACTGAAGACACAGACAATCACACTTATAAAGGTAGGTAGATCAAATGCCTGTGTCAAAATGCAATTAATTGTGGAAGATGGTTTTTGAGATCTTAAATGATACACACACACACAAAATCCCCTTTGTAAAGAGAACTTTGGATAAGTCTCATAAGGATGATGCTCTATCACCAAGTTCACTTTATGTGAATAATATAGTTAGTAAGGGTCTTTGTGCCCTAAATCTTCTTTTTAATTAACTATTGCTGATTACCACGTTTTACCAGAATGTAAATTTACAGATACATTGGTATGTCACTAAATATTTGGTTATTAACATGGAAATAGTTAAAAAAAATAACCATTCCATTTCACTGTTAACATTTTTGCCTCAATACCCATGCCAAGAGGATTTTTTAGAAATGAAAATATTTTTAACTACCTTTTATGTCATATTATTAGATCACACATAGAATCTGAAAATAAGATTTTTGTCCTCAGCCTCATGACAAGTAAGGCTAAATTTGTAATAATGCATATCTTCAGCTGATTGTCTCCATTTTTTAGTATCTGAAAGTATATCGCCGTTATCAACAAATGACTTGTCTCTTCCTGCGGAGAGCTGGGAAAGTGAAATTTCAGGTGTGGGGATGATGTGTGAGAAGCTCAATACAGAATTTAGGAGGAAATTTCATGTAAGTTACCATTCTTTAAATGACAATTTTATACCCAATAAAATAATATGCCACCTGTCTACTAGACGAGCAGCTCATTTGATCCTTTGGCAACAACACACCCGTTTAGGAACTCGCTTTTCCTCACGGACTGGTGAGAAGCGGAGTGATTTGTCTTCTAAGCCTGGTTTCTCTTCTCAAGTCTGTGCATTTTCCATAGTCTTTCTTTTCCTAGATTCTTTATTTTCCTTTTCAGTTTACCATTTTGACCCTTCCGTGCCTTTTCTTTTGGTCTGAACAATTTTCTTTCCGTGCCTCATGTTTTCGTTGCGCGGAGATGACAGCTAGCAAGGTTGCTGCAGTCGAGGAGGAAGCCAGAGGAATCCTCTCGCACTGCTTTACCAGGTCACTGCTCGTGGAGCCTTAGCCACTGAGGCTCCAGTGAGGTGATGTTTGCAAAAATACTTTCTAAAACAATCAACTCTTGTTTTCTCCACCTACCTCTTTATCTCACATGCCTGTGCTGGGAATACTTGTCTTCGCCTCCTGTTAACCCGTGTGGAAAAACACCTTTTATCATCAGCCCCTCTCTTGTCTTTGTCCTTCGTCTGAAATAAGATTCTGTATATTTTAATTATCAAAGGACAACCTATAAACAGAGAAGCCGCCCTGATTTATGTGTATCTGTTCTGTTCTGCATCTGGCTAGATCCAGCAAATATATGTTTTTGTGGAAAACAGTCATTCTGAGTGTGAATTTGGGCTTTGTTCCTGAAGAGAATTATAATCACTAGCGTTTTTATAAACAGAGTGTGGTGTCCTTATGGAAACAATGATCAATTCAATCCTTAGAATTTTCTTGATGGAACCAGACACTGCCCTGACTGAGCTTTTTTATTAACACTTCAGTTTAAATCACCAAGTTTTTCATTTTTTACTTCTCTGAGTTTTTCTTAGTCATTTGCATGGTAAAGGCTTTGTTATTAACAGTCTTGGTTAAATTATTATTTTTGTGAAGAGTTTTCAAGTTAAAAATGTGTTTTTCAGATCCGCCAAAAAATGATGGATTATTTTGCAAAGCAGTCTTGGAAAACAGCTCAACAACATCTGACCAACATGAACCATCAGATTCAGGAGTACAGGTCTGTACTAAAAGCCTTTTTTGCAGTCTTCTGAATGCTATGGTTTAAAATTTTTTTTCATTTTGTTTCCTTAATAGGATCAAAAAACTCGATAAATTCCAATTCATCATCATAGAGGAGCTGGAGAATTTTGAAAAAGATTCACAGTCTTTAAAAGATTTGGAGAAGGAATTTGTGGTTTGTGCTTTTAAGAATTTCTTTTTTTTTAAAGAGCCACACTCAGGAAAACTTCTGTTAATTTTGTTCTTTAGAAAATTGTTTTAGGGGTGCCTGGGTGGCTCAGTCAGTGAAGCGTCTGACTTTGGCTCAGGTCATGATCTCATGGAGCATGAGTGCGGGCCCCACACCGGGCCCTGTGCAGGCCTGCTTCGGATTCTGTGTCTCCCATTCACACTCTCTCTCTCTCTCTCTCTCTCTCTCTCAAAAAATAAACATTAAACATTAAAAACAATAGTTTTAGGTTTCATATACACACACTTATAGACTGAAGCTTATGATGAGTACCTTTGATAATATGGGGGAAACCCTGAGACAGTGTATGACATCTAGAATATGCTCAGCATCTAGCCAAGTTTATTTAAACTAGGAATAGGAACATAGGAATTCTGCAAGTTTTATTTTTTGTATTTTTAAATGTAGGAATTGGGGGAGAAGATACTTCAGAAGTACAGTGCCTATCAAAAAAGTGAGCTGCAGAGGTTGGTGTGGCATTCTTAATGACTATGACCTATATACACTTTCAATTTTTAAATATAAACGTAATTGCAATATTATAGCAATTCAAAAGTGACTTCCTCTGCTAGGCTTCACCACTTGAAAGCGTCACTGGACAAAAATGTCTTCTACAACACTGATTACGAAGACGCTGTTTTTACATCTGAGGTACAAGCTTTTTTACACTCCTATAATCGATACAGCTTCGCTGTGAAAATGTGACGGTAAACGTCATGGGTGCAATACTGCTTTACAGATGTGCTCGATGAAGGAGGACATGAAGGTGCTGCAGGAACAGCTTCTGAAGGACACGGTGGGTCGGCTGCCCCCTGGGGTTCACGTGCTTCCGTCTCTCGTAGCGGCGACTTCTTCCACAGCCTTTTCTCCTGTGGGGATGGAGAGAGGCTTTCAGCCCAGTGGGTTGAGTTCTCTAAACTGGAATAACGGGAGCAAGTCGAGAGTACGATAGTCACAGAGGTGATTTAAATGAGTCCCTCCTAAGGGAGTATCGGTTCGGAAATGTTTACATGAGCTAAGAGAGTAACTTCTTTGTTCTGTACCCAAGCACTGTACCCGGCAGCAGGCCTGTGCCTTCTGAAGAAGGTGTGCCAGGACAGAGCCCCCAGGATCGCTGTCTGCTTGGACAGCAGGACTCCATTAACTTAGATTGGAGGATGGAAGTAGTGGACTTTGACCCAAAGGTCTAGTAGCCCAGCAGCTGCATTCTGGGGGAAAAGACCCTTGGCGGGGAGGGGAGGGGCCCAAAGGCACTGCTCTCAACGATGGCAGACATTTTCCATGTAGACTTGAAGACTTCCTGTACACAGAGCACTAGTGTACTTGCTCCATTAATAGAACCCCAGCAGACTGTTGTGGCGAAGACGGTCTGGAGGGGAGCAGTCTAGAAAGAAATGTCAACAGCAGTTTGGGCTTTAAAAGACCGGATCTCTACATTGAGCGCCTAGAATATCCGTGTTGAGCCCTGAACTCCGGAGACACCTAGCAATAGATCCTGGGGGGCTAGACAGAATGAGCGCGGATACAAAATACCTTTAGGAAAGGGGTTGTTTTGAAAAGAATCCCTAATAACAGCTAGCTTTTTTCTTTCCGTTTGATGGTTTTATAGTGATCATTTAAAATCTAAGTGTGATTCCCCCCCCCCCCCCCCCCCCCCGGCTATAGCAAGAAGAGGAGCTTCTCAACGTACGCAGAGGACTGATGTCATTATTCATGGCTCATGAAAGAAACGTTCATGTGTGATGTCTGGGTGTTCGCGATCAGTTGTAGCCACTTACCCCTTTTTGTGTATACCAGGAAATCCCACAGTGGCTCTACCGAGAGAAAAACAGACGTCACCCAGGCAAGAGTACTTTTGTAGGAGCCTCCAAATCCAAAGAAATTGTTGTCTTATGGATGAGAAAGAACCACTCTAACATGACTCCAGCCTCAAAAGACCTTTGTCTATATAGTACTGTTCTTTTTTTAGGGAAAAATTTTGGGAAAACCAAATAGTGAAAGGAATTTTGCTTGTTTCTGTAGGACTATGTATGTTGGACAGACAAATCTTACTGAGTTAACTATACTCACAAAACTAGTTTCTTTAATAAACTAAAACTTGCCATAGAAAATGCACTTTTAAATGAATACAGTTTGGACTAAATATAAGGTATTACTAGTTCGGAGTATACTACATGCAATAAAAACTTGGCCCTGCTGAGAAGGGGGAGAAGCCTCTGATTTCAGATGCTTACCGGAGTGTGAGTCGGTACTTCTGGCCCACTGCTGGAGAGTGTATTTATGCAGTTATGGCACCTGTATTAGAAGGCATTAAACAGCCTATAAGAGTTACTGTATTTCCTAAATATTTTAATTCCAGGTAGATACCTTAACTCCTAAGCATGCTCTTTTGACAAGTACTTTTTAAGCTCCTACTATTCACTATAATAATATTTTGCTAGAATATAAAAATACACTTAATGTATTAAAGTTGAAATAAATGCTGTGCCACTTGGATAAGGATTATAAATAAAATGTTATGAATCATTTCCCCATTTTACGAACATCAGATCAGACAAAACATCCTTGTACAATCAGACATCTGAAGTATGAAATTAAGCAGCCTCACTCACTATTTTAATGGTAGCAGAGAATTTTACTACTACCAGCATTGAAGTAGCATGATAGAAGTGGCTTTTCTCAGTCTGGACAAGCAGAGGAAAACCCTTTCCGTCTTAGCTTTATTCCATTACTGATAGGGTAGCAGGCATTTTATGGCACGAGACCGCGACAGCTGTCCAACAGTAAATAACTACTCGGAGGAGTTGCAGCTCCGTGTTTCCCTGCGAGACATGAGAGCCGCTCGCCTGACGACCCACCTCCCTGCGTACCTCCTCTGCGGCCACACTCACTGTACGTGGACGCCAGCCCGAGTGTGAGCTGTGAGCTGGCCAGTGCCAGTAGTGGCTCCCCCTCTGAATCTCCGTTTCCAGCCTTCTTATCGCGCCGACCTTTGTCGCGTCTCTCCAGCTTGCTGTCTAGAGTAGTCTGGGCTGTTCACGCCACCACTGCTCCGCTAAGCCTGTTCCCTTTCTTGTCTGTCTTTGCTTCCTTACCTATTCTCGGCTCTTCAGTCGAAAAGAACTCTCTCCTCTCACTGCATCCGCTAACTCACACCCCTCATTCCACAACCTGAACGTCAGGACGGCAGATTTCAAATGGCTGCTTGACAATCCTCACTTGCCCCTTTTAATTGGCTTTGCCTCTTTTCCGGAGTATCGTTGCATCTCAGTACCTCTGCCCTTCGTTCTTCCTTCCCCCTGTAGCTGAGGGCCTCACTTCCCACTTGCCCATCCTTTCTCCCTGAATTCTGACATGTTACCTGTCAATACCGGCATTTCCCAATTTCCCACATGTTCCAGTGGCACATGTGCCTCTTCATTTAAGGACCGTCCCCACCAGTGCTCTGCATCTGACCGTCTCTGGCATCTCTCTGCAGGGTGTGCAGCCCACACTTACTAACACGCACACACGAAACAAAACAAGGCCTTGAGCACCAAGCTCCCCTCTGACTGCTGCCCGTCCCGTGTAATTCTCTACTCACCTCCACACACAGCACAGGGAAAGAATTTTCCCCAGTTACTATCTCAACTTGTACACTTCTTGCTTGCGCTTCACCCTCCCTCAGCCCAGCTGCTTTACTTACTATTTCCCCGAAATGACTTTTCATGAAAATCATCAGTGATCGATTTTACCAAGTTTAATCTCTATCTTCTTAACTCAGCTTCTCAGTGCTTTGTCACCCAGACTTGGCCTGGCATATTTTCCATTCCTTGTCTCGCTCCCGGCTTCCCCTTTACCTCTGGATGTGGGGCTCGTTCCTCGATCTATCCTTCCTCCTTAGGTAACTGCATCTGGTTCCACATAATCACCATCTCTGTGTTGATGACTTCCAGATGTATCCAGGTTCTGACCCTTGCTTTGCACATCAGCATCCCATAAACACTCGTTATTGACAGTTCTAACAAGCATCTCAGGTCTCAAAACAACCCTTGATTTCTCTCCCTTGGCGTTCCTTCTCAACACCAAAGGAAAAATAAACATCGTCTCTCCATCTCAGTAAATGTCGCTTTTAGCCACCCGACTATGCAAGCCAAAACCTAGAAGGAATTTCTGATTTCTCTTTTTCCCTTAACTGAAACTAAGTGGCCACTTAGTTGATCAGATCCTGTGGATTTTACTGCCCAAGTATGTTCCAAATGTGTAATTTCTGTCACTTGCACTGTCACTACTGACAGTGTCACTGTTTCTCACACAGACTACCATACCAGCCTCCTGAATGGCTCTCCAGCACTCACACACGTGCTCCCACAATACTTTACTTTGCAGCCAATATATTCTTGCTAAGTCCTAAATCCTAGCGTGCCACTTCCTTACTTGAGACTCCAGTGACTGCATCCTCTTACCTAATGGGTCAAAGAATAAATCAAAGGGAGATGAGAATATACTTTGGGACAAACAAAAATGCAGCATCCTGGAACTTCTATGACACAGTGAAATCACTGAGAGGGAAGTTTACAGCTGCAAATTTATAGAAGTTAAAAACGAAGAACTCCAATCAGTAACCCAACTTTAAAAAACTAGGAGAAAGAGTGACACCCAAAGCTGTTAGAAGGAAGGAAATAATAAAATACTGGAGATTTAAGAAAAAAACACAGAATAGAAAATCAAAACCAAAAGTTGGTAAACCATTATTAGACTGAGATACACAGAAGACTAAAATTTCTAAAATCAGGAATGAAAATTTGGGACATTACCACTGACCTTAAAGAAACAGGATCATGAGAATACTATAAAGAGTCATATGGCAACAAATTAGATAATTCATGGGAAAGTGGTGAATTCCTAGAAACACAAACTACCAAAACTTACTTCAGGAGAAGCAAAATCTGAACAGTCCTGTAACACGTGAAGAGATTGAATCCATAATCAACAAAGAATGCTACCAAGTATTTAAACAAGAATTAACACCAGAAGGTAGAAGAGAGAACGTTCCTAACTCACTCTATGAGATCAGCATTTCCTTGCTCCCAAAATTAAAGACATCACAAGAAAACTCCAGACCAGTGTACCTTATGAACACAAGGTAAAAATCCTCCACAAAATAACAGCAAGCTGGATTCAGCAGCACATTAAAAGGAATGCATTTAATGAAGGAGGTAAAAGATTTGCACATGGAAACCATGAGATGTCAGTAGAAATTAAAGATCTGAGTGAGTGGAAAGACATCTTGTGGTCGAGTGCAAAACTTAGTATTTTGTCAAGATGGCAGTCCTCTGAAGTAATTTACAGATTAAATGCAATCCCTGTCAAAATGCCAATGGCCTTGGGGCGCCTGGGTGGCGCAGTCGGTTGAGCATCCGACTTCAGCCAGGTCACGATCTCGCGGTCTGTGAGTTCGAGCCCCGCGTCAGGCTCTGGGCTGATGGCTCGGAGCCTGGAGCCTGTTTCCGATTCTGTGTCTCCCTCTCTCTCTGCCCCTCCCCCATTCATGCTCTGTCTCTCTCTGTCCCAGAAATAAATAAATAAAAAAAAAACGTTGAAAAATGCCAATGGCCTTTTTGCAGAAATAAAAAAGCTGATCCTAAAAATCAAATGGAAATGGAAGGGACCCCACAAAGCAAAACAACCTCAAAAAAATAATACAGTTGGAATACTCACACTTTGTAATGTTAACACTTAACTACAGAGCCTCTTCGTGATGGAAATGTTTTGGAACTAGATAGAAGCAGCGGTTGTATGGGCTTGTGAGTGTATGAAATGCCACCAAAGTGCACTCAACATGGTTAGCTTTAGGTCGTCTGAATTTCACCTCACTTTACTTAAAAATGAAAAACCACCACCCACAAAACCTCTCCAGAGGTGTCCTTTGCACTTTACAACCCGCCTTTATAGCGGGACCTAAAAGTCCCCACGTGAGCTGGCCTCTGTCCCTTTCCTCACCCTTATTTCCTACTCCTCTCGTTCAGACTTCAAGCAACGTGTCTTGAACAATCACATTCCTACCTTAGAGTCTTTGTTCCCAGGAACTTGCTGTCCTTCAGGTCCCATGTAAGTGAGACCTCCTCAGAGAGATCTTCCCTCACAATCCTGTTAATGTTAATATCACTCCAGAAATTTCTTTCTTCTTCCCTTCCATAACCCCACTCCTATAAATCCTACAAGAACAGGAAGCTTGTCTTACTCACTTGTGAACAGTAACTTACACCACTATTTCCAGAACCTAAAAAGTGCCCTAAAAAGCCAGCTTGCAACAACGTGAACAAGTGAACAAATGTAGCATTTCTAGATAGGACTTTACTGAAACCAGAGAGGGCCAATGTACCTAAAACTCAGACCCTCAAATTTTATGGAGTTGCAGCATTCCCATTAAAATTGATAACAAAATATTAGCCAATCAGCCACTTGAGCCTCTGTTAGAGGACACATCCTGTGCTCCACTCTAGACACAGATGAGTGAGAGATCAACCCTTTCCTTTTACTTAAAAATGAAATTCAAGGTAGTGACGCAGAATCCTAGGGACTTCCATTTGCTTGGCCCCTTGGAAGAAATGTGTAGGGGTATCAATTGTGCATAGATGTTATCAAAGAAGAAGTTATATTTTTTTTATGGCTGGGCTTATAATGTTTAGTTTGGGGAGGTTTTAAAACACATCAGGTCAAAATATCCATGGAAATATTCTAAAATAACATCTAGAGGAAAAGAATTCAGTACATCCCCGCCCCCCCCCGCCCCCCCTGCCCCCCCTGCCCCCCCTGCCCCCCCTGCCCCAGGAATACAGATGTTTATTTTTTAGTGTTTATTTTTGAGAGGGGGTGGGCAAAGAGAGAGGGAGACAGAATCGGAAGTAGGCTCCAAGCTCTCAGCTGTCAGCACAGAGCCCGATGGGGAGCTCGAACCCACGAACCAGGAGATCATGGCCTGAGTCAAAGTCAGGCACTTAACCGACTGAGCCACCCAGGCACCCCAGGAATCAGATGTTTTTAATGAGATTTGTCTGTTGTGCTATCTTGAACTTCAGATACTATAATTTTGGTTTATGCTGCAATAGCATTAATTTTAAATGCAAGGGAGTTGGAGGGGTGAGGGTTTTCACACTAATGAAATGCCTGCCTTAACATCAATAGGGCCTTTATTATTCACCTAATAAAATGTGCATTTTATGCAAGTCAAGTACTGTCAGTATGAGATTACAATGAATACTGATGTTTGGGACAGATTTCATGTTTAAACAGTTTTAAGCTTATTTAGAAACAATGTAGCTGTTTCGCTTTGTTCTGTGTAGTTGATTTTTAACATTTTCTATTCTATATTTATTTAAACTTAAGAAAAATTAAGAGCAGCCGTTGGTAAATTATCTAAAAGACCATACAGGAAATGTTTTAGGCTTTGTGGACTAATAGGAAAATTTGAGTGCCGGAAGCCGAGCTATCCAACCGGCCTGATGGCAGGGCCCAGACGGTGGACGGATCGGGACTGCAGGGCAGCCTGCCAACAGTAAAGCTTCTTGTACTCCGGCTTTTATGTAATCTTGCCTTAACAAAAGTACCTGGGGAATTATGTGTTGGGGAATTGCCCTCGACAGGCCTCCTGGGAAAAGAACGATTGGGAAAGAAAGAAGGTTCCGCAAGGAGACTGTGTGGCCTTACATTTAGCCCTTGCCACCCCCTATAAAGACTCCTCTACCCAAAGGAAGGATAGCCTCATACATTTCCCAGCCAAGGAAGGAACAAATGGATTTGAAAGCCCCACTCTGGCAACAAAGGAGTGTATCTGTGGGCACAAGTTACTCCAACCCCTAAGCCCACTTGGCCCCCAGGAGGCATTCCAGATGATGACTGAACCTAGTCGGTTAAGGTACAGAATGGTTCATTAGTTCCTAGGTGCATTGTCTCTCTGAGAATGTGTAAGGCGTGGGTTCCTAAGGCCCTCTTGGCCCCCTTCTAGCACCTTGGACCGAGGCGAACACTTTTGTTCCTCAAGCCACAAGTGGTTCAGGGAAACAACTAAGAGGTCATGTCCCTGTAACTGTTCCACTTGAGGTGTTGAGAGATAAATGACCTTTCATGAAAACAGCAAGGCAAATGCTTTATAGATTATAGATAAACGTAGATAATGAAAATAATGTAAGAAATTAATAAGCAAAGGGCAGGAGGGACCGTTATGAGAAAATTACCATGTTATTCCTTAAAGGGTGATTATCCATAGGAACATTTTTAGAGTCAGGTAATGCCAGAAAACATAGATGACGCACAGTACAAGGAAATTGCCAACAAATATGCCACGTTTGCCACAATAAAGCGGCCAGTTCAACGCACTGCTGTGGTCTGTGTTCATTTTTATTTTTGTTCTATTTTTTTTTTTCACTATTTCGCCGACGCTGTTCATCCTTCGGGAACCCCTGGACCTAATGGAGCAGGACTCTGGCATTTGAGAATATATATAGGTCTTGTATAAACATGTCAAGTTGTAACCGTTTAAAAATGTACGATCCATTTTTAGCCTGCAGGGCATTAAAAGGAAAAAAAAAAAAGGCAGGCCAGATTTGGTCTGTGGGCTGTCGTTTGCAAGACCCCTAGTGTAGAAGAAAACTTTTAAAGATCAGCTCTCTTCTTTATTATAAATTTCTTTCTTAATGTATCTTACTATTTAACAAAAATAGTGATTTAAGTCAATTTTGCATTAGCAGAGGCTAATGATAATGTTAGTTAACTAACACAGAAGTACGACTTCTTGATCCTCCTATTTCAAACACGTTAAAAATAAATGATCATTATAGCCAATAATTTATATTTCTTACCTGGATTGCAACTTAACACCATGTTGGTGTAGGTGTATCGCACCTCCTCGACCCAACCGAGCCGTAAAGTGGTAACTATTCCAGAAGAACATGTGGAAGAAAGAGAAATTTTGCGGCATTAGTATAGCCAAGCAGAAACGTAAATCCTTGGCTCTACAGACGTTACCAGAGAGACCCAGATGCCACCACATCCTGATACCACAGACGGCGAGCAGACCCTCTGAGCGGTACTCGACTGTGCGGGTTCCGTCCAGGGCTTCATTCCACAGTAAACTGGAGGTCCCCGGTGACGAACTCGGCTCCAACCTCAGCACAAGGCGTGAGGCTCCCAGCTGTGGGAGGGAGTTCTTCACCCAGCTGTCAACACCACCTGTTGGCCGGTAACCCACTCACGGTTACCGTCCACGAATTCATACTCCGTTCTTTAACAGCGAGTGGAAAGTTCAAGAAAGCAGACAAGGAATCATAACTCCCATGAGGAAACAACGAAAGTAGAATTCTGATCACAGTAACACATTAGGAAACAGTAGCAACAAACAAATGTAAGAGCAAGGTGTGAGGTGTTCCCGAGACCGTCTGTGCCACACCGGGGGTCACCAGTGTCACCCGGTTCTCTGGGTGGAAGGCAGGGAATGGACCATTCTCTCAGGGCACACACCTGCGCTGAAATAACACTTCCAGTATATGTATCTTTGAAAAAGAACAAATGCATTTAGAAGGCAATAATGCATATATAATAGCATGTTTCTAAGAATTATTAGCATTATGCCACATCCAGCTTTCTCTCCCATTGCCTATTGTCAAGAAAGTGTGATTTTTAGAATTTCCCTGTTCACCTTCTTTCATCTCAACTGAAAGACTTAAAAGTTATTATTCTAAACATAAAACAAGATTGTTTTTCATAAAGCAGTGGACCTGATAGCTAGTAGCTTTTCCATTGTTCAGTCTAACATCATCTAAAGATGAGCTAGTGATCTGTTCCTGAGATCACTATCAATAAGTCCACAGAAAAATTAATTTATGGCAATTCACTGTTTAGAAATATTTTCATATGTTCTGTTGGACTCTCAACATGTTCAGTTTCTTATCAACATCTCAGAGGTCTCTTTCACACGAAAAACTGAAAAAAATCTCTGGAAAAGAACTTGGGTAAGTGGAGATTAGAAGCATGTGAGACTAATGATATTATCAATAGAATTATCCATTACTGGACTTGAATTTGCTATTAAAGAACTGTGGGTATGTAGCTAAAAACTTGGATTTTCATCTCCCAGAATCTAGACTTGTAATTACCACATATTTCCACAAGATGGACTTCTTGATGTTAGGGTTTTGGGTTCAGGGGGCTTTAGACATTTCAGTTGTCTCAAAATTATTCATGTATAATTTCAAAGCCCCTTTTAATGTTTAAAAATGTAGTTTTTACAAAGACTTATAATGTACTATTTCTCCTATATTGGATTAAAACTTGGTATTTCTAAAAGTGACTTAATTTCCCCCATAAAATAATCAATTATGGTTTTTAAATCTGTTCAACTGCTTAAAAACAATTTCTTTAACGACTTCATGTTGTTACTTTAATAGCTGATCTTATTTTGTAAAAATTAGAACAAATGATTTGTGAAGTCAATGCATAAAAACCTCATTAATGCCTCCCAGTTGTGGAGAACTGTGATAACTCAGACACTGTATGTGATTGTTATTGAATAAGAAGGCAGACGTGGTTTTTCCTAAGTCTCAAGGCTCTTAAGTACGTACACTTTCTCCTCAAATTTATCGAACACATGTGCGTTTGTATACACATGCATGTGTATCACCCATTCCGTGAGATTTATACCCTGCTTTTTCATCTTGTTCCTCCAGACAGGATAAGAGACATTCGAGATGGCATACCAGAGCCTTCCTTAGTGCAGGGTGGACACGCTCCATTCACGGTTTCAGTTCATCTCTTGACCTCTAGGATAAGAATGTGAACTTCAGAAATACAATTTAAAGGAACAGTTTATGATTAAGACAACGTAGAAGTTAGATACTGTTGCTAACAATTTTGATTACAGTGAAGATGTCTTCTGGTTTTAGGATATCTTAGAGCCCTCGAGCCTGAACCACACCAAACCCTCCGTCGGGTATCCTGTATCTTAACTTTTGAATTTACCCATTAGTTACGGAACTAACTGTACTTGGGCAAAACTACCTGAACACGTGTCCCATCTGCCGAGCCACCTCTAACCAGAGGCCTAGTTTAGCCATCTTCTAAACAGTACCGGTCCCTTCTGCTTTGGGGGCCAGGATGGTTTCGAGCAGAAGGACCCCTCTCTGTTCCTCATTTCATAGGAAGTAGGTGGGTATTTCTATATGAAAGAGATGGAAATCATAGTGTTACACAATCTGGGCCCCAGCTAATACTTTAAACGGAATAAAACAAAGTAGGGAGCTGCTAGTATGTACTTTAGGTTGACTGGCTACAAATAATGGCTTATGAATACAGTAAATATAGGTATATGCTAAATACACCATATATATATACATACACATAAACGCTCGCAAAAGCACAACCAGGCTTCTGGTTAGAAAATGTTTACATATCATCTCGTCTCACAGGCAAAGAAATTGAGGCTCCGAGAAGTGAACCGATTCACAGAAGGTGACACAGCAAGTTAAGAGGTAGCTGGAAGTTTGCGACCAACAGCGATTGCTTTCAAAGAGTCGAATTCAACCAACTACCACTGTGTTTGCCAGCAGCCAGGATCCAGCGCCTGTCCCTTAGGACAGAGTGCTGCCACGAGGGCCGAGCAGCTTCCACGGGCACCCTACCCGCTTCGGTCATAAAGCAGTTGAGCAGGAGGGGTCGTGGGAAGCAGTGAGGCCGTGTGTGCAGGAGGAAGTCATAGGGGACACGCACCTGCTCCGGGGCTCCCTGGCAGGCCCACGAGCAGGTAACATTCGCCAGATGCATACAACATGTCGGGTGCTGTTCCCGCATTTAGAAATTACAGCCATGTGTAGAGAGAGAGACAGAGAGAGAGAGACAGAGAGAGCGATGATCTTCCTAGAGAGAAAGTCGGAATCTTGGTGAACAGCGCAGAGCTGGGATTTAAGCCACAGGGTCTGCAGGCTTCTCAAGGCATGCTCCGAGCCCTGGGCTTCCCGCCTCCCCATGTCTCCGGAGGCTCTCGGGTGGGCAGGCGGGCTCTCTTCTGTGAGGACACTTCTCCAAAGGCCAAGTAAAACTACCCTTTGGGGAACGTTAATTTGTATTTATTTTCCCCCTTGGTGCCAACATTCCTTTTTACCTTTGTGCTGGGGTAACTTTCCTCTTTCTAATCTCCACTCCATCTCAACCTTTGTCTCTTCTAACGGTTTTCAACAGTGTTTACAAATGCAAACCTGAAGATACCCTTAAAGAGGGCCTCATCTTCATCGTGGTAGAATTCTCCCGCCGAGCTGGTACTTACTTCCAGGGTCATTTCTCTATGATACGTAAACTCAAATTAACTTGACAAAGATAATTTGATTTCCCAAGGCACAAACCACATACGCTACCAGAATTTACAAAACAAAAGCACACAAAGTTGGAATTCTCTTTCACGTGTTTGGATTTGATGGCTCAAAAGTAAGAAAACTGGACTTCTATCACAGATCTCCGATCTAACACACCTCTCTCATCCCACCTCCAAGAAAACGTAAAACCCAGGTTCGTTGCCTGCAATAAGTAGTCATTTAATTAAAGAACAAAATTAACAGGAATCAAAATGTTGCAGCTGTATTTTTTTGTTAGACATTATATAAAAAAAGAAAAGTATAATACAGTAAATAATTTTGTATAACGTGAACTTAAAGAGTTCTCAAATTAACTGTGATCAGAATAAAAATGTCTTTCCAACAGAATACTGAACGTCACTGTGCCGCACGTCCCGTGTCGGGGGCCCGGAGGGGTGCCGGCGCCTGCCCGTCGCCCGCCCTCCGTCTCACCGCAGGGCTGCGAAACAAGGTTCAAAGGCAAAGGACAGTTTTCTTCTGGGAGAGCGACTCTGGGTCGTAACTGGTCCGACAGTTCCTACCCCTCAGACACCAGAGAGTGAAGGCCGTCCCCTGGTTTCTCCTCGTACAGGTGAGCACAGCCCAGACCACCTGCCCGCGTGATCCTGCTCCTGGCGCTGACACAGCAGGGGGTCTGGAGCTGAACTTCAGGAAAGTTCCCTGACGAATGTTCAGTGTTGGTATCAAAAATTAAACAAAAATTCTTCTCAGAAGAAAATCTCTATGGCCTGTGGAATCTAGGAATTACGAAAAGACAAAACAGTTTAAGGCTGTACACTTCTAAGTGAAAACGGCCAAAACCTTCCACTATTAAAAGCTGCTCAGACATCCACCATATAAGACCCAAGGATGGACGTGCTCTGCGTCAAGCAGCGGGGGGCCCAGAGGGCTCCCGGCCCCCAGGCCCACGCTGGGCCCCCAAAGGAATTATACGCTGAATTCCGAAGACTTCCTAAAACTCCCGTTTGAAGGACTGCCTGCCAAGCCCTTGGTGTGCACAGAAAAGGCCAAGGCTTTGCTACATCGGTAGAAGTAATGAAATGACGGATGAAACAAACTATCGGAAGTCCTAGTACAGCTGTGGTTTGGTTTTATTCCGGTAGAGCTGGTAATGTGCTTGTGGTGACATTGAACACATCGAAGAAAATCTCATGTGGCTGGTGGTGTTCTTTTAACAGTTTATACCAAGTGCTGGCATGCGGTATATACCACCTTATCACTGTTTCCTGATGTCCAGGTTTGGGGTTAACTCTTAAAATCCCATCATCTAAGAGAGGCATTCAGGGCTTACAAGAGAAAATAGATCTCTTTGGTAAACAACCCTTAATAATGTGTAATGAGAAAATGTATTAAATGTTAACATCCAGAAGACCGTGTCATAATTGACAGCCTTTTTCTTCAACACAGGGTGATCACTAAAAATAGCTTTGGTTTTACTGGGCACGGTTTATTTCCTCAACATTTTTGAGTGTTTTGAATAATCAAAACTAAGACGATCTATTCCTGCCAAACGTATGCCAGTCAGGGGGGAGGGAAACCTTAAAGTTTTTTAAACTATTTATTTGTATCATTTTCTCCTGCTTTTGCGACCTCAACTTCCTCCCTCAATCTATTCGTCCTAAAACTGCCTTGTGGGATAGAGTTCCTTCACACCTGCCTCTGCTCCACAGCCGCACTGACCTTACAGACGGAATGTTGTAGAGAACTGCAGGGGCCACCTTGGGACAACCGGAAGAGGAAAGGAGTCCCACTATTTTAGTTTAAGGAAGTATCTACACCCAGGATTTCCATTCTCCTCGCATCTGCGGCTGGAGCGCCTTGAGGCCAAGGGAGAAGTGATACGGGAACTGGTTCAGGTGAAGGCTGGTAGCCACACACCCACACTCGTCAGGATTAAACAGGAGGACTTTCAACGGGCGTTACGACTCGTGGCCATGCAACGAACACGCAGCCAGTGAGCCAGGGCCGCCGCGCCGCCCAGAGGCCACCCCATGGCCTCCTTATGATCCCACGAACACGGAGCGCATTCACCCTGAAGTGGAAAGTCTTGGGCATGCATGAAGGCCAGTGTATTCCCACCGGAACAGAGCTTCCCTGCAGAGGGGGCCTCCGTTAGCTGATGCAGGGCTACGTTCTCAGCACCCGCAGATGCACTTGGCACACGGCAGGTGCTCAAATATGGGAGTGATGGGGAAGCCTCAGCTCGTGTTAAAGACGTGAACAGAAATTCAAGCCAGGAACAAGTACCTGGGAGAGACTTCACGGCCTCCTGTCAGTATCGAGGAGTGGGGTTCTGTAGTGGGGACGTCTGGCCTTCACAGGAGGCGGAGCTAATGTGCTGGCAGATTGCTCACATTACTTTGAGGCTTTTCTTAAAGGTACCTTCACTACTGGGCGCCTGGGGGGCTCAGCTGGGTAAGCATCTGACTTCGGCTCAGGTCACGATCTCACAGCTCATGGGTTCTAGCCCCGCGTCGGGCTCTGTGCTGACAGCTCGGAGCCTGGAGGCTGCTTCGGATTCTGTGTCTCCCTCTTTCTGTCCCTCCCTGCTTTCTTTCTCTCTCTCTCTCTCTCTCTCTCTCTCAAAATAAATAAACTTAAGGGGCGCCTGGGTGGCTCAGTCAGTTAAGCCTCTGACTTCAGCTCAGGTCATGATCTCATGGTTCATGGGTTTGAGTCCCTTCTCCGGCTCTGTGCTGACAGCTCAGAGCCTGGAGCCTGCTTTGGATTCTGTGTCTCCCTCTCTCTGCCCCTCCCCTGCTCGTGCTCTGTCTCTCTCTCTCTCTCTCTCTCAAAAATAAATAAATATTAAAAAAAAAAAAGTCCTACTGTTTTAGTTTTTTTCTTTTCTTTTTTTTATCTTATAAAACATAACTAAAATATAAATTTAAGGAGGAAGGCACTAAAGGTAAAAACATGGGACGCCTGGGTGGCTCAGTTGGTGGAGTGTCCGACTTGGGCTCAGGTCATGATCTCGCGGTTCGTCGGTTCGAGCCCCGTGTCGGGCTCTGTGCTGACAGCTCAGGGCTTGGAGCCTGTTGGGATTCTGTGTCTCCCTCCCTCTCCGCCCCTCCCCTGCTCACACTCCAGCTGGCTTGCTCACTCACTGGTGCGCGCACTCCCTGTCTCTCGCAAAAATAAACAAACGTTAAAAAAAAAAAAACACAACCGTACGTTACCTACTTAAATAAACCCAGGACCCACGGTCTACAACACGCCACCTTCCCCCAAGCCCACAGGAGCCGTGACCAAGAAGGAGGCGCACTGTCTGTTCAGTGCATCTCTCGGCAGAAATACGGGATCCGTTTGCCTAATTACATAGATCTCTGTGGCGTTTTATCTTTTCTTTCTAAAGGAACACCGTGTTGTAAGTACCATGAAATCCACACGAACATCTAGAAATCTGACCTTGTCAAATGCTTGCTTGATGCATGGACCTCCATCTCGTTACTTTTGTATTCATTGAGCTCTTTGCGAATGGCTGCCTGAAATGTAAACACAGGACAGGAAGAAGCCGACATAGGAAATTAGTACCCTGGCTGTGGCTCAACAACAGTTCGCCATCCTGGTTGAGTTCTGGCGTTTTGTAATGTAGTTCAAACAAAGAAAAAGAAACCACTTGTGGCCCAGCATTCAGCCTCTTAGCACGTGCACGGCCCTGATGCTGGTGTCCAGGAAGAGGTCAGTGAATTGATTTGCTATGTCGGAGAAGGAAGACAACGCCCACCATATGTGACAGGTGGCCCCGGCACGTGCTTAGGAACTCCATGAAGTAGGGACACCAAATTCACGAAGGAGGTCGGGCTTTTGGTGGACTTATTTGGAATTCTGCAATTAGATCACTGAGAAGCCATTCTAATTTCAGCATGAGGTCAGGCTTGGTGTCACGTGAAAAACAGTATCGTGGCTACACGCGGGTGGGGGGGGGGGGCGCATCGCAGTGTTTCAGGGCGGGTCCTCGGGCTCTTCCAGCCTTCCCCTGCCCCCTGGGACCTTGCACTCCCTCACATAAACCCTCAGGGGCCAGCAGGGGGCAGGGAGAGGCTCTGAGCCAGGGATCCCAGGGAGCACTCCTCCCGCGCTCAAACCCGGGTGCTGCCAGAGACGTGCTCGCTTCTCCCCTCGCCCAGGGAGCCAAGGCTCGGTCCGCCTGCCGGCTGGCTGCGCCTGGCCTAGGGGATGCGACACCTGCGTGCATTTACATGTCACCTCACTTATTCACGGTCCGCACGCGGGGAACAAGGAACAATTAGCACGTTCGGCCAACTCACTGGCTGAGCAAATGATTTTGCTCTTCCTAAAAGCTGTAAAATCATGAGCGGCCAGAGGGGATGAGGCTTCAGTCCTGTCCATCCACAGCATGGGACCATGGACAGGAACATACCCTCTGAGCCCGTCCAAATCATCTGTCCGATAGCACCTCCATAGGGGTGATAATGACACATCTCTCACGGGGACTTTCTGAGGATTAAATGAAATAATAATGCCAGACAGGCCGGTTCAGTCCAGGACAGGGCGAGGGTTGGGTGAACGTTCATTCCCTCTGCTCTGTCCCCTAGTGTCTGGGACCCACTGCTTCCTTGCTCTCGTCCTGCACCCAGAGCGTTCAGGTCACACTGCCCTGGAGGCTCCCGGGACCTCACACCGGACCAGTCCTGGACGCATCCAGAGCCTCCTCTGTCTTCACTGCCAGGGTTTTCCTGAGGGCCTCGGCTGTCTCCCTCTCTTCACCCCTCTCTGTCTCACTGTAGCTAAGTCTGTTTAAACCTCTGTCCCCTGCCTCTTTTCCTCCAGCCTTGCCTGCTTTTGGTTCATCCAGACCATAGTTCCTCAACTTCCATACTCTTGACATTCAGGATTGGAGAATTCCCTGTTGTGGGGCCATCCTGTGCATTATGGGACGTAGCACTTGTCACTTGTGACAGCCAGAAATGTCTCCAGACATTGTCCCCTAGTTGGAAACACAGCCGTGACCCCAGATTGGCTTTGTGAGACCAACAACGGGGCTCAAAGCACAGGCTTAATTTCCAGACCTGGTGGCATCCACTTTGGTAGGGTCCCCTCTCTAAGGAAAAAAAAAAAAAAAACCTCAGGGCAACCTGGCTATTCACGTATGTGACAACATCCCTCACGACCTTGTAACATGAGACCACTTAATCAGACTGCATGTTTGTATGTTACCATATATGAGAGACAAAGAAGTAAACATATAAAAAAACTACGCCACATGGGGGCACCTGGGTGGCTCAGTGGGTTAAGCATCCGACTTCGGCTCAGGTCACAATCTCGCGGTTCGCGAGTTCAAGCCCCGTGTCGGGCTCTGTGCTGACAGCCTGGAGCCCGGAGCCCGCTTCAGGATTCTGTGTCTCCCTCTCTCTCTACACCTCATCCGCTCACTCTGTCTCTGTTTCTGTCTCTCTCTCTCTAAAATCAACATTAAAAAAAATTAAAAAAACAACCCTACATCATGTGGCGTTCGGGGCTCAGTTCTTCGGGTACGAACCCAACTGAGCGGTGCCGGCACGAATAAACTCAGGAAGGAAGAGAGAGCCTGGGTGTCAGGACTCTCTGTGCGAGAACCCCGCTCCACCATCATCCAGGCATGAACTCCCTGGCATGTCGTGGCCTGCCCTCATCACATGCTGCCATACCCCACCCTACCCCGACCAGCAGACGGGTCTGCTCTGTACCTTGTCGGCCGCTGACAGTCGTGTCCACGGCTTGTCTGCCCGTCTGTCATAATCCTGAGCTTTCGCCACCTCCACATAGTCACTGAACCGTATCAGAATCTTTCGGTCTCTTAGCTCGTCAACTGTGGGTCTCTGATTAAGCTGAAATACAAGAGCGTCACCGTTAGCTATTATCACCTGCCAGACCAGCTTTCTCAGGAAACTCCGAACAAACACGTTTCTATAGGTAAGCGGGAAACTCGGCGACTGTGAAGTAGAATGACCCTAATGCCTACAGTCTCCCACGTGAAGGCTCAGATTACACGATCTTAAATTGCAGCCCCCCAGCACCTTCCCTCAGAGGGGTCACTCCCAGGAGCCTGGCTGCACCCTGGACACCGCGCAGCCTCAGGGAAAGGGCGGCGAATGAATGGCGAGCAAGCTGTACTCCAGCAGCCGCCTCTTCCACTCTCGTTAGAGGAGCTCTTAACAAAAAGTCCCCGACAGAGGGGTCGCTGCCACACCAGACTCGCAAGTCGAGCTCAGGAAGGATATTCGATGAACCTGAAGCCCATGGGTCAAGACGTCGTCGTCATCACTACGGAGCACAGAGAGCCCCCAGGACGCTCGAGTTCAGACACGGTGGGCACCCCGAACCAGATGGGACTGTGCAGCTGTTACCCAAGCTGGCCGGGGCCAACTTCACCCTGGCCGTGTGCATCCCTGATGCACAGCCCAGACACCAATAAGAAGTTTCTGCCATCAGGAGCTTCTCGACAAACTGAACGTGCCGAAGAGCGTCACAGGGAACCGAACGCTGGCACCCAGGGGTGCACTTCTCAGGCACCGTGTAGAGATCCAGGGGGATGAAGAAAAACGCCTTTAAAAACTTATCCCTGGACATAAGTGGTGACGGCATCGGGCTTGTCCCGCCACACGAGCTGTTCCTGTGCCCGGTAAGGGTCTCACCCGCGGGCACAGAGGGTCACAGCAGGGGTGGCAGGGGAACTGGGGAGTGAATCCACTGCTGGCCAGGAAGACGTCATCCAGTGACACAGGGACGCCCCCCCTCACCCACCCCAGCACCGCCCAGGAGGCTCTTCTCCAGCGCGCCTGTCCCTCGAGATTCAGGGCGTAAAAGGCGCTTAAATCACAGTACCTTTCTTGTCAATCTCTGCTTGATTTCTCTTCTTTCTTCCTGCTCTGTCTGATCGTTCCTTTCTGTGAAAGGTTAACACAGAAAAAAAAAAAAAAGAAAAGAAAAAGAAAAATGGGTTTAGACTTTCTTCTTTTTGGTGGAGAAGTGAGCTCACGGCCTCCACTTTCTTGTGGCTGAGGCGGGATGTCAAGGACGCCTCACGGGGGGCACTTTTTTCCATGTCACAGCTGGCTCTCCTCCACTCCGCCAGCCACGGCTCAGACCGTGGTCTCACTGCCACACAGAGACACGTGCGCGGGGGTTTGTTCTGCCCCCATCCCAGCCTCCCTCCTGCCCTTCCTTGGGGTCATCGGTCGCTGGCCCCCCTCGGCTGTGCATTTATTTGCAGGAGAAGCAGGGAGTTCTTCCCTCATCAAATATCTCATCTCTTTACGTCCAGGAACATAGACGGCACGCACAGTTTTGGTGGGACGAGTGAGTGTGCACACACAGGTCTACTCACGTATATCATCTATGAATATTATACGCGGATACTAACAGAACTGTCCCTGCTTGCTGTTCTCTTCTCCTCCCCCCGAGGTATGCGGACTTTTCGCCAGCCAACATCCGACAAGGAACAACCTCTCCAGACTCTGGGCAACGCGGGCTTGCCTGGAATTTATACTTCCAGGGTGTATTTCAAATCTAAACATAGCACGAACCCAGCCGACTCCCCGTGGCAGAAACGAGCACGCTTAGCACACTCTACACGCCGTGCCTTTTAAAGGAGCCTCCGTGCCTCACGGAGCTCGGCTCTGCTGCTGAGTTGTTACTATTAACATTCAAGCTGTCCTCGTACCTACACCTGGGAGCTAAAAATAGAGAATTGGGAGCTGCGGTGTAAAACGCAGGCTTTGCCCTGGGATATGAGATAATGGATGTCCTATTTCTGGCACTCTCTGTTGCTAAAGAAAGCCTCGGGACCCATTCTGGGAAGGGACGCTCACCTGCCAGCACTCACTCCTAGAAACCCGGCTGCTTGGAGGGAAGGGAGGGAGGGGAGGGAGCCCGCTGCCCGCAGGTGACGCAACCCCACGTCGCCCGCCTTTACTTAAGACATTCCGCACGTGTGTGAACTTGCGGGACTGGGTGCGGGATGTAGTGTACATTTCAGTAACTTTTTGAAAAGGGAGATTTATCTCCTGTTTGAATGTTTTAGAAAAGGAAATGAAACCCTGTTATGTTCTTGGTTTTTAATCCAAGCGATAAACCAGAAGAAAACCACAGCTGCAAGGTCTCATCAGGAAGCTGATGATACGGTCAAGAAAAAAATGGTGAAAGTATCCATTCAAGGCCAACCGTGAGGGACTGAAGGGGTGATGTGAAGCGAATTTTTCAGATTTCTTGAAAAACAGGCCACGGGCAAAGTCCAAGCAGTACAGGGACAGAAAACCAGACCTTTGTTTTTCATCATCGGCGACGTCATCACCAAGGTCACGGTGCTTTGGAGCGCTGGTCTTGGAAGGCGGGGTCCCCTCCCCAGCAGGGTCCCCTCTGCGCCAGGTGCTCTACTGGGCACTGACCCCAACAAGGCCTTCCCCAAAGCCCGAGCCCCCAGGTTGTCTCCGAGCTCCACCTAGCGATGGCTTTGTGGGCCTTTTGTTCCGAGACCCAGAAAGGCCCCCAGCCTTATACACAACAAGGGACCCATGACCATGGTCTCCACACCCACACGTTCCGGAAAGAGTGCCAGCGGCGTGGACAGCCACATTCGAGTCTTCCACAAATAATCAGAGATGCATTGCTGCTTCTAAGGCAGGGGCCAGAACTGGCCCGTGGAGCCAGGCAGCCTTCGGCTCTACCTCTTTGCCAAGGAAATGGGACAGCGGTGCAAACCACAGGACTCCGTTGTAACGTTGTAACGAGTAACCGGGCGGGCACAGCAGGGGGGCCTAACGCGGACGTATCAGGTTTGGTGCCTTCACCTGGAAAGAGGCCACCGTGTCTCATCCAGGAATAACAACCCAGGCCGAGCTCTAAGTGTCCCTGAGACCCGATCGCAGTCAGTCACGAGCTCCCTGCTTGGGAGGGGAGCAGATCCGACGTGACAACATGCTAAGAAGTGATTATAGGTAGGAAACGCACTGTAGCAGGAACGTTTGGAGCCGGTGTCGGGGGCTCGTGATTATATGTTGTGTGCTGGACCACATGTGGTTACCCTATTCTCAGCTCCCCAGAACAAAACAGAGCCAACACCCGCCATGAACTAGCAGTGACATCCACAGATACTCTCACTCAGGGGCCTTGAAAAGCTTCCGAACTGTGGCCGGCTCGATGGCGAAGCAGGGATCGCCATGGCCACGGCGGAGGAAGCCCATTTCTCCCTTCCTCTCACAGAAGGTGAGTGCAGGAAGTTCCACGTAGCCACTTACCCCCTCTATTCAAGCACCGGTTCTATTTTTAAGGCTCTGACGTTTAATTGTGAAGGCTGCTGCGATCCGAGGTGCTTACTGGCCAGAGGACCTGGTGTCCCCAGCAGCAGGGGAGAGGTCCACACGGAGGCAGAGCCCCCTCGGCTCACTGGGAAGCCCCGCCCCCTGCCCCCCGCGGTGGCAGCAGACAGACCCCTCCCAGGGCTGCTCAGCGGAGTCCACACCTCACCCACCAGCTCCGAGCTGCTTTAAGGACACCTGTGACTTAGCAGCCTTATAAGTAAGTGATGGGATTTTTAACAAACCAGATACTTGGGGGGCGGGTGGGCACCTGGGTGGCTCAGTCGGTTAAACTTCTGACTCTTGATTTTGGCTCAGGTCACGATCGTGGTTTGTGGGATCGAGCCCCGCATCGGGCCTTGGGCCGATGGCATGGAGCCTGCTTGGGATTCTCTCTCTCTGACCCTCCCCCACCCTCTCAATATAAATAAGCTTTTTAAAAAATTCAAATACATGATAACTTAAATAGCTTGACTTTCTCATCTATGTGATTAGGCAGGTAATCAATGACAAAGTTCTTCTTTAAATCCCCAGACGTGACCAAGTCGATACAACACAGAAGACTAGGTCCCCTATCTTAAATTTGACAACAGAAACGTGCAATCCCTCGGCATAGGGTGAAATATTTCCAACCGTCTACGAAGGAGGGGACCCCCTGGCAGGTGAAGGTGCCCAGGCAGGGACAGGAGACAGGGATCAGCAGGGACTCGGAGCCCAGACCGTCAGGAGGGTCCACCGCCCGTCTTCTGGCACAGAGTCAGCGTGGGCACTGCCCTAACTTTGTGACAAGATGTTCGCAGAATAAAAAACCAAACTCAGAGGATATCTGTAGTGTGCATCATGTCAAGACGAAAAACAATGAAGCACTTTAAAGAATCCAGGCCCTAAGAAGACACTTTTTGCAGAAAATGTTTTGAAAACTAAAGTCTGTGGACCAGTGAACTATCTGAGAAACGCTATCTGAGAAACACTTCCAAAGGGGTTTGACTGCCCGGAACCACCGTGGACTCTAAGGAGCCTGAACAGCATTCCCTCTGTTGCCGAGGCAGTTTGTGGACACCGATGATCACACACCTGGGGACCCCCATGCGGGTGGAGCCGGGGAGGGGGGACAGGGGATCCCCGAGACAGAGTTGTGACCCCCAGGGCAGGCTTCCCATGACTGCGCTCCCTGGAGGTGTGGGCTTCCTTTCCCCTCCTGTCTCGCCCTGGTGCCACGTCCTCCTCCCTACACTTGCTGACACTGTCTACACCCTACCCGTGACCTCTGCGGCCGTCAGAACTCCCACCCCAAACTGCCATGGAGACCTGCTTGAAACCCACAACGCAAAGAGAGAATAGAGCCATTTCCCTGAGATCTACAGGGTTAAATAACCCTGAAAACAGGAATATCTTTAATTATGCTGGGAGGCAAGCTTTTTTTTTTTTTTTTTTTCCCTCTTAATTTTAAAAGGAGATATTTCCGACCAAATCAACTTTCCTCTAGGGTTTCCTTTCGCAGCCCGGTGGGACCTCACAGGGCCACGGGGAGCGACAGCCTGCAGAGCTGGGTGCACCTGCCACGGACTCGCCCCCAAGAGGAGCCAGGGGTCACAGCTACTCACGTTTCAAGATATTTCTTCTCTCCAGTTCCTCCACGGCAGGTCTTTGGCTCAGCCGTCTGCGGAAAAACACTAGAATTACATTTTGCACCATGGTGGCCGCCTGCAGATTCCTCCCGGGCTCTGCCGGGGGCAGGGGTGGCCGGCGCGCCCCCGAAGACGGTGAACCCAAAAGCTGGAGGGAGGGAGGGGACCTCTGGCAGCCGCCTCTTGCTGGCGCTGGAGTCAGATCCCCGCACAGGAGGGGGGTCGCCGGCTGTCCCCGAGCTCCGGGGCCGACCCCCCGTGCCACCTTGGGACCCGAGAGCGCTGCCGGCCGGCGGGACGCTCCCCCGGAAGGGAGGAAGCCCCTCCTGCCCAGCCGAGCAGCGGTGGCACCTGCTTCGGCCCCAAGCAGCCTCGCCAGCAGCCCGCGCAGGGGGAGTGACAGCGAGCGCCGCCTCCTGAGCCGCGCGGAGCCAGCCGCAGCCCGGGGAGGGGCACCCCCCCCCTCGGCGGCCCCCGGCGGCCTCCCCCTGCCCAGCCGTCCCCACCCGCGGGGCACAGGACCAGCCTTTCAGGGGGATTCGCCTTGAAGGAGTCGGCGGTACAGCGAAAACCAAATACATACGGCAAATAAAAGGCTTGTCAGGAGCGGGAGTCATAATTAGCTGGAATGAGCGCCAAGCTCCAGTTGTCCCTGTAACTCTGGCGACGCTGTGCTTGGGTCCCAGCCAGGAGCCGCCCCGCTTCCGGACCCTCGCGCCACCCCAGGGCGACGACAGGGCTGAGCCTGCGAGCGCCCAGAATCTGGGGCCACGATACTTTGCCCCGAAGAGGATGCTGCCTCCAGAAATATCGGTCTCCTATCCACACTCCCTGTCCCGGCACAAAGCCGAGGGCGTCCCCAGGGCTCAGCTGCTCCCGCCTCCTGGGAACACCACAGGCGCGGGCTTTGTGTGCGCCCTTCCGGGGGCGGCCGCTTTGACATCTTGTCCTGATGTCTGGTGGGGACCGAACCCGCCCCTCCCCCCCCCCCCCAACAGCTCCCCATCTGCCCCGGGGAAGGGAAACCTGGCTCTCAGGCGGGGCTCCCTCACCGTCTCCCCGAAACCTCCCAAATGCCATTCGTTGGTCAGCAAAGGACTGTGGAGTATCTGCTCTGTGCCAGGCAGTTCCAGCCCCCAGACACAGTGGCAAACAAGCCTCCCCTGTCCTGGAAATCTCACAGTCTAAACGGGAAAGGCAGACAAACAGTAAAAAAAAAAAAAAAAAAAAAAAAAGAACAAAAACCATTGCAGAGAGCGCTAGTGCCCCGGAGAAAATAAAACAGGGGCTGTGACAAATGAGTGACCAGGCAGGGGGAGGAGGAGTTTGGGGAGACCCATCTCCTCCGAGGCTCACCTGAAGAGGTGCCGGCCCCGGGAAGATCACGCCCTCCAGCCTCAGTGTCCCCTAACTGCTCACACACTGGGCTTGAAGACGGTGGGGAGGGAGGGGGGAAGTGATCATGGCAGGCTTCATGGAAGAGGAAACTTTTGGCAGAGCCATGGAGAATGTACAGGGGGCAGAGCCTGGTGCCTAGTGACTGCCGGCTGCTTAGCCAGGATGCCCGCAGGGACACCCGAGCGCTGAGGCCGAAGATTTCCTCAAACCTGAAAAGTATCTCAGATCTACACTGGCAACGTCCCCCCACCCCCGAGCCTTTTCTTGCTGGAGGACCGTCCGCTCTTCCAAAACGACAACCCAAACAGACTCTCCCAGAGGTGTGAGCACAGAATGAGCCAATGCACCGAGTGTGTGTTAAACGCCTGCTTGGTACATAGTAATCTCTCACGAAAACCCAGCCTGTGAGTCCTCAGTCATGGAATGAGTTCCCAGAAAGGCATTTCATCTGATCCCTAGTTCTCTAAAAAGTGTGGACTGCTCGTCACCAAAACCTAAGCCATCGGCCTGAGGGGTGAGGCGGGTGGGGTCGTACCACGCACTGCAGGGCTCCTCCCAGAGGTCACCAGGCTGGGCACACAGCTGGCCCCCGGCGTACCTCTCAGCGAGCAGGGAGCAGCCCTCTGGGTGGACACAACTCCGCGGGGACAGTCGTGGGCACTAACCGACCCTCCGCCTCAGAGTCAGCCCAGGGCTGCAGCAGAGGACCCCAGCCCCTTCCCTGTGTGGTTCTTCCCAGGAGGCAGGAGCCCAATCACCGAGGGCAGGTGCCCCTGGGGGCAGCGCTGCCTGTCCAGAGTTCCAATCCAGACCCAGCCCTACCCGGGAAGGCCAGCGGGCACCCGGGATCCCTCTTCATGAGACTGTGAACTTCTGCCTTCATCAGATGTTCTGTGCACACTCATAACATGCCTGGCCCCTGGTGAGAAGTGAGACCCAGCCCTGCCCCTGGGGCCTGCAGGCTCCCTCGGGGGACACACCCTCTGCCATCACACAGTACTAGGAGGAAGAACCGAAAGTGATATGAAAGCCAAGTGTAGGCGGGCCGATCTGGGCAGGGCCGGCTCCCTGGAAGGTGACCCCTGAGATGAGAGCCAAAGTGTAAGTGGGGATTGCTAAGCGAGGAGGGGAGGAAAGAGCAGGTGCAAAGGTCCTGAGATCGGGAGGAATTCGGCAAGTGCCCTTTAGACTGAGTGGAGGCGTGTGAGCCTCTGTGGGGCAGGGAGCTGGGTGGGGCACAGCCTGGCGTCTGCGGTGAGGAGTCCGAGAAGGCGGTTTGAGGCAGGCAGGGGTGGGGCGGGGGTGAAGGGATGCCAAGACCGGATCAGGCTTCGGAAGCACTCTCTGGACCCCTCCAGTTTGCTGTCCGAGAAAGGACAGGGCGGAACCAACCACCAGGAGACGCAGGCCTTCCCGGGGCCAGGACCCCCTTCAGACGCTCAGGGCAGGTGCTGTGGACCCACACATGGCCGAGGGCCCCGTAAAACGTTCAAGACGTGCGGAAGATGTTGGCCCTGGAGGAGGGGTGGTGCTACTCCAAGTTAACACCCGTGAGACTAAATACATAAGCCTCACCGTTCCGTCCACTTCCTGCCTGGGCAGAATGGGGCTTCTGCTGTCCAGCAGCGACAACAGTCCCACGTGCCTTCCGACGGCAGGAGGCCGGACTATGCCCACTTGGCAGAGACGACCACGAAGGCTCAGAGAGGCAAACGTGATCAGGTCTGACGGCCCACGTAGACCCCGGGGCCCGGCACAGGTGGGCAAAAGCAGCGAGACCGAGGGGCAAAGGGGCGCACGGAGACCCCTCTCCCTCCGAGGCGTGCTCCGGCAGAGCCTGGGGGGTGGGGGGGGGGGCGGGATGAGGCCGGACCATCTTCACTCGGGAGCCTCAGCCGCGAGGGGCTCTTGGAGGACCCGCAGACCCAGCCCTGGGGGGGGGGGGCCGAGGCCTCGGGGAGGGGTGCGGTGGGGTCCAGCTTCCTAAGGGTTTCCCCAGCTCCTCCTGGAGACTGCTCCCTCTCCTGATCCAGAAACACAGCCCTGCCGGGAGGAGTGGTGCGCAGGGGCCGCTGGGGAAGCCACGGTCTATTTCTGACTCTTCCCGCTGAGAAAGCTGGGGTGTGGGGAGACCCTTCCCGCTAAGCTGGGGCGTGGGGCAGCACCAGGAAAAGAAACGCCGGGGTAGAGAGAGGCTCCCGCCCGTCTCCCCGCCTGGTCCCCACCTGGGCACACAGGAGAGGTGCGGGTGCCAGCGTTGGGCCAGGGCCAGGCCCAGGGATGCGCTGGACGGGCCCTGGGGACTTGAACGGAGCACCGGGCCAGGGGCGGGGCGCCCGGGGGAACTGTGCGCACCTGTGGGTCTGCGTCCTCGGGGGGGGGGGGGCCCCCCCACTCCCCCGGCACCAGCTCGTGCTCCTGGTCCCCAGGGCCCGCCTGCCCGTCCGCTGAACGGATCCGTGAACTTCTGCTCCACACCAGACCCTGTGCCGAGAACACGGCGGAGCAGGGACGAGACCGCCGAGCAGATGACGGGCGGAGAGGACGGGTGCGTGGCGGGGAGCGGACGCGGGCAGCTGGCCGACCGGGACGCCCGTGTGGGTCGTACGAGAATCAAGGACGCAGCAGCACTGTCCCCGCTCCTCAGGCTCTGCGGAAGGCGGTCCTGTTTCCATCCCCCCAGAACCGGCACCGAGTCTCAAGGGGAGCCTCAGTTCTGCCACCTGCTAACGCCCTCTCCCGCCTGAGCCTCCTGTCCCCGGCCCCACCTGCCCCTGTGACCCACGGGGTACTGAGGGGTGAGAACACAGAAGGCAAGGGGCTGGCACACACACGGGTGTGTTGTTATTATTACTGGCATCCGTATAGTTCACCTGGTCCCTCCCGGCCTCAGCCAAGGAGCTGCAATCTCTGTCCTGCCAGCAGCCTCCGTGCCGGCCAGGGTCCCCAGGAAACACTCATCCATCAGACCCTCACTCACCCCTTCCTTCACCAGACGCTCACTCGCTCTATCACATACTCACAGACCTCTCTCCCTCACTTACCCCTCCCTCCCCCATCAGACACTCACACAGACCTCCTTCCCTCACTCAGTCTCCTGTCGGACCCTCACTCACTCCTTCCTCCATCAGACACTCACACAGGGCTCCTGCCATCAGATACTCAATCCCTCCCCCATCAGACACTCACACAGACTTCCTTCCCTTAGTCTCCAGTTGGACACTCACTGGCTCCTTCCTCCATCAGACACTCACTCACGCCTCCCTCCATCAGACACTCACACAGGCCTCCTTCCCTCACTCAGTCTCCTGTCAGACCCTCACTCATTCCTTCCTCCATCAGACACTCACTCACTCCTTCCTCCATCAGACACTCACTCACACCTCCCTCCATCAGACACTCACACAGGCCTCCCTCCATCAGACACTCCCTCCCTCCCTCCCCCATCAGACACTCACACAGATCTCCTTCCATCACTCAGTCTCCTGTCAGACCCTCACTGACTCCTCCCTCCATCAGACACTCCCTCCCTCCCTCCCCCATCAGACACTCACACAGACCTCCTTCCCTCACTCAGTCTCCTGTCGGACCCTCACTCACTCCTTCCTCCATCAGACACTCACTGCTTCCTCCATCAGACACTCACTGCTTCCTCCATCAGACACTCCCTGCCTCCCTCCCCCATCAGACACTCACACAGACCTCCTTCCATCACTCAGTCTCCTATCAGACCCTCACTGACTCCTCCCTCCATCAGACACTCACTGACTGCTTCCTCCATCAGACACTCACACAGGCCTCCTTCCCTCACTCAGTCTCCTGTCGGACCCTCACTCACTCCTTCCTCCATCAGACACTCACTGCTTCCTCCATCAGACACTCCCTGCCTCCCTCCCCCATCAGACACTCACACAGACCTCCTTCCATCACTCAGTCTCCTATCAGACCCTCACTGACTCCTTCCTCCATCAGACACTCACTGACTGCTTCCTCCATCAGACACTCACTCACTGCTTCCTCCATCAGACACTCACTCGCTCCATCACATACTCACAGACCTCTCTCCCTCAGACACTTACCCCTCCCTCCCCCATCAGACACTCACACAGACCTCCTTCCCTCACTCAGTCTCCTGTCGGACACTCACCCACTCCTTCCTCCGTCAGACACTCACACAGGCCTCCCGCCATCAGACACTCAGCCCCTCCTCCATCAAACACTCCCTCCCTCCCTCCCCCATCAGACACTCACACAGACTTCCTTCCATCACTCAGCCTCCTGTCACTCACTCCTTCCTCCGTCAGACACTCACACAGGTCTCCCGCCATCAGACACTCAAGGCCTCCCTCCATCACTCACTCAGTCGCCTCCATCAGACACTCACTTACCCCCTCCTCCATCGGATTCCTGGTACCCCATCACACGGCCCCCGCCCCATCCCCCTGCCCCGTGACCGTGGGCTCCGGAAGCCGACCTGGGCCAGCAGCGTGGACATGTCCACTGCTCTCCAGGGTCTGGGGTCTCTCTGCATTCGCCAGCCCCCTGCAGCCAGGCAGGGCTGCATGGCCGGTCCGGAGCAGTGACCGGGAGCAGGACAGAGGCTGTGTCTGGGCTGAGCCCTAGAAAAGCCGCGGGACCTTCCACAGGCTCCCTTCCCCTCCACGGCAGCCTGGGCCTCGCCCCAGGCGGTGGAGCCTCCAACCTGAGCCGCACGGGCCAGCCTCGGTGAGAGGACAACTGCCCGGAGGCTCGCCCTGACCACGGTGGGCCGTGTGTGCGAGACATACACCGTGCCGGGCGAGGCCGCTGAGGTTCGGGGCATGACCGCAACACCGTCCCGCCTCGCCTGCCCTCATACACGGGAGGCACGGCTCGGACACGGGCCGTGGCCGGCCGTGACGCTGGCCGTGCCCCCCGCCCCACCCCCGGGGCACCTCCTCCCACCTCTGCCTGCAGCCGGGACCGGCCCGGAGCCTCCTCCAGCACCCGGCCGGGGGCAGGGAGCCCTGGAGCCCAGGCGGGCCCGAGGTGGGCAGCCACTCCTCCGCCTGACCCCGTCGGGGTGGGGGGGCGGCCTGGCCCCCAGACCCATCAGCGCTTCATGTCCAAACACAGCAAGCAGCTGCATTTCGGGCTCACACGATACTTTAAAGCATGAGAACGTGAAGTGACATTAATCGACTGGACGTTTCACTCTTAAAAGTCCGTTTTCTGGCTTTCCTTGAAAATGCACAAGAGGGGCGCCTGGGTGGCGCAGTCGGTTAAGCGTCCGACTTCAGCCAGGTCACGATCTCGCGGTCCGTGAGTTCGAGCCCCGCGTCAGGCTCTGGGCTGATGGCTCGGAGCCTGGAGCCTGTTTCCAATTCTGTGTCTCCCTCTCTCTCTGCCCCTCCCCCGTTCATGCTCTGTCTCTCTCTGTCCCAAAAATAAATAAAAAACGTTGAAAAAAAAATTAAAAAAAAAAAAGAAAATGCACAAGAACCGGCTACTGGGATGCGTGCCCCCCGCCCCCAGGCAGAGCGGGCACCCTGGTGGCTGGTAGTCCCCACGGCTCGCCTCCCTGTGGCCTCACCCCCATCTCCTGGGCTGTCCGTTCGCCCTGCCTGCAGGGCCCGGCTCCAGAGCGAGCCGGGCCCTGGGTACCACCACCCGCTCCCTGTCCCGAGGACCCCCTTCCTGTCTCCCAGATGCACCTGGGGGGAGGGTGACTTCTCAGCTCGGAGGCCCAGACAGCAGGTGCAGACCTGAGCTGAGGCCAGGAGTGAACGGGCCACCTGGCGAGCAGCCCGTGGGAGCACCTAGCCGCCCAGGAGCTACTCCGCACAGACGGGCCTCTCCGCACGCCAGCTCGATTCCGGAGGACCTGGGATCGGACACGGGGGCATCGCTGTGGCCGTGGGTCTGCCATTTGACACCCGTTTCTCCACGGTTGCTCTCCGGGGGACCCTCTCAACTAGGGGCACGCGGAGGCGAGCTCCCGACGCCTTGGGAAGGGGAGAGGAACCAGGTGACGCCGTGCTTCGTGCTAAAACTCAGGGACCAGAAGGAAACGGGGTTGCGGGAGCACAGGGTGAGGGCTGAGCTCTTCTGTGCATAAAGCCCCCCTCGGACGGCATCACGACGTTCCACTTTTAAACAATAAAAGGTCACACGATAAACAGGCTGCAGCCGCCCCCCGGCTGGCCTGCCGTGTGCCAGTCACAGGCTCCGTGGCCCCGCGGGAAGGAGGATCCAGCTGAAGACCAGGCTGCCCGCCACGGGGCCAGACACGGCAGGACGTGGACCCCAGGCCCCAGCCAGCAGAGCAGGGGCACCTTCCGGTCCCAGGCCGGGGACAAGCGGCATCTCAGTAGCTGACAACACGGCCTCTTCTTCCAGACACTGGGGGTCCTGGTGGGCGAGGGGCTGGGCTGGCTGGCGTGAGTGCTTACAGGCTCTGAGCACCCCCCGCCTGGGCGACTCCAGGAAAACGGCCATCGTCTCCTGGAGGGACCAAAGCTGTGGCCACCAGGCCTCTCCTCCTTCCGGACCGGTCAGCGGTCCTGCCCAGACCCCGAGCCCAGGGCCCCAGGAGAAGGGGTCACGATGGGGACCAGAGCCCGCTCGGCGGCCGGGAGGGAGGCTGGTGAGGGTACAGGTGCCGCCTGCGTGCCCACCCCCAGGCCGTGCTCTGGGCGGTTCTGTGCACAGGCCACCCGGCCAGCTGCTGGTGGGGGATTCGTGCGAGGGTCCGGTCATAGTGCCCAGCCGGTGCCCGGGAACCCCGACTCAGCGACCTGTGCTCACCTCACCACCTCTCATCTGCAGGGAAACAGCCACAGGATCTGCCAGGGAAACTGAGTCACAAGAATCGCAAACTCCAGGTCACCCTGACCCCCGACCATAGTGCCACCATCATCGTGCCCTATAGGTCTTCTTTTCACCTGCAGCCTCCCCTCGAGGCCAGCCGCCGACCGGGCCCTTGGGCAGACGTGGAGGCTTGGCTGCCACAGCCCTGCCCGTCCCCGAGGCCCGGGACTCCCCCAGCCCCTCCCTGGCCCTAGACGCTGTCACCCACTTCTGAGTACCCCTTGCTTTCTAGCAAGGGTTTTTCTAAACCACAGAACCCCCAAACCGAGGTCCTCATGAAACTGCTAACGAGAAGCCAGGGGAGCCTCCGAAACCGTGTTCCGTGGCACCAAGCCGTCCCTCACACCGTGTGCCTGCCTGATTCACTGAGTCAGCGGCTCCTTTCCTGCAGAGCAAGGAGCACCCGGAAAGGGGCATTGCTGGGGCTCAGAGCCCGAGCCCTCGTGTCTCACTGTGCGACCTGCTCAGTCCCTCGAGCCCGGGCCTCCCTTTCCTCACCTGCCCTATGGCTTCATGTCGGGGCCCCAGCCGCACACTGGGCTTATCCTGCACTTCTCGGCCCGGCCCAGCTTGCCCTCGCCTGCGATGGCCCCCGTGCCCCGTGTCACCTTAGGTCTAGGACTTGCACACCTGGGGCACCTTCTGCCAGGTGGTGACGTCCCTGCCTTTGCCAGGGCTCACCCCAGTGTCCCCGCTTCCCTTCCAAGACTCCCAGCCCCTGACGGTACATCCGAGTTGACTCAGTCCTGCCTAGAAAAGTGTTCTCAGGGTGCGGCATCTGCTATCAAGGTGAAGGGCACGCATCTCGGCCCAAAAGTCAGACCTTCGGTCCCGAGCTGCCACCTGGCCACTGTGTGACACAGGCAGGTGCCCAGGCCTTCATCTCCCCCCAAAACAGGAGGATGGTGACACCCACCCCCCGGGGCCGCTGCCCGGTGCCCGGTGCCCAGCACACAGCAGGCCCAGGGCTGTGGCGGCCGCTGAACTGTCCCCGCACCGCTCTCGGGCTGCAGAGAACCGGACCGGCAAAGGGACGCCCGGCTGGGCGGGGGAGGGGGGGCAGGGGTCAGAAGCAGGTGCTCCAGCGGCCCCCTCTGTGCCCGAGCCCCAAACCCCCACTACACCCACGGCTGAGGTCCTGACGAATGACTGAAGTCACCTGGGCGTCAGGCGACAACGGAGAGCAGATGCCTTCCAAGAGACAGAAGCACAGCTGCACAGCCGACATCCCCACACCCACGGGCCGCCGGGCTGTTCCCCGCGCTCCTTCCTGGGAACACCGATCCCGCTGCTGAGCCAGCCTCCAGTCAGCAAGCCACGCTGTGTCCCCGCCTGGGACGGGATTCCCCCCCCCCCCCCCTCCGCCCACCCCCGGCGCGTCTCCACCGCCATTCAGCGGGGATTCCTCCTGCCACACGCAGGCCCACGCTGGGGAGCCCCACGGCGGTGCTGTTGGGGCAGCAGAACCCCAGGGCCTTGTGGGCCGGCCTGAGAAGGGGCGGGGAGGCCTCTGGGGGATGACCCTAAGACCAGGCCACAGAAAGAGCAGGGACAGGCTGCAGGGTCTGAGGAGGGGCCTTCCACGTTGAGGAGGAGCAGCCCCCCAAGCTTGAGCCCCCTTCATCCTCGCAGTCACCCCACATTGGTTCTATCCCTCACTGTCTGTGCCGAGAACTGGGCCCATCCACGGTTGTCTCTTATACCAGGAGACAGGAACCCGAGGCCCGGTTCTGACACAGCCGTGGGGTGGCCCGGGGTCAGCCACTGGCCAAGCCTGTAAAGGACGCGCCCACGGCTCCCCTACCTGCCGCACATGCTGGGGATACGGAGGCCGTGCACGCAAACCCAGGACAATGCGTGGAGTGGCCTTTCAGGGACCCGAGACTCCCGGGGGAGGCGGGGGGGGGGGGGCGCTCCGTCCATCTGGCCTCCTCCCTCCCCCTTATTCCCTCGGCTGCTGCCACATCCCCAGCACCTGGCACAGTGCCAGCCACTCAGCCAGGGGTCCCGGGACACCCTAAGCCTCCCCGGGGGGCACTGGGCTGCAGCTGTGGGGAAAACCATCATCCCTCACCCAGATCCTGCGGCAGTAACAACGACGGACCACCAGTCGCCGGGTTATCGCAGAAGGGCGGAGAGCCAAAAGGGAGGAAATTCGGTGTTGGCCGGAGCGTAGACGAAGAGTCGCCCCCCATTGGTGGGACCATCGGTGCCGTCTGCCAAGATTATAAAAATGCCCGTATGCTTTGACCCAACGGTCCCAGTTCAAGGCTGATGTGTTCAGAAGTGCCCTTAGGGGCACAGACGCATTAGAGCAAAATGCAGGGAGAGCCTTTATGCCCATTTAGGGCCTGGACAAAGAGAGCAGCCGGCCGGCAACAACCCTGTGCAGACATGGGAAAGTACTGGCCTTTCTTGGAAGGGTCGCCCAGCCGGACTCTGGAAAGAACGGACAGAAAAGCGGATGCAAAAAAACACAAAATCGCGTTGTGGTTGAAGAATCTGGGTTCCAGACCCGGCCCCGGCTGGGATTCTAACTTCTCCACTGATCAGCTGCGCGACCTCCCACCTGCTCACCAACGTCTCACTGCCTTTGGCTCTGTGACAGTCAGAGGTGTCCATCTGACAGGGTGACAGGCCCAGGTGTTCGTTCACTCATCCAGGTGCTGCGGTGGAGGTGCTTAGGAGATGCGAATGATGTCCACGATCAGGTGACTTTACGTAAGGGAGACTGTCCTAGGTGCTCTGGGTGGGCCTGGCCCAATCAGTTGAAAGGTTTTAGGAGCTGGGCTCAGGCTGTCTGGTGAAGAAGCAATTCTGCCTGTGGAGAGCGGCCTCTGCCTACGCCTAAGGGTTCCGGCCCTTCCCAACAGCCGTGTCACAGATTCCAGACCTGCCTTGCCAACGCCCGCACCTGCAATAAATCTCAGATCCTGCTGGGTCTGTTGTCCTGGTGCCTCACTGACACAACCCCCTTGTCTATATGGGGATGGGCAGTACTACAGGGGAGGCTCTGTCCAGTATCCCCACTCCCCGACTCCGGGTGAATCACTGTCCCCATCCTGGAAAACCAGGACCCGATGACCACACTCAGTCCGTAGCCCCTGCCCGTTGCTGTCTGTCCTCAACAGCGAGCTCCGTGCCCGTCAGAAACTGGCTCCTCTGTCCCCAAACCTATGTGCCAGGTGTACTTAGTTTTATAATTAGGTAATTTAATCAAGTTTTATGCACATTGATTAAATGACTTACTACGGGTGTAAAAGGAAAATGTTATTTCCAGGAGAACGGGGTTGAACGCTTGGAGTCAGCAAAGGCACGATGCTAAAAATCCTGCCGTTGGCTAGCGTGGGAGAGAGTGCGAAGATGGGGACGGAATGAAACACTCAGGAAGGATCCTGCACTCAGATCCTTCCGAGCACCTCTGAATCCTCAGCGCTCCTCTGGGAAATCGACCCTAGAAATCGTACAAGGTGCGTCCCACGCTTGTGTCACAGAAGAACTCCAATGTCGGTCCTTCCTCAGTGGAACATTCTCGACTCCATCTCAGAAACATGGCTAAGTGTGCACCTGTGTGACTCGGGACAGTAAAGCATTTGGAGCAACACCAGATCGTGTTGGTCCTTTCTTCTTCTAAGCGGCTTTTTGGTTCATCACGTCTCTCTCTGTCCAGTCTCCTTCGTGGGCCTGGGGGCCGAAGGCGGGGCTGGCACAGGGCAGGGGCCCGGCGGGGCCGCAGGAAACGGGCCCATCCCCGAGACCAGAACGCCAAGGCGGACTGAAACGAGAGCTCCACTCGAAGCCGTCCTTGATGGGACGCTACCACCCTACACGCCGGATGACTTCTACGGGACACGGAACTTCGTCACGACCTCGTGGAGCGGCTGGCCCTCGCAGCCCGGAGCGGGGGAAGCTGGTAACCGCGGGGCAGGGGAGGGGGGCACAGGAGGACCCGCACAGCAGCGCCCCTGCACCTGGCACAGCCACACGCTGTGTCCCCGCAGCTGTCACACACCGGCTCGGCTCACCTCCCTCCCCCGCTGTCCCTCGTCCCGAAGGCAGTGCCTCCACCCTTCCTCTGTCCCCAGCGCTCAGCGCAGAGGGCGGCACACAGAGGTCGCTCAGGAAGCGTCTGTCCTTGAGCTGAGATGTCGTGGGAGGGGGCCTCCCTGGGGAAGGACAACAGTATCTGTCCATGTCACCCCAGCTTCCCGCCAGCCCCCCAGATCGCCTCAGCCCAGTGCTGGACTGTGCGCGGGGCACCGATAAACTAACAGGTGTCAATCTCCTGAGCCCAGGGGCTCCACGCAGACTCCTTGGACCAGACCGCATTGGAAACCGCTGGTCCCTAAGGCAGACTGTTTTCATTCACTCGTCCGTGTTTGCTCGTTCCTTCCCCCTCTCTCTTCAGTCTGTCCACACAACAAAATTAACTTGAACACCCACAGGAGCATAGGCTGCCAGTTTCCCGCCCAATCTCCATTCTCCCTTCCGATGAAGCATCAGAAAGCGGATTCTGCTGAAGACAACCTCTTTTTCAGCTCAACATCACCACATGGAGGGGTTCCAACCTTTAAAGGTGTGCTGAGGAGCCTCTGGGAGCCTTTTCAGCTTGGATATGTGTACCTCTGGGACTTAAATATGATGTCCGGTGCTCCTGCAGCCATCTTAGACCACAGAGGATAAATGCCAGTGTGAGCATAACTGAGCACCTGCAATAAATCCCTTATTGGTCTCCTGCTGGGTCTGTTGCCAGTGGAACAAGTGACCGTGGAACAAGCATGACAGACCTGATGGTCTGCAATTACTCCACGAAGCAGAGAGTCTCCAGGCCCAGCGTTCGGAGCCAGCCTGCCTGGGTCAGATCTTCGCTCCATGGCATCCTACTTGTGTCACTCTGAACATCTCCCTACCCTCTCTGAGCCACATTCCCTTAGCCATAAAATACAACTGACAAAGTACTTATGTCTTGGGCTTCAGTGAACACAGGCAAAGCACAGTCCGCGGCACGTAACACAAGTTAATGAGTGTTACAAGCCACCCGATTCTCGGCAAAGCAGGGCAGAGTTTTGCAGTCTCCGTGAATGCCTTACACACCCATTTCACAGGCGCAGACCAGTAGTGTGATTCGCCTGTGCTCAGTCTGCAAGTCCCAGCCGGGGGACCTTTCACCCACCAGACCACCTGCTCTCCTGGTTTGGGATTCGTGTTTTATTCATCCTGAGGGGAGGGTGGGCGTCGTTTTGCATTTGCTTACAAAACCTGCTGAACTTTCCTTGACAGATTCCCAGGCAACCCTGGAAAACAACAAGCAGCTGGCCCCGGGGCCGACGCAAGGCCATGGGCTCACCATACCGTGGTCCAAACAAGGGAGCCTGGGCCCCGCCTGCAGGGACCGCTGAGCCCCACACACCCGTGACCCCTGCAGACCATGAGCTCCTCCCAAAGACCAAGACTGATCGTTATGTTCCCTGAGGATCAGAGGGGCCCAACTTTCCCCGATTTGGAAGCACAGCATCTCAGTCTAAAAGCAGAATGTCAAGGCCCACGCTTTACAGGTACGGCTTTGACTGGATCATACCGGCCTTGCCTGCTCCCCAGGCCTGGCAGGACCACCCGACACCCTCCGCCCCCCGCCCCCACCCACCCAGGGCAGAGGGTCAACATCCCACAGAACCTGCTCACAGCCCTGCCTCTCCAGTTCCTTTTCCATTTTTGCAACAGACCCAAGAAAGTGCCCTAATAGATGCAGGCATTTCTCCTGACTTTGGGGGCCATGTAATACCGGCAGCAGGTCCCTAACCACAGCGGGAGGGGCCGGCGGGTGCTGTCAGGATGGCACCCGAGAGGGTTTAGCAGGACAGAGTAGACCTGACCGCATCGTATCTTGAGTTTCGAAACAGAGAGAGAAGGAAAGTCCCCGGAATGCACTGGAGCCCCCGGCGGGGGTGGGGCTGGGAAGCAAGTCAGGTAAATCGGCCTCACCAAGAAGGAAAAGAAAAGCAGAGAAACTGCTCAACAGAGTCTTTGTTCCTAGGATCTCAAAATCTAAAGACAGTCATAGAGCTGGCCCCGCACACCCCAGCCGAGGGGAGCAGAGAGCATCATCCAACCAGGGACGCTGCCCGCGACAGTGACCTGAGCCAGGCACGCAGGGTCTGTGATGTCCCGGCCCCGCCCCACCGCTTCCCGGCCTCCCTTTTGCTGCAGGCAGGGGTCAGCGTGAGGCTCCTGACCCGGCCTCAGATGTGCACTTCCGTCCCCCGAAAGGTGGAGCCCCTGGATGCCAAAGGGGTGAGAGCCAACGTTCCCTAAGTGCTTTCTATGCAGCAGACAGGACACGTCAATGACCATGATGAAGACAGTGAGAAAGATCCTGGGAAAGATGATCGAGTCCAATGAAGACAAAGCTGAAGGAGACCTTGACACTAACACTTGGTGACGTCCAGGCCGGGCCTTTACAAGCAGCCACCCTCCAGCCTTGTGACCATAATCACTGTGCATTCAGTGCCCCCGTGGTGCAGGGACCGTCCTGGGGATCGGGCTAACGGCAGGGCTGCTTCTGGCAGGTAATGGAAATGGTCTGACATTGATGCTGGGGAACACACAACGCTATGAACACACAAAAACCACTGAATTGCACACTTTGAAAGCATGCGTTGATCGGTACAGAGATTATAGCTCAATAAACCGTTGAGATAAAATGCCAACTCCCCATTCTCATGGAACTCTGTTTTTCCCTGGGTGCTTCCTCCCCACCAGGCACTCGTAAGCATTTTAGGGGTCTCATCTTACGGCATCCATTCTGTGGTCCCGCGAGACAGACTCCTCTGTAATCACCCCCATTTTACAGAAGAGCAAAGGGAGGTGCGTGTCAGGGGGGGTGGCCGCCCGCGGTCACACAGCTGGAAAACAGGGCCGGGACAGGAACCAAGGAGTTCTGGCCACAGCTCATGCCTTCACATCACAAGGGGATGCTGCCCTCGATCGAGGTGAGCCGAGGGTCAGACCCCAGGTCTTTGAGTCGCTGCTCGTCGCAGAGGAAGTGAATTCCATAGACCATGCATGGGACATCAGTGGTTACACCTGTGGGTTTTGATGCTTCTGCCCTTGACAGCCAGTTTAGATCATGGTGCATTATTTCCCTACGCAGTCAAAAATCCCCTAATCTCAGGGGCACCTGGGGGCCTCAGTCAGTTAAGTGTCCGACTTTGGCTCAGGTCATGATCTCATGGTTCACAAGTTCAAGCCCTGCGTCGGACCCTGTGCTGACAGCTCAGAGCCTGGAGCCTGCTTTGGCTTCTGTCGCTCTTGCTCTCGCTCTCGCTCTCTCTGCCCCTCCCCCATTCATGCTCTGTCTCTCTCTCTCTCTCTCTCTCAAAAATAAAGAAACATTAAAAAAATTTTCTTTGATCCTCTAATCTCAGAACAAGAATGACCTTCTCATAAAACGAGCACATAAGGGACTTTATATCAGAGGCGCAAATAGGCGGCCCCCAGGCCAAATATGGCCGCAAATGTGTTTCATGGGGTCCACGCTTTCCCGTTTTTAGAATGTTGAATAGACTCCCAACATTTAACGGAAGGAAATTTCGCATGAACATTTCCGGTTTCTCTTGAGAGATCCCACCGCACTGGTCTGGCGTTCCAGGGGGGACACGCACGCTTGGCTGGACAGCGGCTGCCCCCTCGGCAAGGACACACACTTCCCGCCCGCCACAGGTCCGGCCTGGCCCAAGTCCCTACGGAGCCCCTGGGATGTGACTTCTACTCCATGAAATCAGCTGTGGAGACAGTCTGACTCCCCCTCTGGAGAGTCACAGGTTAAGGTGAGTCTTTGTCCCTGCAGGGAAACTCCACTTCCTCCTGAAAATGCTCAGGAAGCTTTTGGAGCAGCCCTGCTGTCCACCAGCTTTCCGGTGACGGTGAGGGGGGACCTTGGGGTACTCCCACCGCAGGGCCTGAGGCCCTGCAGCCCAGGTGAGGCCCGGCCTGGCCAGCTGGCCACAGAGCAGCTGTGCAACGGGATGTGAGTCCCTGGCCAGGACATACCCCCAGGACAGAACCAAACTCCACGTTGAGGAACGCCCTCTGTGGACCCAAAGGTTCACACCACTCACAGATGTGCTTCGGAATATGTTGGTTATATATCAAGCTGGTGAAAGGAATCATTGCTTCAAGTTACCTGAAGACCCTACTACTTAAAGCAAATCATTCATTCAATACATATTTACTTTGTGGAATTGAATTTTACTGACTTGCATTCTATCCACGGAGCTGGGTCCACCTTGATGTCCATCCACCCAACCATCCATGTACCCAACCACCCATCCACCCCAACCAACCATCCATCCACCCAACCCAACCATCCACCCCAACCATCCATCCACCCAACCATCCACCCCAACCATCCATCCATCCACCCCAACCATCCATCCATCCACCCCAACCATCCATCCATCCACCCCAACCATCCATCCACCCAACCATCCACCCCAACCATCCATCCATCCACCCCAACCACCCATCCACCCCAACCATCCATCCATCCATCCACCCCAACCACCCATCCACCCCAACCATCCATCCATCCACCCCAACCATCCATCCATCCACCCCAACCATCCATCCACCCCAACCATCCACCCCAACCATCCATCCACCCCAACCATCCATCCATCCACCCCAACCACCCATCCACCCCAACCATCCATCCATCCACCCCAACCATCCATCCACCCCAACCATCCATCCACCCAACCATCCACCCCAACCATCCACCCCAACCATCCATCCACCCAACCATCCACCCCAACCATCCATCCACCCCAACCATCCATCCATCCACCCCAACCATCCATCCACCCCAACCATCCATCCACCCAACCATCCACCCCAACCATCCATCCACCCAACCATCCACCCCAACCATCCATCCACCCAACCATCCATCCATCCACCCCAACTATCCATCCATCCACCCCAACCATCCATCCATCCACCCCAACCATCCATTCCAACCATCCATCATCTACCCACCCACATAACTATGCAACCACTTAACTGTCCAGCCATCTCTCCATCTCTCTGTCTACCCACCCACCCACGCAACTACGTGACTATCCAAATCCCTCGTCTAGCCATCCAGCTACCCATCCATTCAACAGCTGCCATCTGAGAGCCTGTTGTGTTCCAGGCACTATGGTAGGCACTGAGGTCAAGGCATCGAAGAAGTAGGGTCCTCCATTTCCCTGCCTCGGTGGAGAATCATGAGCAATTCAGCGGTTCTGAACCAGGGATGGCTGGTGGGCATCTTTCAGGGTGCTGTGATGGGACTACAGGCCGTGGGTGCTGAGGGAGAGGACTCAGCTGGGCAGGCTATGCTCAGGCCCTCACTCACCACCCACTGACTACTAACAACTTTGAGCCTTGGTGTTCTCACATGCAAAACACAGCTTGTGACATCTATCACCTGGGGATTAGCTGCCATGACGTCACAAGGTCCCAAACCCATGTGGACTGTGCCAGAGAGGCAGTGGCTATGAAAGTAAAATTCCAGAAATGTTTATAAACTTTAAACATAAGTGTTTACATTTTATGCATAAAGCTTTCATCAAATTTTAAACCCATGAACTCAAAGGTTAATCATCACAGGCATGATCCCCCATTTTGCAAATTGGGGATTCACGGTGAAAAGGAAAGCCCATGATAGGTCCAAATTCATGCTCCACACCACAGCTGCATTTCTTTTTGAAGATGCCCAAGCTATTCATTTTTTGCTCGTGAGTTACCTTGGGCACAATGAGTTCTTTGTGATTCTATTCATCCCCCTTCTTCCCACCATTCTCTGAAAACCCCTTTGGAAACCGACCCACCAGCAGCTTCTGGGACCGAGCCCACGAACGTGCTCTTGTGCATCAGGGAGCTGAGCTCACCCTGTGAGGAGTCTCACCAAGCAGTCAAGCTGGTGCCGGAGAGCATTCTGCGCTCTCCTCGTGGAAGGCTGCTGCCACTCAGGAGCGGTCCTCAAACCGACACCTCTCCTGGCTCTGAGTCCCAGGTCACCCCTGATGGGTCAGGAGAGCCCAGGCCCCACCCTCCTCGGCATCTGAGGATGACTGAAGCCTTCCCCCCGGCCCGTCTTATCCAAACAGAAACACTCGGCTCCTAATATGCCCAACCCCAAACCCCAAATTATTCAACAAGGGCCAAGCGCTGGAGCCCTGAAAGCACTTAGAAGAAAAGGGGATTCCAAATCCTCTCTGTTTTCCTTTGATTGCTTTTTTTTTTTTTTTTTTAATTTTTTTTTTTCAACGTTTTTTATTTTTATTTTTGGGACAGAGAGAGACAGAGCATGAACGGGGGAGGGGCAGAGAGAGAGGGAGACACAGAATCGGAAACAGGCTCCAGGCTCTGAGCCGTCAGCCCAGAGCCTGACGCGGGGCTCGAACTCATGGACCGCGAGATCGTGACCTGGCTGAAGTCGGACGCTTAACCGACTGCGCCACCCAGGCGCCCCTCCTTTGATTGCTTTTAATGCTGCCCCATTTCCAGGAGATGGAGAGGCTTATCAACCCTGAGCACAGGGACTTGTTCTGTCCCTGGAGGCCACTGAAAAGCCACTGACCACTCGATCTCTGTGAAAGGAGCGTGAAGTCAGAGGGACGACAGCGTTGTAGGAAATGAACCGACATTAACAGGAAACACCCTGTGAAACACCACACCTGTCTCCCAGTGCCCTTGGTCCATCAGTTCAAAAACTGCCAGCAGAGGCCCCCACGTGGTCTGCACACTCCTTTTTTGTTTATTTATTTTGAGAGAGAGAGAGAGAGAGAGAGAGAAGGAAAGAAGCAGAGGGAGAGGGAGAGAGAATCCCAAACAGGCTCCATGATATCGGCACAGAACCTGACGTGGGACTTGAACCCATGAACTGTGACATCATGACCTGAGCCGAAGTCAAGAGTAGGACACTCAACCGACTGAGTCACCCAGGCGCCCCAACCACACACCCCTTCCGCAAGCCCCCCCCACACTCACAGATTAACTGCAGGTAAATGTGAAAGGGACCACCCCCCCGCCCCACTCTGCCCAAACCCAGACACAGAACCTCCCTCACACATCCCCCTTCCTCCTTCCTGTGTCCCCTCTCCCGGGGTAGAGCATCCCAACCCACCCGGCAGGTGAGTTCCTCAAGCTCTCACCGCCTACCCCAGTCCTGTACCCCCCCAAGTCCAACCCCCCAGCCCCATCGCCCACATGACAGTGCCCACCTCCCCGGCCAGAGGCACTGCCCCATCCTGCTCCCCAGCCCCCCTCGTGTTAGCACAGTGGTCTTTCTCAAGACACCCCTCATCCCGCCATGCCCCTCCTTGTGATCCTTCAGGCATCCCTGTGCGCCACTTAGCACCAACTTATCGAGCGCCTACTGAATGCATCGGGGACACATCAGTGACGAGACAGAATCCAGCGCCCTGTGGGAAGCCTGACCCTGAAGAGGCAAACCAAGATAAGAGCTAATTTCGGGCAGCACTACAAGAAAAAACCACAGAATGATGTCATGGGGGAGTCGGGGGGGCGGGGGTGGTCACAGCAGGTAATCTCCCAGGAGGTGATAAGTTGGGGCCGGGAGGAGCAGAGGCAATCACGTGTGGATCAGGAGCACGGAAGGCCCACACCCGGCACTGCTGGGCCCTCTGGCCTTGCGCCCGTCATGCCCCGCACAGCCCCGCCCCATGCTCCCCACAGCTACGCCCATTCAGTATTTGGCACTTTTTTTTTACTTCTGCTCGCAGCCTAGGACACGTGACACTCCTGCCCGCACGCTAATGGACACCTACCATCCTTCAGCTCTGCGCTGGGAACAAACCACACTCTGACACCCTCACCCATCCCTGCCTCCTCCTCTCCCTCCCAGGCCCTGCGCCTCTGTGGCTGGTGTAGACATTTGCCTTTGAGTGTGTCTTTTCAAAAAAAAAATTTTTTTTTAACCTTTATTTATTTTTGATAGAGACAGAGCACAAGTGGGGGAGGGGCAGCGAGAGGGAGACACGGAATCTGAAACAGGCTTCAGGCTCCGAGCTGACAGCACGGAGCCCGATGCGGGGCTCAAACTCACAAGCCCGGAGATCATGACCTGAGCCGAAGTCCGACGCTTAACCGACTGAGCCGCCCAGGTGCCCCAGCCATAGTTAGGGCCCCCAGGCGGTTCTGCACGTCGCAGGAACCTGGCGTTTCTGTACCCGGGGGTGGGCGCCCCGCACATGTCCCAAGGCACTTGGTGTAGCTGGAAAGACAAGGCCTGTCTTCCTGTGGTCCCAACTTCCCCCTGTAAGTGATTTAAACCCTCACCTTCTAACCTCAGCAACCACGGATCAACTGCAAATTTTCTGAGAATTTGTAAGGACACAGCATAACTTATCATGAGGGCAACATACCCCGCTGGCCGTGGCCAGGCCCTGGTCTGGGGACATGATGTCCGCACACATGCTCAGTGACGGCTACAAGGTGGGACCGGGCGTGATGTTCTAAGGACCAATGCAGAGACACGTGCACATCTCAGGCCACACGGGACACAGAGCGAAGTCCCAGGGCTGCTGACACTGGAACAGGCCCACTCAGCCCGGCCGAGATGGCTGTTAACAGCTTCATTAGTACGACACCTACCAGAAGCTGGACCGTATCCCAAGTCATTAGCCTCCTACACTGTGTGCAAGATGAGGGCAAGACACCCTGGCATCAGGTGGGGGCAGGGGCTCTAGAACCTACTGTCTGGCTGCTCGCTAATCCTGAGACGCTGGGACACAATGTGGCCTCTCCGGCCGTTTCCTCATCGGCAGAGCGGGGACAATAGGCTCTGCCCGGGACTGTGGTCAGGCTTAGAAAGCGGTCAGCTCAGCGCCCTACCAGCAGTCAGGGGCCAGTCTGTCCAGGATGCTGCTGCTGTGGTCATGACATCTGAAATTTACCAAAGGACACTTCTGTGGACGTGAGAATCATGGGCTTCAAGGGTTCAGGTGCAACAAGGAAACAAAGGCCCAACAAGACCAGGCTCATCCCCGCCCTCCGCTGGCCCAGGGTGATTCTCCCCCCGGCCAGCCTGAGTGAGGGCTCCTGTGGGCACCACATCTGCGTGTTAGCACGTTCTGTCCCAGGACCTAACGCAGACCTGCGTCACCTGCATCTGGAGACCGGAGATTCTCCCGACTCAGCTGTCACACTATGCTCTGCAGGGAGGAGACCACACCTGTGGTGATGCCTTGTCCCCACGAGGCTTTGAATCACAGCAGGTGTGCAGACAATGGGCAAGTGTGAAGACAGCAACAAGGCTCTCAGGCCACATGCACTGGGGACACCCTGAATCCGTGTCCCCTGTGCAGATGTACGGTTAGGGCCCCCGGGCGGTGAGGGCAACAGGCTGGAGGTTTAACGACCTACCTAGGGCTGCACAGCCCAGTCCAACGCGGGCCAGCCTGACTGTGGGGTCCTTGCCCCGGGGCAGGGCTGGATCCAGACCCCCACGTAGCAGTGGGTAACCCGACTCAAGTCACCAACATTTGCTCAGATCGGGCCGACCTCCTTGCCTTGATGTTCGTGACGTGTCGGAACAGTGTCGCCCCACCGAAGCAGCCGCGGTGTCAGCTGGAGCTGCCACGGTTGCTCACGTCTCGGCAACGGTCCCGAAAGCCAAGAGGCTGGGGAGACTTGGAAAGTCAACTGGCCCATCGTCTGCCATCACCCGCTCCCCAGGGGAGCAGAACCTGCTGAAGGTGACGGGTAACCATCACAGCATCCTTCTTCTCCTTCTTTAAACTCCCAGAAGTGGAGGGGCACCTGGGTGGCTCAGCTGGTTGAGCGTCCAACTTCGGCTCAGGTCATGATCTCACGGTCCGTGAGTTTGAGCCCCGTGTCGGGCTCTGGGCTGCCAGCTCAGAGACTGGAGCCTGCTTCCGATTCTGTGTCTCCCTGTCTCTCTGCCCCTCCCCCGTTCATGATCTGTCTCTCTCTGTCTCAAAAATAAATAAACGTTAAAAAAAAAATTAAAAAAAAAAAACCAAAAACTCCCAGAAGTGGAATGTTCGGTTACAACAGGCCAGCTGTCACAGAGCTCTCCGCGAGCCCTGCTCAGTTATTTCTGGGCCACACGGCTGCCAGCGGGGTGTGTGTGTGTGTAAATCACCACCTCACTAGGGCTGATAGCGTTCTATAGTTTCATTATTATTACTTCTATTAATACGGATAGTAAAAGGTACGATTTCAAAGCAGTATTATTTAAAAGTTTTATTGTCGGGGCGCCTGGGTGGCTCAGAAGGTTGAGCCTCTGACTTCGGCGCAGGTCATGATCTCACGGTTGACGAGTTTGAGCCCCACATCGAGCTCTGTGCTGACAGCTCGGAGCCTGGAGCCTGCTTCCGATTCTGTGTCTCGCTCTCTCTCTGCCTCTCCCCTGGCCATGCTTTGTCTCTCTGTGTCTCAAAAATAAATATAAACATTTAAAAATTTTTTTTGGTTTTATTGTCATTTTAATTGAGGATGAAAGGCTCTTTGTTACTATGAATTTTTACATCTGCATTTCCTAGTGAAGCTGAGAGCTTCCCATGCATTTGTTTACAAGCTTTGCGCCCTTTCTCCTGAGCCCAGCGGTCCAGGCTTTTTCCCCTAGTCGGATCTGTTGGGATCCAGCTGACAAGTGGGCCTTATTCTGGAGTAATGACCTAGTCTAATTCAATGTTCTTTTCCTCCTCCTGCTCATATGTTTCTTCTCTTCTTCCTATTTCTTGAAGTGTAGCTCATGAAAATAACCCATAAAGAGGAAGACACTGACGTGTGAAAATGAGCCTTGTAGTTTTACCTTAAAAGCAAAGATCCCAAGTCTGTGGATTGTTGGGAGGGAAGAGCGAAGCCAGCAGACTTATCTGGTCCTGGGATACGAGACACTATTAAAGATGAACATTTGTAGGGCGCCTGGGTGGCTCAGTCAGTTAAGCATCCGACTCTTGTTTCGGCTCAGGTCGTGATCTCGCAGTTCATGAGTTTGAGCCCCGCATCAGGCTCTGTGCTGTCAGCAAGGAGCCTGCTTGGGATTCTCTCTCCCCCACTCTCTCTACCCCTCTCCTGCTCACACATGCACATGCTCTCTCTCTCTCAAAATAAGTAAATTTTTAAAAAATGAACATCTGAATACTGTGTCACAGTATGGAAACACTTCTGACACGACACTACATGGTAAAATCTCATATACCCTAAGAGGGCCTCCATAAAAAAATATTTTTTTTTACAGTATTGCCATGGGAACCTGCGCACTTGACTCTGAGAGTCCCGGCGGCCAAAGCAAAAAGGGAAACGCAACTGATTACAAAGTGTGCATTCTCCTTAAGATACCACCAGGCAGCTGTGGTGCAGAAACACAGCACAGTGTGATCCTGAAACCTCAGAGAACAGTCTTCCAAGAGTCCTGAGGCAGGGATACAGAGCATCGTCAGGCACCGGGGACACTTGGGGAGGAAGGGCCCGTTACAATACAGATTCCTACTCAGGAGGTCTGGAGCGGGGTCCAGGAATCTGTGTGCTCCCAAAGTCCCCTGGTGATCAGATGTGCACACTGACGTGACCAGGTGACCAGCTACCCGCCCACGTTTCCTGCTGTGCACGCAGGGGCAGGTGACTGCGCTGTTCTGAGGCACTTCTCCTCATCTGAAAAATAGGACCATTAGGAGTAGCTACCCCCAGAGTCCCTGTGAGGCTTCGAGGAGATAATGTGTATGAAGCACTCAGCAGGAGGCTGGTACAGAAAAGACGCTGAATAAATAACTAACAACCATATTAATAACCACGCCGCTCTGTCCCCATCTCGGAGGATGCCTGTGGGACTGGATTCGAGTCGCCCAGGATGAGCTGGGTTCCCACGCTGCAGGTTGCGGGGGGGGTGGGGCACAGAGCGACGGGTCCTCAATCGGCAAATATTTATCAGTGCCCCGCTGCTATCATAACCCCCCGCCCCTGCAATGAAGCTTCAACTCTGCCCAAATGAGTGGCTTCCTTTCCAGAAATTAAAAGCCATTTTTTTCTTCCTGGTAAGCCCACAAAAAAGAAAGATTTCTGTGTTTTCCAAATTCTGTGTCCACAGAACTGAGACCCTGCACGGGGTCCCCACTGCCTGTGAGGCCTCAGTGGACAACAGGCACCAAGGCTGATACTCGGGTCCCATAAAGCCGTGCCAGCCTCCACCCCTGTCCTTAAAGGCCTCCAGCCAAGGGGGGTGCCTGGGGGGCTCAGTCAGTTAAGCCTCCAACTTCAGCGCAGGTCATGATCTCACAGTTCACGGGTTCAAGCCCCGTGTCGGGCTCTGTGCCGACAGCTGGGAGCCTGGAGCCTGCTTCAGATTCTGTCTCCCTCTCTCTCTACCCCTCCCCTGCTCATGCTCTGTCTCTCTCTCTCTCTCTCTCTCTCAAAAATAAATAAACATTAAAAAAATTTAAAAAAACAAAACAGCATCCAGCGTCTTCCCTAAAATTCTGCAGGTTTCGAGGTGACCATGGTGGGTGGGGGCAGCTGTGCACGACTCTCTTTTTTTCCTGCGAACTTGTTTCCATGGAGGCTGAGTGGTGGCAGCCTGTTCCGGATGCAGAACGAAATGTACAAAGGGACACGACGAGGAGCATTTAACTCCCATGGTGGCATGCTAAGGACCAAGTCCCGAAGGACATCACTGAGCCTTAATCAGCTGCTCACAACACAGCCCCAGAGCGGAGAACCGCGCCCCCCCCCCCCCCCGCCCCCATGGGACACTTAATAGAAAGTTTGTGCAGCACTCAGGCCCCTCTGTCTCCAGGCGGGTCACACGACAGTCACAAATGAGAACAAACGAGAACAACGATCGCATCATCATTAACAAGGATGCGGGGCTGCTCCCTGACTTGTAGAGGCTTCTATGGCCTCCACTCAAGCCTCAGTGCGGCCCGCCGGGTGGCCTCCTCCTCTATGGAGGTGACAGGTGACAAACAACCCAGGTGTGTCCCAGCCAAGCTCCTGCCAGCAGCAGCTCTGTCTCCCTGAGCGCCTCCTGCCAGGGATACACTATTACGTTCTTTCAAGGACTAACCTAGAACCTCCCCAGGAGCCCCAGGGGTGCTGCCGCGGTCTCCATATGCAGGCAGGAGGGGACCCAGAGGTGGCCCTTGCCCGACTCCCACCGCTGTGACAGCGAGGCAGGGATCGAGCCTGCCTGGCCCCGGTTCCCCAAAGCCTATGTGCGGCTAAGGGGCCCTTTCTGGACATCTTCACTCACCCCCACTGCTCCGCACCAGGGGACACTTTGCATCATCTCTGTGCCCCCCCCCCCCCCGCCCCCGGACACAGGCAGGAAGGACTGGGAGCCCAGAGGCCGGACGTGTTGGCCGGAGGCCAGAACGCACGGTGATGGGAGCCAAGCCAACATTAGACCGTGCAAAGCCCAAAGCGGGTGAGGCAGCGCTCCGGCAGGAGGCCTCCCCTGAGCCCGGGTGTGGTTCCAGGGCGAGTCCCCTAACTTCTTGGAAAGGCTTAGTTTTCTCCTCTGTAAAGTGGAAAGAAGACCCATCCTCCCCAGTTCCTGCGAGATTGAATCAAAAGAGGGAAAGTCAGTGACACTTACTGCCCGGGGCCAGCACTTAAAACTGAAAGCGCGCGGGCGTCCTTAACCGTCGCTCCCCTTACACCGTGCACACGACACTCTGCGCCTGTGGGCATCATGTCCAGAACACGCCTACTGTGTGACACGCGAGGGCTGGGGGTCCTTAAATGTGGCGGAGTCACTGACAGGGTCACTCACAGAGGTGAGCTGGGCTCCCGTCTGGAGAGATGCCCCCCACCTTGCGGAGCCCCCACACCCGGCACCCGGCAGGTGCCTGTGCCAGGGAGCCGGGGACAGCGGCCACTTCACCCGCGACAGCCCTGGGAGCGCCTGGAAGAGAAACCATTAAAGGTCTGGAAATTAAAGAAAATAAAACAAAACAAAAACACCCATCGCGCTTCAGGCTGCTTCGGTGGAGGGCACGTTGCTATGGCAACCAGGGCTGAATTATTCAGCAAGTGATGGCGCAAAGACCCCGCAAGGAGGAAAAACAAAGACAAAGGGATCCAATTAAACCGTGTCTGTGGGGAGACAGCAGCTGACCCTCCTCCCGGATGCGGATGCGACTTCTCAGCTGCCTCCCTCTGTGGGTCCCGGGTTGCTTTTCTGTTTGTCAACCTGGTGACAAAAGTCATAGGAGCTCCTCCGTTCTAGTCCAAGGTTTAAGATGCGTGACAGACTCAGCGAGTAAGGGAGGAAACCCGGTCCAGGACATGTATTTCGGGTTCCTCGAAACTGGGGGCCTTCCAGGCCCTCAGGCTGGTTTCTGGCCCCCGCCTCCTCCCACCTCCCCTCCTGCACCCACAGGCAGGGGTGGGGTGGGGCGGGGGGGGGTGGCCTGGACTTCTCTTACACCAAGTGTCCTCGTGATGATTTTGTCCTGGTTTTGAACCACGTGTATACCACCACTGTTTACTATTTTTCCTTTAGATCCATTCACGTAATACTCTATTTTGAAAGAGAAACTGGTCTGTTCATTACATAGAAAGCCATTATCATTTGGCAGAACTAGATAGTACAATAAGTGACTCTATTCTTGAGGCACCTGGGGGGCTGTCAGTCAAGCATCGACTCCGGCTCGGGTCACGATCTCGCAGTCCGTGGGCTCGAGCCCCGCGTCGGGCTCTGCGCGGACGGCTCGGAGCCCGGAGCCCGCTTCGGATTCTGGGTCCCCCTCTCTCTCTGTCTCTCTCTCAAAAAAATAAACATTTAAAAAAAAAAAAAGTAAGTTTATTCTGTACCTCTGGGTAGGGAGGGATTTTTTAAACATGACACAAACAGCAGAACCATAAAGTGTATCGGAGGTCGGCAAACTCTGTCCCAGGGGCTGCTATCTACATTTGTAAATACAGTTTTCTCCTCGGCACAACGCCACACGCACTCATTCCACACGGGCTAAGCCCACGTTAGTGCTACAGTAGCACAGTCGTGTTGTTACAACAGACACTGTAGGGTCCACAAAGCGGGAAGCATTGACTTGCTGGCCCCTGACAGAAAAGCCCGCTGATGCCTAAAGAGTATGATTGGTAATCCAACGACCTTACAATACTTACAATACTTCTGCACACAGGGAAGTATGACCTAAATGAAAACACGAGCCCCAGAGAACGGCTGTGTAACTCACCAAACTGAGGAAGGAGTCGAAGCCACAATTTCCAAAGCAAACTCCTAAAATCATTAACACAAAGAAACCTGCAGGTGAAGTTCATGAAAAGAAGAAACAACCAAGGAGCCAATAAACACTGAAAACATGTTCAATCTCACCAGAAATAAGAGAAACAGAAGACCAACCCTCACGCAAGTGCACATCCCACTGAGAAAACCAGCAGCTACGCAAGCTAAGCTTGATTAATGAGCATGTTCCCTCGGCCACGGTGATCGGTTCACTGATGAGCATGTGATCTAAACGTGTCCAGGGAGCCCCTTCCATCCCTTTGGTCAAGGTGATCGCTTCAGGAATGGGCTCCCATATAGAGGTAAGCCTGGAGCTTCCTGGACCAGGATGTGGAGCAAAATAGCCAGAGAAGGAAGCCACACGGAGCACAACCAAGTCAAGAATCAGAAGTAGACCAACTCTTATCAATGCCGTAGGAGCATCTGGATCCAGCCATGCCTGCAGCATACTCAGGGACAGTAAGCCCCACAGGGCAGAGACTACCTCCGTCTTGTCTGCTAGGACACCTCACACCCAGCAGCGTGTCTGGCACGTCACAGCTATTCGGCAAATACCTGCTGAGTGCGTGACTGCGTGAATGTGGCCGGTGCACCAACGGAAAGGGGAAGGCCGCAAAGACGTGGCGGAGAGAGGGTCAAGACAGGCCATTCCAGGGGCACCTGGGTGGCTCAGCCGGTTAAGCAGCCAACTCTTCATTTCGGCCCAGGTGATGATCTCATGGTTTGTGAGATCGAGTGCTATGTTGGACTCCACGTTGACGGCTTGGAGCCTGCTTGGGATTCTCTCTCTTCCCCTCTCTCTGCCCCTTTGCCCCCACCTTCTCCTCTCAAAATAAATACTGGGGGCGGGGGGGGGGGGAAGATCATTCCAGCACACCTGCAGGAGACTTTATTCAGGACGCACACCCCCCTCCCTGTGGCTTCTCATTTGAGGCTCAGAACCACCCCCACCGCACCCCCTACCCAGGTGAAGAGTTAGGAAATCTCTTCTCCTTTATTTAAAAAAGAAAAAACATGTAACGAGAACACGGGACTCAAGGCTATCACTGATGAGGCTGAGGCCAGGGTGAGTGAAAGGAAACTGAAGGTCGTCAGGCACTCAGGGGGCCGCAGACCGAGAAGCCCCCTCAACGGTGCCTGCCGTTCAGGAAGCACAGACTGTCCCATTCACGTGAAACGCTGGAGCTAGACGTCCATGGCGGCCTGGGGTCAGTCAGTGCTGGGACTATAGCCCCGGCGCCCGGGAGCTGGACCCCAGCAGCCTGCGGCCCCACTGCGGGGCCAGGAGCCCGGCCCACAGGCACAGGCAGTCGGGGCTCCACTGAGGCAACGGCCATCAAAGTCCCCGGGTGGTGGCACCAAGTCCCCAAATCATCCCAGGACGTGGAGACTGTCCCCACTGCCTCCCTGGCCCATGGTCTGACATTTTTTCCACTGTACCAGCAGCTCCCCAGAGGGGTACAAGAACCTCCCTGCCTGCCGTGGGTGAGGTCTGGACACCCCACGGCCTGCCCACGGCACCTGCAGCACAGCTGAGGCCAGGCATGGTGACACCCCACGTGGCCGTGGACGTGGCTGTGCCCGTGCCCTCAGGTTCCCCTCACTCAAGAGGCCTCTGGCACAGCATGGTGACTACAGCCGTGACCCTGAAAGGGGCCTTGCTACACCCAGGAGGAAAGGCCTCGGGGCCCCACAACCGGGCCCAAGCTGCACCTTGGACAACCGCTCACACCCGACACCTGCCATCTCTCTCGGAAATGCTGGTCCAGACCCCTCTCCTCAGGGGGCCTCTGGGACACCCCCCGGCAGCAGGGGCAGACCTTGGTCTGGGGCCCTGTGTCTACAGGGGTCCCCTCCGCCGGTCCAGGCCTCCTCCCCGTCTGTGATAGCTGGACCCCTCCCTGAGGGGTTCATGCATTTGCTTCCTAGGCTTCCCTCCCCGCTCCCTCCCGCGCGTGTTCCTCCAGCATCTGCCCCACACCAAGCAGGGGGACCAAGCACGGGGGCGGGGGGAGGGGGGCGCGGTTCAGCCACACAGGAAGAGGTCTGAGGCCGTGGCTCTGCAGGAAGGCGCGAGCTGACAGGAGTGATCTCCGCTGCCCAGGGCCCCTCACACGAGTAAATTAAGTCTTTGACGCATGACCCAGATGCAACGATAAGGGCTTGAGGGGCATCACAGCCTCATTCGATCCGCTAATACGGGCTCACACTGGTCGCTTGCCTCAGCCCACCCATACCAGGCAACTTGTTAGACTGTTCCGGTCTCGGGTCTGGATGGGGCTCACCAATCTGTATTTTTTTTTAAATTTTTTTTCATGTTTATTTATTTTTGACGGAGAGAGAGAGACAGCGTGCGAGCAGGGGAGGGGCAGAGAGAGAGGGAGACACAGAATCCGAACAGGCTCCAGGCTCCGAGCCGTCGGCACAGAGCCCGACGTGGGCCTGGAACCCAAAGACTGAGAGATCGTGACCTGAGCCGAAGTTGGACGCTCAACCGACTGAGCCCCCCAGGCGCCCCATCAATCTGTATTTTAAGAAGCTTCCCCGTGGGGTTCCTGAGCCCCAAGTAGCCACCAGACACCTTGACAGCGGTCTGTGTCACAGACACCGTTGGCCACAAGGCTTAGAGATGACGCAGGAAGAGGCCCCAGCTCGCAGAGGTCAGCAGCCCAACCTGCCGAGGGGCAGGTGCTGTGTAACACGCCTTCCTTACGGGATCTCCCAGAAACAGACGATGACCTTGGAAGGTCAGCATCCCACCTTAAAGATGAGAAAATAAGACCCGGACAGGGTTAAGGTCACCCCGGACATCAGCGCAGAGTGGAATTTGAACCCAGGTCTGTGTGTGTGACTCCAAGTGTCTAGGACCCCAGCTTGGGGCCCCTGTGCCCTGCTGAGCCGGTCCCTCCTCTGCCATGGGCCTGGCAGCTGCTATCACCCCATCTTACAGGTGAGAAAACCGAGGCACAGAGAATCCTAGCACCTGGGGTCTGCACATTCCCCGCCCTCCCCCCCGACAACATTCAGTGAGGGATTTCAGCGGAAGATGGGCTCACCAGGGCCCATGCTCCCTGGTGCAGAGCGGAACAAGGGCTGAGCCACCCAAAGAGCCCCGTGCCTCAGGCAGAGGAAAGACCCCCGGGGGGAAGAAGTCCAAGTTGACCTTCAGATCAGTGCTTCTTGACCGGGACGATTCTGTCCCCCAGGGGACACTCGATAATGTCTCGAGGCATTTCTGGCTGTCACAGCTGGGTGGGTGGGAGCAAGATAGGAGTAACCCCTCCCCCCCACCGGGCGGAAGCCAGTGTTGCTGCTAAACATCCTGGCCTGCCCAGGACACCCCACCACAAACTCACCCAGCCCCAAGTGTCAAGGCTACCGAGGCTGGAAGACGCTGAGGGTGGCCCACAGACCAGCGGCACTGGCGTCCCCTGGCGCTTGTCTAAACACAGACCCCCAGGGCCGCTGCAGACCTGCTTCATCGGAACCTGCATGTTCCCGTGGTCCCCGCAGGTGACCTGGGTGCAGGGGTCAGTGAGAAGCACCCGTCAAGGGCAAATCGAGGGTGAGGCACGGGGACAGCGGGTCCACCATCGGGATGCCATCCCTTCCTGCTCTGCAGGACCAGTTTCTGAGGGTTAAAGGGGGAACGGGTAGGCTGAGGGAGTCCAGGACCCTGTCCGTCCAAGCCCAGCCCCGCCCAGGCCATACTCCAGAAGGTGCAGCAGGGAGGTCAGGGAGATGGCAACAGGTGTGTGCCCGAGCCCCGTTAATACGTCCTTTCTGACACCCGCACCCAATCCTGGGGCTACGATCCAGAAGGCTCGAAGGGCCTGATTCCCACAAAAGCCCTGTGGTTCATGTTCAGCTGCTCTGGGCCAGCTTCGTGGCAGGGGCCGCCGGTGAGAGTGGGACTGCCCCGTGTGCTCTGGCCCCTGGTTTTTGGGGAGCAACCTAGAAAGTCCTCCAATGCTGGGCCCACCACGCAGTCACAGCCTGTCCCCCTACTGGTAACAAAGCATCCTGTCCCAGGGCGCATCCCTGGACCCCAGCAGATCCCAGCCACAAAGATCCACAGCTCCACGCTGTCCGGGCCCATCACACAGCCAACCCTAGTGACCGCCCTAGGGGACGCCTGGGGGCTGTAAAGCAGAGGGCGCTCACTCGTGGCTCTGGGTCACAGCCAGACAGCAGATGGGCTCAACTTGGTGCACGTACTGTCCCCCCAGTAGATTCCAGCTTTCCTTGAAAAGCTTAGGCGATCTGGCAATACGGGATGCACATTCCTGCAGGAAGGTGGCCTGGTGGAGGTGAAAACAGAGCCTCTCTCCCAGGTCCGGGACGCCCACAAGGCATGTCCTGCCCACGCTGTCACAGCCCCTCCCAGCCGTGGCCCCTTCACTCCTTCAGGGGGCTCGCTTGCCCTCTACAGACCGGTGCTCTCTGCTGGGGGCGATGTGGCCCCCCCCCCCCCAGGCAGGTGGAGATGTGCGGGGACAGTTCTGACTGTCACAGGTGGATGTCAGGTGTGAAGACAAGGATGGCCCCCAGGACAAAGGACTGTCCGGTCCCCAGCGTGGACGGTGGCGAGGCGAGAAGTCGCGGTCAGAGCCCCGTCTGGGAGCCCTGAGACAGCGCAGGGCAGGGAAGACAGGGCCTCAGCGGGGTGCGGGCTGCGAGGGCCGCCCCCCACCCCCCACCCCCGCCTCTACCTGAGGCGACAAGCCACTACTTACTTGGAGAGTTTCATCTCAATCTGCTGCCGGATTTCCTGTCTCTCTTCGTCAGTCCTCCTGGGGAAAATGTTCCGGTCTTCCAATTCCTGCTTGCTGGGCCGATTCCGTAGCTTCACCGCCAAGAGCTCCTTCTTGCATTTTCTCGGCAGTGTTCCTGAGAGCCGCCGGAGGGACGGGAGGGAAGGGACAAAGACACAGGTATTAGTCGGGTGCTGGCTTGCCGACCTAGCCGCCCCCCTGCTGCTCGAAGGAATCTGCACCAGGGCAACGGGGATGTGTCTGTCGGCTTGTGGCGCCTTCGGACGGGCACGGGGGCGATACCGGGAGAGAGTGATGTCACCGCCTGTGGGCCATGCGTTCCACGGGTGGGCGATCGATCACAGAGGACCTCCAGGGGCAGACCTGTTCCCCCAGGGTGACTATGAATGGCACTCAGGCTTCCTTCTGAGTCTGGGCCATAACCTACAGTTACTTCCCATGGCGGTCCCCTCCCCTCCCCTTTCCCCTCAGGGTCCACTCTCCCCACTTCCCCAGTCCCGAGAGCAGCCCACCCCGGGGCCGTCGGAGCAGATCTGCCCCCCACAGGCCACCTGGCTCTGCTGGACCGTCCACAGCCGGCCCTGTCCCCACAGCCAGCCTCCGTCCTTCTCAAAGGGGCCCGCGGAGACTCCAATCACCACGACACCACACCGTGAACTCCCCCTGGATCTGAGCTCTTCCCCGTCCGTCAATTTATCGTCTCCTTCACCGGACTTTGAGGTCAACAGCAGTGTGCCCTCCGCGGGCCCCGGAACAGCGCTGACGCAGCATGTTACCAACGAACACGGAGCGAAGGAAAGGATGGGCTGACTCCGGGTCCCCAGGCTGAGGCTGATCTTTATTTCCACACACGCCCGGGCTCAGCCAACATCCGGGTGCGAGTAAGATCTTAGAGGATGGGATGTCTAAATTAAGAGAAGTGGGCTTGGCGGTGTTCACAGGCAGAGAAGGATGGTATGCTGGGAAACGGTGATGTGCGGAGTCGGTGAGTTTCTGAATGAGACACCCCCCTGCCCCCCGCCCCTGGCAGGTAACTGCAGGTGGCAGTTCTGCAGCTTTACCAGGACATGGATTTCAATCCGGGGGTTCAGACCATCCCCCAACACCCCCTGGGTGGAGGCCAAGAAAAATGGCTCCCCGAGAAAGCCGACGCCTAGCGTCGAAGACGCGGGTACAAAGCCGGAAATGAGTCTCAGAACGTGACAGTTTCACAGAAGTTGGGGACAAAGTAAGACACAAAAATTGGGGGCTCCGCTGAGGTTTGAATTTCTAATATGAGCTTGTTTGCTATGCTTTATAGAGAAAGAGGAACATAATGGCTCCCCAAACCATTCCAGCGAGGGCTCTAGCCTGAATTTGTTTTAATAGCTTTATAAATGGCTAGAGTCCTACATTTATACGATCACAAAGAGCCTGAAGGAGTCACGTGCATTTTTCGGTTAGTCTTTACTGTGTGTTCCGGGGGAAACTGACAGCTTTGGTGGCATTCACGAATTAAGGGCATCTCAAAGGTCTCGGGACAAATCCTTCATGAATGTCAAGGGTCTAATACGCGGCAAGAAGGGATTGCCATTTTCAGAGACCCAGAGTATGCTCAACTATGAAACCACACTGAGTATGGTTTAATCTGTTAAGCTTTTGACAATGAAAGTCTTTTTAAGCCCATGGCAAATGTCTTGGGCTTATTACAAACTTTAATCGTATTTGTTCTTAACCGAGAAAAAGAACCTTCGTCAGAGATTTCCAGATGGAAGTGAGAATTCGCTCCACATAAAGTCCCGGTGCCGGGAACAAGCAAGCCATTCTCCCAGCCTCTCTGGGCACGGCACGGGCACACAGTAGGGACACGACGAAAACTTAGAGCCTGGTATCAGGTCTTCTCTAGCGTGTCAGGAGGTTACTAGGTTTTGTTACTGAGAAGTCAACAAAGGAAATTTCCAAATAGCTTACAAATGAGGCTTTCCACGAATCCGGCCAGCACTCCCACCCAACCTTCAATTGGGTCAATTTGGGTTTTTTGTTGTTGTTTTAATGCTCATTTATTTACTTTTAGTATTTTTTTTATTATTTATTTTGCGAAAGATACGGAGAGCAAGTGGGAGAAGGGCAAAGAGAGAAGGAGACAGAATCCCAAGCAGGCTCCAAGCTGTCAGCACAGAGCCCGACACGGGGCTTGAACCCACAAACTGTGAGATCATGACCTGAGCCAAAGTCGGACGCTTAACCAACTGGGCCACCCAGGCGCCCCTAATGTTTATTTATTTTGAGAGAGAGACAAAGACACAAAGAACACAAGCAGGGGAGGGGCAAAGAGAGAGGAAGAGAGAGAATCCCAAGCAGGCTCCACCCTGTCAGCGCAGAGCCCCACGTGGGGCTCGATCCCACCAACCGTGAGATCGTGACCTGAGGTGAAATCAAGAATCAGACACTCAACTGACTGGGCCACCCAGGCGCCCCCAGAATCGCTCTGAACGAGCACACATCCCAGAGCGGTCTGACTCGGAGAGGATGTGAGGCTGAGGATCCGAGGTCAGGAAACCTTTCTGTCCCAACCGTGGGAGGCAAGCAGTCCTCCCTCCCCAGATGCCCCCAGACGCACCGGTTTCCCTGTTTTGACACAGAAAAGTGGGACAAGCACAGAAAACCAGATACAAGGGTGCTCGCCCAGCGTCATTTATGAAAGCAAGAAATTAAATAAACCAAGATACCCAGGATGACACCTGTCAGATGATGGCACATCGTATGTACCACGAGCCTCCGCAGACCCATCGACAATGGTGGCATGTAGGTCACTGAGTGCCAGAAAGGCATCCACGGGATGCTGCTGACGACAGCAGGGGTACGGATGTGTGTGTGCCATCCCCAGAAACATGTCTGTAGATGTGTAGGTGCCGAAATTTTAAGTACATATGACATAATTGGCCCAGGGAGGTCAAGAATTCATCATTTTCTGTACTAATTTTGCTTTTTGGTATTGTGTTTTTTTATCATAATTTCCTTAGATGAAAATGAATAATTATTTAAAGAGAAAGAACACCGTTGAGCAACATCAGGAAAGATAGTAGAGAAACTCTCTCCTCCAGAAAAGCAATAACTGGAAAAAATGGTCAGGGTCACCTTTTCCAGAACTCTGTACATAACCCACGGCCGCAGCCACACAGGGCAAGTTCATCCGAGAGGAGGAGGCTGAGTCTCTGTGAGAGGGTCTCACTCGGTCTACGGTAACATGCTCCTCCCCTCCAGCCCCGCGGTGGTCTTGAACTCTGAGAGTGTGCAGATCTCGGCGGAGACCGGCCGCCTGGCAGTCAGCGGAGGGAAAAAACTCGTTTTCTCGCTCCCGGAGAACTGCCACCATCTGACTTGTCTGCTGGCTCCCCCAAAGTCCCCACGGGCAAGGCTGGCTTCTGGATGTGGTCAGAGCTCACCTGCCTCAAAATGTCTTTTCCCTGGGTGCATCTGTGGGAACCAACACTGTCTTTCCAAGGGCAAGACTCTCATCTACCTTCAGACTGGTCCCGCCTAACACCCTATGGAGTTATTGGCAAAAGCTAAAAAAAAAAAAAAAAAAAAAAAAAAAAAATCAACGTAGAAGCCAAAAACTTAAGTAAATTAGAAGTCTGATGGTACCAGATCTAATTTGACTCCGGTTAACGTTGGGGGTGCCTTTCCAATGTGCAGCAGACAGGCGGGGCAGAGGAGGTAGGGTGGGGTGATGCTGTCTGTCCCCTGGTGCCACAGTGGCCGGGACAGCACTGGGTGGCACTGCGAGGGCCCTGGCTCAGCAGGCAGGAGGCAGCCTTGCACGCACCGGCTCATGGGCACACCAGCAGGTATGGAACTGCCAATGTGCCCCAGGCCCCTGTCTCGTCAGCTCCTATTACCTACCCCAGTGGGGCAGAGGGTGCCTTTGGAGACCCAGAGGTGGTCGGCACTCCCTTCTTTGTGAAAGGCTCCCTTCCCTTTCCCCATAAGCCACCACTCCGGTCGGCTGTCCTCCCACCTTGATGGCCACGCCTCAGTCTCCTTTGCTGGCTCCTTGACGTCTCCCCACCTCTACATGTCCGTGTGTCCCAGGACCCTCTGTCCACACCTGTTCCCCACATGACCTCCTCTGTCCCATGAGACACTAAGGCCCTACTGCTAATGGCTCGGGATTTCCATACGTGGTCTCACCTCCTCTCCTGTACTCCAGGCTTGCTTTCCAGGCTTCCTTCAGGACGTCCCCTGCCCCCCCCCCCCCAGTCCCTATCAGGCACCTCAAACTTTGGCTCAGGTCATGAGCTCACGGTTTGTGAGTTCAAGCCCCATGTCAGGCTCTGCACTGACAGTGAGGAGCCTGCTTGGGATTTTTCTCTCTCTTTCTGCCCCTCCCTCGCTTGCTCTCTCTCTCGCTCTCAAAATAAATAAAGTTAAGAAAACAATTTAAACCTAAGAGTTGCATTCAGCACAAATAGTCTGAATACCCTCCTGGAAGGCAAAAACTCTCAGATGGATAACAAAGCAAGACCCAACTCTATGCTGCCCACAAAACACATACTTTGACTATAAAGGCACAAACAGATACGAGGGGAAAGACGCACAGCTCTGAACCCATCGAAGGAAAGCCAAAGGCACTGGTGAACGTCACGCAAGGTAGATTTCTGAGCCAAGAACCTTCTCAGGGATCAAGGGCGATTCTCAGAGTGATAAAGGGATGGCTTCATCCGGAGGACGGACCAGTGCTAAAGATTTGTGAACCTGTTGAGAGGTTCAAAACCGAAACGCGACACCTGACAGACTGAGAGAAGAAACAGAGAAACCTCAAGGCGCTGTTGAAGATCTCAAGACCTCTCCTGAGGAAGTGATAGAACAAGGAAGGCGAAGTGGAAGGGAGTGGAAGACACGAGAGCCACTAACCGGCCACGGGACCTACTTGACATTTAGAAAAACCCTGCCCGGGACAAACGCTCTCTTCCCACGTGTGCGCACGGCGGCTGCCAGAAAACCACACACACACTTAGAGGCAGGTCCTCATACGTGTGAAAGTGCTCCCTCCAGTCGCAGAAAACACACTCTCTGATTAGAGTGAAATAAAACTGGGAATTGGTGACAAAAAGCTCTCTAGAAAAGTACCCCCATCTTTGGAAACTAAATAAAAAAAAAATCTTCTAACCCATAGTCCCAAGAAGAAATCAAAAGGGAAATTAGAAAGTATTGTGAAGCAAATAAAAAATACAATATATCAAAATGGTGTTGGGGGAGATTTTACATCATTGGATACCTATCTCCAAAAAGAAGAAAGCCTTCAAATCAGTGCCCTCATGTTCCATCTTAAGACACTAGAGAGAGACGAGCAAATTAAACCCAAAGAAGCAGAAGGAATAATAAAGATCAGAGCAGAAAGCAGTGAAAACTGGGGGCACCTGGGTGGCCCAGTCGGTTAAGCATCTGACTTCGGCCCAGGTCATGATCTCACGGTTCGTGGGTTCAAGCCCCGCTTCGGGCTCTGTGCTGACAGCTCAGAGCCTGGAGCCTGCTTCGGATTCTGTGTCTCCCTGTCTCTCTGCCCCTAACCCACTCACACTCTGTCTCTCTCTCCTTCAAAAATAAACGTTAAAAAAAAAAAAGAAAGCAGTGAAAACTGAAAATACAAACACGATGAAGGAAATCCTTGAAACCAAAAGCTGGTTCTTTGAGAGGAGCAACAGAATTGATAGAACTTTAGCCAAACTGATTGGGGGCGGGGGGGGGGGGGGGGAGAGAGAAAGAGGGAGACAGAGAAATTACCAAAATCAGGAAGACGAGTGGGCTCTCCATCTGATTCTATACCATCTACCAAGGCTCACTCAAGAAAAAAAAATACAAAACTGGAATAGACCTTTATCTATTAAAGAAATAAAATCTGTAGTTAAAACGCTTCCCCCCTCCCGCCAGACAAAAACGCCTGCGGGCCCAGAGGCAAACATTGACAATGAAGCATATACTAAGTAATCCAATTCTGCATAAGTTATTTCAGGAAGTTGAAAGACGGAGGAGGAAGGGGGGGGGGGGACTTTAAAACCCCTGCTACGAAACTAGAATTCTCAGTGATGTTAAAACCAGAAAAGATATTTGAATCAAAGAAAAGTTAAAGACTGACAACCCCACGAACATGGGTGTAAAATTATAAACAGTTTTTGCGAATCAAATCCGAGGATTTGTAAAAATGACAACAATACCATGACTGACAGGGGTGCAAGGTGGCTTAACATTTGGAAAGCAATCCAGATAATTCACGACATCGACACGCTTAAAGAAAACCCGTCCGATGACCTCAGGGGACCACCCTGCACCTACAGGGAGCTTGGCCCGACTGTCGGAGCCGGAGGGGGCCCACCAGGCCCCAGCCCCCCACGAGGGGAGGCACCAGAGGGACCACGAGGCTCACAGACACAGGAGCTGTCCCAGGTCACAGCGGAGAGCAGAGAGCCAGCTGGCTGCCTTCTGGCTCCCACAAGTCTGTTCCCTCAGCTCCAAAAAGAACAGGTACCTGCAGACAGCTTAAGCCTAAAGCAGCGGTAGGGAGGGAGAAGACGCCCTTTCCGCCCACGTCTCCCCTCCAGAAGAAACCACTGCTATGTTCTAGGAGCCTTACTTCCACGCCTACTTCTCTACAGCTAACCACCTACTCCGACCTCGCTCTTCCGTCTTACAGAAGTGGAACCACACCGCACACCGCACCTGCCTCGCTCACACGTCGGGCTCTGGTTCCAGATCAGGGTGCTTCAGTCCGGCTCCTGGCCTTTAAGGGCCACCAACTATCCCAGAGAGTGACGGTCGCGTAACCCCCTGGCACGGACACACAGGTGTTCCTTTTGGTCCTCTGGCCACAGCTGCAGGGACTGTCCTCCCTCTGTCCCCCCAGCACAGGGGTCCAACGCTCCCATCCCCCCAGTCCCTGGGAGGGGGATTCCTGAGCCAAAGTGGGGCTGATTGTATCTCTGACAGGTTTTCGTCCCCCCACCCGCCCTGCTTGCCTGGCCTGCTGCTGCCACCAGAGCCACCGTCTCCGTGCCTTCCTGGGAAGGAGGACGACACATAAATGGGGCCGTGGATACATACGAACATATGGCTGAGAGGCTCCGCGGCGACAGACAGACAAGCCAGCCACGAGAAAGCTTTTTCTCAATCAGTCCCACGTTGGAACTGATCCTGAGGCTGTAATCACGGGGATGCACAAGTCTGAGCTCCGAGGATGCACCGCCTCCTGCCGCTAATGCAGCCGCTTCCCAGCCGGAACCGGCCATCCTGGGGCCCGCGGGCTCGGCCCGCAGGAGCTCGCGTGCGGGAAGCGTTGGCATCTGAGTGGCAGGGCGCGGAAAAGGGGGCGCAAGGAGGGCTGGGTGCCAGGAGAGAAACGAGGATGCCAGGGGCCCCCCGCCCGCCCCAGGTCCTGGTTCACGAGCCCCTGCGTGAGAACGGCCCCCCAGCCTGTCTCGCACGAGAAGCTGACACTGTGGGGCCCTTTTCAATTGGCTGTGAAATTTCCATTTCAGCCACTGTATCTTTTCTGTCTACAATTTGCATTCAGCTCCCTTATAGTTTCTGCTTCTCTGCTACGACTCTCCATCTGTTCCTCCATCTTGTCCTTCAAGACCCTGAACACACTTCTAGCAGCTGCGAATCTATTTTGGTTTTGAACGTGGTCCTTCATGACACGCTCCCTGCTCCTAAGACTCAGTCTCTCTGGACTTTCAAGAGACCATCCGTTGTATTCATCCAGGGCTCTCCGTGGACTGGGCTGGGTCCCCCTGCACCCCCCGACCTCCAGCGTCAACATCCAGGGCTCTCCGTGGACTGGGCTGGGTCCCCCTGCACCCCCCGGCCTCCAGCGTCAACATCCAGGGCTCTCCGTGGACTGGGCTGGGTCCCCCTGCACCCCCCGACCTCCAGCGTCAACATCCAGGGCTCTCCGTGGACTGGGCTGGGTCCCCCTGCACCCCCCGACCTCCAGCGTCAACATCCAAGGCTCTCCGTGGACTGGGCTGGGTCCCCCTGCACCCCCCGACCTACAGCATCATGGTTCCATCCTCACTCCCTTAGGTGACCTCTGCCGAGCCTCGCGGATCTCTGCCTGCTGGGGAGCACCCCGGCCTTGACCCACTCAATCCCCTAGCAAGTGTCTGAGGCCCCCCTTTGCACAGCTCACTCTTTTTTTTTTTTTTTTTTTTATATTTTAAAATTTACATCCAGATTAGTTAGCATCGCTCGCTCTTTTCGAATTCCCTCTCCTGCAAATTCCAGCTGCTTCGACAGCCCAGAAGCACCCTCTCCACTCTCCTCATCTCAGTGAGGCCATCTCCCCGCACCTGCACAGGAAGATGCCCGGGCGGACAGCCGGACAATCAGTGCAGGGCTCACTCTGCGCACCTCCCGTCTTCCAAGGATGACCGCCCTGCTCTGCCTGCTGTTCAGGGCCCCACACAGTGGCCCCCCGCACTGCTCTGTCCGGGCCAGAAGGGTCAGGGCCGGACCCCTTCTAAAAACAACAGCGATGCCTTAGAAATGCTTCAGTTGGACCCCCAGAGTCTTGGAGTCTCAGACTCACTCCTGCCCATCTCTCCCCCTGACCCCACACCCAGGCAGGACACAGCGTGTGGCTCACATCTCCTGACTCAACAGATGACTGTGTTAGGGGGAGACGGGGAAGGGGAGGAGGAAAATGCCGCGGCTCGAACATCTAGAAACACGGCCAGGACATCCACAGAGAATGGAGGCCCAAGAGGGCGGTCAGGTTTCCGGGTTGAGGGGACGGCGTTGGCTTCGGTGCTTGTGGAGTCAGGGGGCAGTCAGGGCATCGACGGGGACATGAGCAGAGGACAGACGGACACAGGGGGCTTCAGCGCCACGGAGCTCCGCCGCGTACAGGGAGAGGCTGTGGGGACAGCGTGTGCGGGTGACCTAGAGAGGGACAGGCAGGGAGCTGGTGGCACACCCACATGTGTGGCAGGGCAGGCACAGGAACCGAGGGAGCAGAGAGCCAAGGAAGCAGGGAGGGAGCTGGGGGCGGGGGGGCCGGGGTCACGCAGAGCGAGTCTGGAGACCGGTGAGCACGGGGACCGCACACAGAGGGGGCTGTCTGGATGCCCCTCTCCTCCCGCCTCGGGGGGGCCCGCAGGCTAGGAAGTCCGTCACTCTCGTCCACGGGGCCCGAATTCCTGCCGTGGCTTCCCAGAAAGCACGCGGTGGAGCAGCCTGCCTTCTAGAACTACTTCCTCCTCCTTCTCCTCTATCTTGTTCAAAAGGAGACGGCACTTCCCAAGATTTCTCAGCCTGATGGGGGAACCCAGAGACCGGCATCCTGGGCTGACGACCTTCCCCAGGAAGAACACGTTTTCCGGCGTGTGCCTCACACGTGAGCTAGTGCTGCAGTCGTGTGGATCCCGTGTTTCCACGTCCCCAGGGCCAAGCCTGGTCTCAGGGAGGAGCACGGGTGCCGGTCACAACGAGGAGCTCGAGGGTGTCCTGCCTCATCTAGCTGCCCACTTCCTGACCCCAGAAACTAGGAATACGTGACCCTACCCGGCAAAGCGACTTTGCAGGTGTGACAAAGGGCCCTTAGGTGGGGAGAGAAGCCTGGATTAGCCAGCGGCAGCCAATGTAATCAACAGGGTCCTTATTGGTGGAAGAAGGGGGCAGGAGAGTCAGCATCAGAGTGACGAGACGTGAGAAAGTCACCACTAGCCACTGCTGGCTTTGAAGACGGAGGCGGGACCGCAAGACCCGGAACGTGGCAGCATCAGAAGCTGGGAAGGGAAGGAAGCAGATCTTCCCCCGGTGTCTTTAGAAGACAGAGCTGGCTGACCTTATGATTTTAACCAAGTGAGACCCTCAGGATTGTGAGATAGTAAATTCCTCTTATTCAAAAACGCCAAGTACGGCGATGTGCTACGGCGGCAGGGAGAGGAGACTAACAGGTCCCCAAAACTCTGATCTCTGACCTGTATCCTTTCCATGTCTCTAAGACTACATCCTCGTCTGGGCCCCGAAGCGTCTCGGGTTCTCTACCTGTCCGAGCGAGGATACCACGTCCTTCTGAGGGAAACTGAGGCTCTAACAAACGTGACCCCCGAGGCCACGCATGCCAGGGTCTGAGCGGCCAATGACAGCCGAGAGCCCAGGGCCATCCTGCTGCAGTGGACCAGCCCCCGCTGGGGGATGGGGACGAGGGCTGTGGGGGAAGGGCAGGCGAGACAGGGAATCACCTAGAAGCCTTGATCATCACATGGGAAGGATACTCGGATTTCTGAACCAAATGGAGTGTGGGACTTAGACCGCATGATGCTTGGAGACCCGTATGAGCGAACAGAAAGGTCATGTGCCACTTGGGTTTCACCGGAAGGAGGGGATGAAGAGGGAGTGAGGAAAACAAGACCACGTGGCCCCGAGGATCACCCAGGTGCACACGCTCACTTGTGTCTCCCCAGTGGCACTTGGCTTCGCTCACCACGCATGCAGAAGGTGCTTAATAAATGCTCTTGAGGGACTGTGAGGTCCCTGGTTGATGATGAGCTGGGCAAGTCTCCTCCTCTTGTGAGTTCCTAGTGCAGGGAACCCCTCCTCTCCCCTGAATTCTGAGCTAGCGGCCTCCCCCCACCCCCACCCTCCCGCTCTGGCCAACATCTCCTGACTTAGTGCCCCCTGCCCCCCCCATCCCAGCACTACGGACTGAATGGAGCCCCCCTCAAAATTCACGGCTGAAGCCCTGCCCGGATATGTGCCTGTGTCAGCAGACAGGGCCTCTGGAGGGGATTAAAGTTAAGAGAGTGTAAAGACGGGGCCCCGATCTGATCAGACTGGTGTCCTTAGAGGAGACACAGAAGTTTCCAGGCCTCCCCTTGTGCACACAGAGGAAAGGTCACGGGAGGACACGGTGAGGAGGTGGCTATCTGCAAGCCAGGAGGGGGCCCTCAGCATAAACCACATCTCAGACCTCCAGCCTCCAGAGCTGTGAAGAGAGAAATACGTGATGTCTAAGCCGCCCCGTCTCTGGCATCCCGTTACCGCAGCCCGAGCCAACTGGTATACCCTGTTAGCCTCCCTCTGCAGGCCCCCCCTCGCCGGACCAGGGCCCTCCTCTCGGCCCCTCTCCCACCTTCCTCCCGTTGCCCACATCCTGACACAGCCTGGACGCCTCTCTGAAGCGGGGTCAGGACCAGTGGGTCCACAGTTTTGATGCATTTCCTCCAGGATGGGGCACGCGTCAGAGCATTTTAGGGCACAAGCCGGCCAGAGAGCGGAGGCTTCAGGGAGGAGAAATCGCACACGTCCTTGGCTTGTGCACATCCCGGGACTCATCCCTCAATCCTGAAATTGCATCCAGGGGGTCCTCCCTCCCCCGCCTGCTGTGGGCTGGCTGTAGGCGGGGCCTGGCCGCACCTCCTTGTTCACAGCACAGCAGCGGGAGTTTGCCGATGGAGGACAGAGTGACGCTCCCAGCAAGACACGAGAGGGAGCGGTGCTCCAAGTGGCTCCTTCCTTCCCCTCTTTGCCTCCATCAAAACGGGACAATACCCTCATGAGGCTGCCACGGGGACCAGGTGGTGACAGCCTGGCGAACCACCCGGCGGGAAGTGACGGCTCCGAGAAAATACGGCTCGGCTGCCGTGGGCCATCACTGGGTCTGTGAGCCCCTCCCCCGCAGCGCTGCTCGGTGCCCAGCCAGATTCACCCACACCTGAGCCTCCACCACAGAGGCCACCAGGTCGTCCCAAAGGCCCAGCCTCCCGAGCACCTGCCCCAGCTACCGTCTGCAGCGCCACCTGGTGTCCGTGGGGGGGAGTGGCCGGTGCCATTCGGGCAGGGAGCAGGCGCTCGCTCTGTGAACGGGCCTGGCCCCTGGGGAGGACAGGGGAGTCCTAACTCCGCACAGGTGACTTCACAGGATCCATCGCGAGCAGCTTTTCACACGCCCTCTGCTACATTTAAAACAGGATTCGACGAACACACTACATCTCAGCTTTTGCTTTTCACTAAACGTGACCCCCAGGAGAGGGTCCCGGAGCCCGCAGGGCATCACCCCTTCCTCCAGCTCTGCCAGAGCAGGAAGTGCTCACCCTCCCCTCTCCCCACACCCAAGTCCACCCAAGCCCCGCCCAGGGTCCTGGGATTTCCCACCCAGACACGCCCCCTCCTCTGACTCCTTCCTTTCTGCTGATAGGCAGCTTTTCAACTTTAGCCAGGAGCCCCCGGGACAGTCTGGTTTATCCTTAAAACGCTTGGCCCAGAGCTGGGACGTATAGTACTTGTTGAATAAACAACAAAAGCATTTGTAAAAGCTTTAAAAAAAAAAAATTCTAGTTCTTACACTATTTCACATCAAGGGTGAACTCTGGATCAAGTGCATCACAGTCACCCCCCAGCCCTCCCCCAACACGCACACTTGTGCGCTCAGGGACCTGCCCGCTTCTGGGCCTCCCTCCCAGGATTCCGTAGGTCAGGCTGCGGGAAGAGACAGAGTGTGAGCAGGGGAGGGGCAGAGAAAGGGAGAGACACGGAATCCGAAGCGGGCTCCAGGCTCCGAGCTGTCAGCACAGAGCCCGACGCGGGGCTCGAACCCATGAACCACGAGGTCACAACCTGAGCCGAAGTCGGACGCCCAACCGACTGAGCCCCCCAGGCGCCCCTTCCTTACCATTTCTGTGTACATTTTATGACGTTTACAATATACTCACATCATACCACTCATATAGTTTACAAATAACATACATATATCCGGGGTGGACTGTTTTGCCCTCTGCTACTGGGGTGCACCATCAGAAAACTTTATGAACTTCTCTTTACACTGTAGGTTCCAAATGCCAATCTGGTCACGCTCCCACTGAGCGGCGTTTGATAGGCGCCCCATCCTCAGGGGTAAGCCTGGCCCCTGACCGTCACCACCTGTGGAGCCGACCACAGCGGTCCTGTCTTGGTTCGAATTATCATTTGGATTCACAAGACCGTCGCGGACCCTGTGTCTCCCTCATCTGCTCAGGACAAAGGAGTTCAAGGGGCCAGTCCTGGTAGCAGGTCACAGAGCTCCCAGAACTGTCCCCACCCCCCACCCCCCCAGGTGATGCAGTTCGGGAGGGAGAAGGATCTGGCAGGTGTGGGAGCCGCCCCACAGCCGCTCAGGGATCACTTCCTCCAATCCCAGCTCCCTGGGGTGAGTTGCCAGGGTCCCCTCAAGACTCACTCCACTTGGGGTCCAGGTGCTTGCTGTTTATTTACTGACTTTCCAAAACAGATGCAATTTGACAAATAGGGTTTTGTGTTTTTTTTGTTTTGTTTTGTTTTTGCCATTAGCAATATTGGCTAGTAACCCCACGGCTGGTGTCCTTAGCCTTGTCGGGTTACCCGGGGACTGGGAAAAGTGGTAGAGAGTAAGACCCTCCCTCATGCGCACACCTGTATCCCAGGCAGCCCCACCAGCTTCCTGAACGTGCCCACCTCTGCCGAGTCTCAGAGACACTGCACACACCTGGCAAGTTCTTCTTCGTTCTTCAAACCCACAGCAAACTCCTCTGCCAACCCGTGACATCCGCCCCCTAGCCCCAGGGTCTGCTCCCTGGTTTGGGCAGGTTCACTTGGCACCTGCTCAGTGTGACTGAGTCCTCAAGGCAGGCAGGGGACCTTTTCAAAAACAGCCTTTGTTCGCAAATGATAAAAGCAAACAGGCCCACTCTGAAAAGCAGAACAGTAAGAAACTGTAACAACTTCCTCAATCCCTTCCGATCGGGCGGTTTCCCAGCCCTCCTCTCCCCTCCCTCCCCAGGAAAGGGTGCTGAAGGCAGTGGGGGGACTGGGGGCTCCCTGCTCTGCCTGGAGAGGGGAGTTCACGCAGCCCCCACCCAGGCTTCCCACCCCCGGTCGACGTGCAAAAGGCACAGGCGGTATCGACCTGGCACTTCCTTCCAGGACTTCCTTCTAGAGATGCGCTCACCACACTGCCTGAAACAGGAAACAGACCAGACGTGGTGCATCAAGCCCGGGGACAGGGATCCAGACGCACACAGAATTCTCTCCCTCGGTCTCTCTCACACACACGCAAACACACAAGCCCTCCCTCTGCGGGCCTGGGCACCTGCGGGAGATGCTCTCACCCACCTGTGCTGGGCCAGGTGGCCACAGCTGCCCTCGCTCCCCGGCCCTGGGACCGCGGCAGCTCGCAGCGGGGAGGCTCTGCCCTCCCGGTTAGTCCCGGACCCTGGCAAACAGCTGTTTCTTTCCAGATCTGCTTAGGAAAGAAGCAAACAGGAAAGAACTACAGTAGCACTGTTCTCCCGAACTTTGTAACAAGTACAAAGTAGGCGCAACCTCTACGGATCCAGGAGAAACTCGGGCACCCCAACACTTTCGAAGATTACTTTCCTTGGCACTTTCTACAAAGTTTCAGATAACAAGGACTAATGTAGTTTTTACTACTCAAAGAACTGGAAAGAAGCAACATGGGGAAGGAGTGAGCTCCCACACTGCTTTGGGAAGCACCTCACCTCCTACTCTGTCTTCTAGAACTTGAACTAGATGCCACAGAAGGCGCACAGTGGGTGTGTTTTCTGCAGGGACCCGGGGCTCTGGTCCCAAGGCTCCCAACGGGGCCCCGGCCCACGACAAAGAGGGGCAAAGAAACGTGCGTTTGTGTGTGTAGGGCTTTTGGTATTCCTGCTTTATGTTGAAATGATTTGTTAAACACAGGTACACATCATTTTTAGATTTCCAACTTTCAGCAGCTATTTCGCCTAAAACGTAATTGGCTGACACACTCAGTAAGAAAATGCCTGCTTTCTCTGGTTTACTCTTCTTCCTTATAATATAGAGTATGGCTGTGTGTGTGTGTCGGGGGGGGGGGGGTTATTTTACACGGGTAACAAAACAACAATCTTCCAATCCTTTCTGTCACTTGACAACACACTTTGGATGCACTTCGTGTTCCAGAGCTGGAACATTCTGTGAAGTACCTGTGTCCACTGCAGATATGGGGGAAAAGCTGTTGAACTGGTCCCTGACTGATGCCCACTGGGAGGGTTTCAGTGCTCCTATCGCAGTGAGGACACAGGGGACGTTCAGATGCGCCGGTGTCTCTCCCCCACAGGTAGCCGCCCTCCTCTGTGGACATTCGCCAGAATCTGGAGACATTTCTGGATGTCACGACTGGGGGGCGGGCTGCTTCTGGCTTCGAGGCTGTACAGGCCAGGGACGCTGCTAAATATCCTACAGCACACAGGACCCCCCCGCCCCCCAGCAGATGACTAACTGGCCCCAGATGTGACAGTTCCACGGCAGTGAAACGCTCGTGCATATGAACCATTAGGCGTGAGGGCTGGGTTACCGGGGGATAAATTCCCGGAAGCCAAGTTGCCAGAAGAGAGAGTGTGTGCACTGAAAATTCCAACCGCTCTTTCGGGAGGTCACGTCCATTTGCGGCTACACCGAAGGGCACGAGTGCGGACTTCCTGTCCCTGGGTCTCGGCACGCTGTCCTGTGCCACTAAGGGGTCTGAGGGCATAGGGGTGCATGCAGACTGCCCCCTCTGCCACCTTGGGCTTCTCTTCTGACCTTTACTGCCCACAGAATAGCATTCGGGGCACTCACACCTCACAGATTACTTCACCAGCCTCAGCACAGCCAGGAACAGTCACCCCTTGTCTGTGGTTACTGTCCTCACTGACGACCCGATGAGTGCTCGTCAGTGCTTGCTGCTGATACGGTCAGCGACACAGGCAGCAGGATGTGGCTCTCTTAGAACAGAAGCAGACGTGAACGTGGGGTTCGGAGTGGGGAAGACACACACCGGCAGGTAGTACAAGGGCCGAGCTAAGCGGACAAGCTGCTCCCAGGACTGCTCCTGCCCTAAGCGAAGCCCATGGGCCGTGCCTCCCTCCACCTCTCCCCCCACCAGAGGCCCCACCCACTGCCATTGTGTTTGGGGCAGATCTGGTGCCTGGTTGGCACCTGCTATGTGTCAGGGACGTTAAATAAAGGGATCCAGGACGCCTGCTGTTACAGGTACATGGGCATCAGGATCTGGGGCTCAGACAAACGTTCCTTGTTCTCAAGCGAGGAGGAGCAAGGACAACACGTGATGGCGGCCACCACGGGAGCCCTGCAGGTGGTCACAGGTGATGGCTCGTCAGCCTCCCGGCAACCTGACCAGGGAGGCCCAGCCGTCTCCGTGAAGGAGGCTACGGCCTGGGGGTCCTCCCCCCCACCACCCGGTCAGGGACAGGTGCCACTGGAGGCCTTCTTGTGGCTTTTCTGCCCGGTGCAAACAGCCCTCGGCCTGTCCCGCCAGGGGCCCACCTGGCAACTGTCTATTCTCCGTGTCCTCGTTCCAGCCTACAACCACGTCCGATGACACAACTGTTCAATTTCACTTCCCAACGGAGAACAGACATGCCTGCTTGGCTGCAGGGACTTTGACACTCTTTTTAAACTAACAAACCGGTTGAGGGAACGAGGAACAAATCAACTATGGAATATCCACAAAATCGGAGGCGAAATTCATTCAGATCCTGGGCACAGTGGCACTCAGGCCCTCCCCTGTTCCTCTCCGCTCAACGGGCGACGACGGGAACAGGGATGGTTATTACTGCAACACCACTTACCCAGCATGATGAGCCAGGACTCCCCTGGGTGAACTGATCCTTTTAACCATCAGAACAACCCTCTCATCAACCCCATTTTACAGATGGTGTAGCTGAGGCACAGAGAGGTTAAGGAAATTAACCAAGGTCACACAGCTAGAAAGGGATACATTGAGACAGGTGGAGTGATTGCAGAAATCTGTCTGTGCACTCAGTAAACCCCGAGACAAAGGCGCATCTGAACACACAGTCAGCCCTCAATCACGAAATTCCCGATGCTTCAGATTGAATGTTTGTGATGGTGTAGGGAGTGGGGCCTTTGGGAGGTGCTTAGATCACGAGGGTACAGCTCCTTATAAAAGAGACACTAGGGGCACCTGGGGGGCTCGGTCGGTTAAGCGTCCGACCTCAGCTCAGGTCAGGATCTCAAAGTTCGTGAGTCCGAGCCCCGCGTCGGGCTCTGTGCTGACGGCTCGGAGCCTGGAGCCTGCTTCGGATTCTGTCTCTCCCTCTCTCTCTGCCCCTCCCCTGCTAACGCTCTGTCTCTCTCTCTCTCAAAAATAAACATTAAAAAAAAAAGACACTAGACTGTTCCCCCCTGTCCCTTCAGCATGTGAGGACACAGCACGAAGATGGCCACCTGCTAAGCAGGAAGTGGGCCCTCCCTGGACTTTAGATCTGCTGGCACCTTGACCTCAGACTCTCAGAATAAGGGTGAGAAACACAGGTCCCGCTGCTTCGGCCCCTCAGTCTACGGTATCTTGTCACAGCAGCCTGGACTACGACACCCCACACGGGTGAAGTGGGGGGACCCGCTCCATCAGAACGCGGAACACGGCCAGGATGCACCTGTGTGTCCTGTCTCTGTAGGCTGGCTGCGGTGAGTATCTGGGGCAGAGACCGTGTGCACCAGAGGACACGGGGGTCAGGCCGCGGACAAAGGTCTGGGACCCTCTGCCCTCCCACACCGGTGACCCCGTCTCCCACAGCCCCGCTTGCTGGGAAGCCCCTCTGCCCCTTGCTGCCCCTCCCCCCACTCACCGAGCACCTGTCGCGTGTGTGTCATCCACTGGGATGGTGCAGGGAGAGTGGCACAAACTAGACAGGTGGGGTCCCTGAGTTCAGGCCAGGAGAAAAGATAAAAAGCAAACTTCTTGGCCGGTTTGAAACTTGAATCTTGGGGTGGCAACAGCGTAAAAACTGTTGCTTGTAGAATTCACCTCCAAGCGAGGAAAATCTGCTTTCCGGGTCTGCATATAAGGAGCCCAGAAGTCACCACCCTGTTCTAACACTGAGTAAAAAGCTGAACAGACTGGAAATTGTTACTTCCTCTTGGATCCACAAGAGAAGGAAGACACGGGAAGTCTCTGCCCCAAGACTGGAGACGGGTGAACACAGAGCAGAGACTCCCCAGCAGCAGCCTCCACGGGAACCAGCGCCACGGGCGGGGGGATGCGGGGGGAGGGGGCGCGGGGAACCCAAACGACGACTGGGGACTTGCTGGGGGCTCAGGTGGACGAGTCGGAGATTAAAAGCTACAGATCCAGTCCTAGAGGCCCCCGCGACGCTGTGCATTTTACCACCGGGAGTTCGACCGGGTTCCCACACTGAATGTCTGAAAAGGAATCCCCTTCTGCTTCCTTCCAGCAGGGGAGCGGGGAGCAACCGTTCCGAAATACCCCAGACCACTCCGTTCTCCTTCACAAGGTCTCCCTTCAGGGAAACCAGTTAACTGCAGTCTAACCTGCTGGGGTATCATCAGAGCGTAACAGACCTGGTGGAAGGGAAACCCCCAACTCCAGCCCCAAGAGCCATCCTGTCCCACCTGAGTTGGAGAATAAAACTGAGAAACACTTGTGAGGGTCACAGCCCAGAGGCATGGCTCCCTGAAATACTGAGAGACCCTGTCACAGGCTACAGACACCTGCCTCACCCCCACACTACTGAAGCGCAATTTAAGGCAGTTCCTTCCACCCAGGACATCACGTCCAGATATCAGGAAAATCTCACAAGGCATACCGAAAGGCAAAAATCACAATTTGGAGAGACAGAACAGCAAAACCAGGCACGGCAGGGATGTTAGCATCACCAGACCAGGAATTTAAAACAACCCTGATTAACATGCTGAGGGTGATGACAGAAAAAGTAGACAGTTTTCAAGAACAGATGAACAACAAGAGCAGAGATGGAAATCCCAAGAAAGAACCCAAAAGAAATTCTAGAGATCACAAACACCGTGACAGAAATGAAGAACGCCTTTGACGAGCTCATTAGTAGAGTGGACCCAGCTAAGGAAATAATCACTGAGCTTGAGGACATCTCAACCGAAACTTTAAAAACTGAAAAGCAGAGAAAAAAAAAACCCTAAAAGAGAACGAGAGAACAGAATGTCGAAGGATTGAGGAACAACTACGAAGGATGTAGCATTCACGTAATGGGAATATCAGAAGGAAAAGAACAGAAGCAATACTTGACACGATAATGTCAGAGAATTTCTTCAAATTAATGTCAGACACCATACCACAGATCCAGGAATCTCAGAGAATGGCAAGCAGGATACATGCCAAGAAGAAAAAGAAAAAGAAAAAGAAAAAAACCCAACAACTACACTTTGGCATAACATCTTCAAACCACAGAAAATCAAAAATAAAGAAAAAGCATTCTGTAGGAAGCCAGAAGAAAAAACATCTCCAGAAACACAAAGAAAAGAATTACATCTAACTCCCCAGAAGCCACACAAGTAAGAAGAAAGCAAAATGAAATATTTAACATGTTTAGAGAAAAAACCCCACCATCCTAGAATTCTGTACCCTGAGAAATTATTCTTCAAAAATGGAGAAACACACACTTACTAAAATCAAAAAAATGGAGGGAATTTGTTACCTGCTGACCTGCCTTGCAAGAGATGTTAAAAGAAGGTTTTTTTTAGAGAAGGAAAACAATGTAGAGTAGAAACTTGGATCTGCATAAAGGGAGCGCATCAAAGAGGAAATAAGTAAAGGTGAAAGAAAAGCTTTTATTTTTCTTATCCTTAATCTATCTAACAGATAACAGCTTGTTCAAAGTGATAGAAAATGTATTTAATTACTTATGTTTATGGAAATATCATACAAAATATATTTGTACACTTGTGCATATCTTATGTGTACATATGGGCTTATATGTGATGAAATGAATGACAGCAATGACACAAAGGATAGAGGAAGGAATCAGGATGATCTCATCACTATGAGGTACTCATGTTACCTGTGAAGTCATCTAGCGTTATTTAAAAGTGAACTTGGCTTATATGTTACTATATACAATCTATAAACTCAAGGACAACCACGAAAAAAAAGTATAACTGATACATAAAGAAAGGAGAGACAATGAAATTATACCAAACGCTGAATAAAATAAAACCCACAAAAGGTAAGGATCACTGGGAAGATGGCAGAGTAGGAGGACGCTAAGTTTACCTTGTCCCACGGATACGACTAGGTGATACTCGGGTCGGCATAAGTAATCCAGAAAGCCCGAAGACTCTGGCAGAACAAACTCCACCACTAAATGTGGAGAAGAGGCCGCATCAATGGAGCTAGGAACTAAATGGACCACAGGACCGTATGTGGGAGGGAGGAACCCACAAGTGTGGAGAAGGAAAACAGACGATCGCGCCGGGGAGCCTGTGTAGGGAAGACGATTCCCCATGATATTTGGCTTTGAAAACCGGAAGGATCGGATTTCTTGAGTTCTTAAAACCAGCCGGGCTTAAAACCTGGAATTTTGAAAATCAGCAGGCAAGAGGAAACGGAGTCCCAGCCCTTAAAGAGCACCACAGACAGTCTGCAGAGATACAGTGGACTGTAGAGGGAGGTAGGAGCAGCAGTTTGAAAAGCTCCTGGGTCACAATGGAGGGAGGGTTAGTTGCTCATTTCAGGGCATGTTCTGGAAGGACAGAGATTGTAGGGAGACTCCTCTAGGAGCCAAGGAGCTGCCAGGAGCTGTCTCCTTCCCCATCCCCCAGCATAAATACACGGCCGCCCGCGGGAACCAGCACGGCACTAACACCCACTTCCTAACTTATTTACCCCTGCCCTGCCCCTGCCATGCTTCAGCGGATCTGCCCCCTCTAGCTAGGCCTGCCTCAGTCCCAGTACTGCAAGTCCCCTCCTCCAGAGGACCAAAGCAAACCTTGCTAACGCTACGTCTCACCCCACTCGCTTTGTGGATCGTCCCCTCCAACAGGCTCCTGGCTGGAGCCCATCAAAAGGGGTGCCACGAGCCCGGCAGTGTGCAAACAGCCCCCAACAGGGACCAGGGCCACTTGCTGTCCTCAGGAAGAGGGACACCAGTCGGACTGCAGCCCCAGCAGTGGGCAGACATCCGGTCTGATTGCAGGCCCTGCCCACTAACGGAAGCATCTCGGGGGACAACACAGATGCTACTGCATCTCTGGCAAAGCCCTGGCCTGACTCAACTCAAGCTCAAGGAGGCCCCAGGCCCACTAACAACATGGCGACCGAACACCGCCCACAACGTGCAAAAAGAATCATTGCAGACAACAGGACTGAAGGAAAAAGTGGCTCGGCCACAACAGTAGGGTGCCTGCAACACACATGGGAGACACCCTGAAGCGTCAGGTTCTGGCGAACAGGGGACACGGCACTGCAGGCCGCGCTTCATAAGGCCTGGGCCTCTGCTCCCTAAGGCCACAACGTTCAAGAGAAGGAGACGACGTGCACCTCACTAAAAGGAGAAATAGAGTTAGACAAAATGAAGACACAGAGGAATTCTCCCGAATGAAAAAACAAGACAAAACCACAGCAAGAGACCTAAGCAACATGGAGATAAGGGATATGCCTGATAGACTATTTCAAGTAATGATCATAAAGATACACACTGACCTTGAGAAAAGAGTAGAGGATATGAGACCCTTAACAAAGAGATTTTTTTAAAAGAGGACCAATCAGAGATGAAGAACACAATAAATAAAATTAAAAATACATAGATGGAATAAATAGCAGGCTACGGGAAGCAGAAGAATGACTCAGTGGCCTGGAAGACAGAGTAATGGAAAGTAATCAAGTTGAGTAGGTGAAAGAAAAAAAAATATGCCAAATGAGAACAGACTCTGGAAACTCAAGAACACTATCAATAATAATAGCATTCACATTACGGAGATTTCTGAAGAAGAGAGAGAAAAGGGGGCAGAAAATTTATTTGAGGGATAATAGCTGAAAACTTCCAGAATCTGGGTAAGGAAACAGACATCTGGATCTAGGAGGCAAAGAGATCCCCCCAAAAATTCAACCCAAGGAGGACTATGCCAAGACACACAGCAATTAAAATGACAAAAAGTAATGAGAGAGGGGCGCCTGGGTGGCTCGGTCGGTTGAGTGTCTGACTTCGGCTCAGGTCATGATCTCGCGGTCTGTGAGTTCGAGCCCCGCATCGGGCTCTGTGCTGACAGCTCAGAGCCTGGAGCCTGTTTCGGATTCTCTGTCTCCCTCTCTCTCTGCCCCTCCCCTGTTCACATGCTGTCTCTCTCTGTCTCAAAAATAAATAAACGTTAAAAAAGAATTTGTTTAAAAAAAAAAAAGTAATGAGAGAGAATTTTTAAGCAACATGAGAAAAGAAGACAATTACATACAAGGGGAAACTCCACAAGGCTAACAGCGGATTTTTCAGCAGAATCTTTGCAGGCCAGAAGGGAGTGGCATGCTCTATTCAAAATGCAGAAAGGGGGGGCACCTGGGTGGCTCAGTCGGTTAAGCGTCTGACTTTGGCTCAGGTCATGATCTCACGGTCTGTGAGTTCAAGCCCTGCATTGGACTCTGTGCTGATGGGTCAGAGCCTGGAGCCTGCTTCTGATTCTGGGTCTCCTCCTGCCTCTATCCCTCCCATGCTCATGCTCTGTCTCTCTCTCTCTCGGTCTCTCAATAGTAAATAAACATTAAAAAATGCAGAAAGGGAATAATTTGCAGCCATGAATATCCAGCAAGGCTATCATTCAGAATAGGAGAGGTAAAGTAAAAAACAAAGGTTTAAGGAATTCATCACTACTAAGCCAGCCCTACGAGAAATGTTAAAGGGGACTCTTGGAGTAGAAAAGAAAGACCGTAAGTAAGAGTACGTAAAGTAGGAAGCACAAAAGTAGTAAAAATGTCTACAAATCAGTCGAGGGACTCACAAAATAAAAGGATGTAAAGTATGATACCATATACTTAAGTCACGGCAGGGAAAGGAGTAAAGAATGGGTTCACATGTAAGTGACTATCAGCTTACTACAGACTGCTATATGCATAAGATATTATATACAAACCTAAGGGTAACCACAAATCAAAAACCAGTAACTGATATGCAAAGAATAAAGAGAAAGGAATCCAAGTACATCACTCAAGAGAGCAAAATAACCATGAGAGAAGACAGCAAGAAAGGAATAGAGAAGAACTATAAAAACACTGATAAAACAAGTAACAAAATGGCAATAAATACGTCCTATCAATAATTACATTGAATGTAAATGAACTAAATGCTCCAGTCAAAAGACATTGAGTGACAGAATGGATTAAAAAAATAAATAAGACCCATGGATATGGTGCCTACAAGACACTCATTTCAGACCTAAAACATACGCATATTGCCAGTTAAAGAGATGGAGGAACATCTATCATGCAAATGGATGTGTTAAGAAAGCTGGGATAGCAATACTTACATCAGACAAAACAGACTTTAAAACAAAGACTGTAACAAGAGACAGACACTATCTAATCAAAAAGGGAACAACATGGGGGGGCGGTGCCTGGGTGGCTCAGTCGGTTGAGCGTCAGGCTCCGGCTCAGATCGTGATCTCGTGTGGTTTGTGAGTTCGAGCCCCTTGTCAGGCTCTGTGCTGACAGCTCAGAGCCTGGAGCCTGTTTCAGATTCTGTGTCTCCCTCTCTCTCTGTTCCTCCCCCGCTCGTGCTCTGTCTCTCTCTCTCTCAAAAATAAACATTAAAAAAGAAATTAAAAAAAAAAAGGGAACAACACGACAAGACATAACAATTGTAAATATTTATGCGCCCAGCATAGAAGCACCCAGATACATAAAACAGTAATAACAAACACAAAGGAAGTAATTGATAGTAACACAATAATAGTATGGGACTTTACTACCCCACTGACATAAACGGACAGATAATCCAAACAGAAAATCAATAAGGAAACAATGGCATTGAATAACACTCTGGATCAGTTGGATTTAACAGATACATTCAGAACATTCCATCCTAAAACCATGGGATACACATTATTTTCAAGTGCGCATGGGACGTTCTCCAGATAGATCATATATTAGGCCAAACAAATTCACAACAAAGTCTCAATAAATTCAAAATGATCAAAGTCATACCACGCATCTTTTCTGACCACAACACTATGAAACTAGAAATCAACCACAAGAAAAACTCTGGAAAGGGCACAAATGCATGGAAGGTTAAATAACATGCTGCTAAGCGACAAATAGGTCAACCAAGAAAGCAAAGAGGAAATCAAAAAATACATGGAGACAAATGAAAATGAAAACACAATGTTCCAAAATCTTTGAGATGGAGCAAAAGCTGTTCTAAGAGGAAAGTATATAGCAATACAGGGCTACCTCAAGAAGCAACAAAAATCTCAAACAACATAATCTTACACCTATCAGAGCTAGGAAGAACAAAACCCCAAACCAGTAAAAGGAAGAAAATAATAAAGATTATAACAGAAATAAATGATATAGAAATTAAAACACACACACACACACACACACACACACACACACACACACACACACACACTATAGAACCAATCAGTGAAACCAGGACCTGGTTCTATGAAAAGATCAATGAAATTGATAAACGTCTAACGAGACTCATAAAAAAAAAAAAAAAGACTAGAAGAGAATATTTAAGTTGGACAATCTAGAAGAAATGGATAAATTCCTAGAAGCATATAAGCTCCCAAAACTGAAGCAGGAAGAAAAAGAAAATTTGAACAGACCAATTATCAGCAATGAAATTGAATCAGTAATCAAAAAACCCCCAACAAACAAAAGTCCAGGACCAGATGGCTTCACAGGTGAATTCCAAATGTTTAAAGAAGAGTTAATACCTATTTTTCTCAAACTATTCCAGAAATAGAAGAGGAAGGAAAACTTCCAAATTCATTCTATGAGGCCAGCATTACCGTTATACCAAAACCAGAAAAAGACACTACCAAAAAAGAGATATTGGCACTATAGGCCAATATCTCTCATGGACATGGATGCAAAAATTCTCAGGGTGCTCGGGTGGCTCAGTGGGTTAAGTGTCCGACTTCAACTTAGGTCATGATCTCACAGTTTGTGGGTTCGAGCCCTGCGTCGGGCCCTGTGCTGACAGCTCGGAGCCTGGAGGCTGCTTCAGATTCTGTGTCTTCCTCTTTCTCTGCCCCTTCCCCACTTACACTCTGTCCCTCTCTCTCTCAAAAATAAATAAACACTAAAATAATTTTTAAAATCCTCAACAAAATATTACCAAACAGAAGCCAACAATACTTTAAAAAATCATTCACTACGTCAAGTAGGATTTATTCCAGGGTTGCAGCGGTGGTTCAATATTCACAAATCAACAAATAGGGTACATCACATCAATAAATGATAAAAATGACATGATCATTTCAATAGATGCAGAAAAAGCATTTGACAAAGTACAACATCCTGAGGGAACATACCTCAATGTAATAAAGGCCTCATATGGAAAACCACAATGAACATCATACTCAATGGGGGGAACCTGGGAGATTTGTCCCTAAGGTCAGAAGACAAGGATGTTCCACTCTCACCACTTTCATTCAACATAGTACTGGAAGTCCACCCACAGCAATCAGACAACAAAAATAAAAAGCATCCAAGTTGGTAAGGAAGAAGGAAAACTTTCACTACTTGCAGATAACATGATACTATATAGAGGAAACCCTAAAGACTCCACAAAAAAACCTACTAGAACTGATATGAGAATTCAGTTAAGATTGTAGGATAGATGCACAAATCAATGTGGAGAAATCCATTGCATTTCTATACACTGATAATGAAGCGGCAGAAAGAAGTATTAAGAAAACAATCCCATTTACAATTGCACCAAAGATAACAAAGCACCTAGAAATGAACTTAACCAAGGAGGTGAAAGACCTGTGCTCTGAAAACCATAAAGCACTGATGAAGGAAATTGAGGATCACACAAATGGAAAGATATCCCATGCTCATGGACCGGAAGACATATTGTTAATATGTCCATACTACCCAAAGCAGTACAAACTTAATGCAATCCCTATCCAAATGCCACCAGGATTTTTCACAGAACTAGAACAAACGGTCCTAAAATGTGTATGGAACCACAAGACTCCGCATAGCCAAAGCTATCTTGAAAAAGAAAAACAAAGCTGGAGGTACCACGACTCCAGATTTCAAGATATGTGACAAAGCTGTAGGAACCAAAGGAGTATGGAACTAGCACAAAGACAGACACACGAATCAGTAGAACAGAATAGAAAACCTGGAAATGAACCCGTGATTATACGGTAGGAGGAAAGAATATACAATGCAAAAAAAAAAAGAGTCTCTTCAAATGCTGGGAAAATTGGGCAGCGACAGGCAAAAGAATGAAACTGGACCACTTTCCTACACCATACACAAAAAGGAACTTAAAATGGATTAAAGACCTGTGGGGCACCTGGCTGGCTCAGTTGGTTGAGCGTCCAGCTTCAGTTCAGGTCATGGTCTCATGGTTCGTGAGTTCCAGCTGTGCTGACAGCTCAGAGCCTGGAGCCTTCTTCGGATTCAGTGTCTCCCTCTCTGCCCTTCCCCCACTCATGTTCTGTCTCTGTCTCTCAAAAATGAACAAATGTTAAAAAGTACAAATAAAAAAAAATGGATTAAAGACCTAAATGTGAGACTGAAACCATAAAAATCCTAGAAAAGAACACAGGCAGTAACTTCTTTGACATCAGCCATAGCAACTTCTTACGAGATAGGTCTCTTGAGGCAAGGGAAACAAAAGCAAAAATAAACTATTGGAACTTCATCAAAATAAAAGCTTCTGCACAGCAAAGGAAACAATCAACAAAAGTAAAAGATATGCTACCAAATGGGAGAAGATATTTGCAAATGACATATAAAGGATTAGTATCCAAAATGTATTATATACTTATACAACCCAACACCGAAAAAAAAAAAAAAAGCCAACCAATTCAATTAAAAAATAGATAGAAAGCATGAAAAGATATTTCTCCAAAAAAAACCATACAGATGGCAAATGGACACATGAAAAGATGCTCAATACCAGTCATCATCAGGGAAATGCAAATCAAAATGACAATGAGATATCACTTCATAACTGTCAGAATGGCTAAAATAAAAAAACCACAAAAGCGGCAATTGTTGGCGAGGATGTGGAGAAAAAGGAACCCTTGGGCACTCTTGGTGGGAATGCAAACTGGTGCAGCCTCTGCGGAAAGCAGCATGGAGGTCCCTCAAAAAATTAAAAATAGAACTACCCTACGACCCAGCAATTGCACTACTAGGCATTTACCCAAAGAATACAAAAACTTCACATTCAAAAGGATAATGCACCAATACGTTTATAGCAGCATTACTGACAATTGCCAAATTATGGAAGCAGCCCAAGTGCCCATTGATAGATGAGTGGATAAAGATGATGTGGTGTGTGTGTGTGTGTGTGTGTTTATGTGTGTGTATACACACACAATGAATATTTTTCAGCCATCATAGAGAACGAAATCTTGCCATTTGCAACAAAATGGGTGAAGCTACAGGGTATAATGCTAAGTGAAATAAGTCAGAGAAAGACCAATACCATATGATTTCACTCATAGGTGGAATTTAAGAAACAAAATAAATGAACAAAGGAAAAAAAGAGACAAACCAAGAAACAGACTCTTAACAATAGAGAACAAACTGATGGTTACCAGAGGGGAGGTGGATGGGGGGTGGGGGAAATAAGTGATGGGAATTACAGAGGGCACTTGTGATGAGCACCGGGTGATGCATGGAAGCGTTGAACCACTATGTTGTACAACTGAAACTAACATGTAACACTGTGCGTTAACTATACTGGAATTAAAATGAAATAAAAGCACAAAAGGTAGTATAGAAGAACAAAGAACAAGGACAATAAATAGAAAACAGAAACATATATGGTAGATATTAACCCAACTTTATCAATAATCACTTTGACTGTCGTGGCCTAAATATACCAATTAAAAGACAGAGATTGTTAGAGTGGATCAAAAAATAAGACCCGATTCTATGTTGTCTAAAGAAACTACTTTGGATATAAAGACACATCGAGATTAAGAATAATGGATGGAGAGAAATATGCCATGCTAACCCTAACCTAGAGGAAGCAGGCGTTTCAGACAGAGCAGACCTCAAAGCAAGAAAGGCTGTCAGGGATAGGAAGGGCATTTCATATGATAAACGGATCATTTCTTTTAATACTCTTTTTTTGAAATTTGTTAATGTTTGTTTATTTTTAAGAGAGAGAGAGAGAAACAGAGAGTGAGTAGGGGAGGAGCAGAGAGAGAGGGAGACACAGAATCCGAAGCAGGCTCCAGGCTCCAAGCTGTCAGCACAGAGCCCGACGTGGGGCTCAAACTCAGGAACCGCAAGATCATGAGCTGAGCTGAAGTCTGACGCTTAACCAACTGAGTCACACAGGCACCCCAAAAGGGGTCAATTCTCAACACGTAACAGTTCTTAACAACTACACGCCCAACAACAGCATGTCAAACTTTGTGAGACAAAAACAGAACCGCAAGGAGGCACAGACGAACATAGGATCATAACTGAGACTCCAACACCCCTCTCGGAAGCAGGCAGATCCAGGAACGGAAAATCAGCAAGGACATGGTTGAACTCCACAGCACAGTCAACCAACTGTGTATAAGTGACACCCATAGACTACCTCACCCAACAAGAGCAGGGTATACGTTGTTCTCCAGCTCATGAGGGACATTCACCAAGACAACACCACATTCTGGCCCATAAAACACACCCTCAACAAATACAAAAGAATACAAATCATATAACGTCTGCTCTCAGACCACAATGCAGTTAAACCAGTAATCGGTTAAAGAAAGGCAACCGGAAAACCTCAGTTCCCATGGAGGTTTAACAGCACACTTTGAAACAACGCATGGGCCAAAGAAGAAATAAGAGTAATTTTAAAATATTTTGAACTAAGTGAAAATGAAAACACAGCTTTTCAAAATTTGTCAGATGGAGTAAAAGCAGAGCTTAGAGGAAAATTTATAGCACTGAATGCATGGATTGGAAATGAAGAAAGAGCTAAAATCGATACCCTAATGTCCACGTTAGGAAACTAGAAAAAGATGAGCAAATTAAATCCAGAGTAAGCAGACGGATAGAAATAAGAATTACAGCAGAAATCAGTGAGAGTCAAAACAGCAAATCAACAGAGAAAAATCAATGAAACCAAAAGCTGGTTCCTTGAAACGGTCAATAAAATTGATCGGCCTCCAGCCAAGATACCTAAGAAAAAAGACAGAGGCCACAAAATTGCTCATATCAGGAATGAAAGAAGGGGCAGCTGTATGGACCCCCTGGACATTAAAAGAATAGAGAAATACTATGGACAACTCCATCCCCACTAACTGCATGACCTACATGAAACGGGACCAATTCCTGGAAAGACACAATCTGTTCAAAATCACAAGAACAAACAGACGATCTGAACAGGCTTATTTTTATTTTTTTTAAGTTTATTTTTAATTACTTTGAGAAAGAGACAGAATCTCAGGCAGGCTCTATGCTGTCAGCTCAGAGCCCGACGTGGGGCTTGAACTCACGAACCGGGAGATCGTGACCTGAGCTGAAGTCAAGAGCCAGACACTCAACCGACCGAGCCACCCAGGTGCCCCTGCACAGGCTATATTTATTAAAGAAATTGAGCCAATAATTAATAACCTTCCAGACAGAGAGCGCCAGGCCGAGATGGGTTCACTGGTGAATTCTACTGGACTTATAAAGAAGGTATTATGCCAATTCCCTATAATCTCTTGCAGAGAACAGAAGCAGAGGACAGGAGGCTAACTCATTCTATGAGGCCAGCATTACCCTAAAACCAAAACCAGACAAAGATATTGCAAGAGAAAAACCACGATGAGCCAGGACGTCTCATGAACACAGGTGTACAAATCCTCAACAACATACTAGGAACAATTATTTAAATTGTTAGCCATTAGGGGCGCCTGGGTGGCTCAGTCGGTGGGACGGCCGACTTCGGCTCAGGTCATGATCTCGCGGTCCGTGAGTTCGAGCCCCGCGTCGGGCTCTGTGCTGACCGCTCAGAGCCTGGAGACTGTTTCAGATTCTGTGTCTCCGTCTCTCTGACCCTCCCCCGTTCATGCTCTGTCTCTCTCTCAAAAAAAATAAATAAACGTTAAAAAAAAAAATTAAAAAATAAAAATAAATTGTTAGCTATTAAATGTTAAATTTAAATGAAACATTAGAATTCTATGTTCATCTTAAATAGCAAATTAGCTAGAAGTGGACAGCCCACGCAGAAAAATGAATCTCGATACATACCATGCAACATTCACTAAATGAATCACAGACCTAAATGTAGAACTCCAAAGTATAAAACTTGGAGGATAATGTGCGAAAACCCAAGTGAGCTTGAGTATGACAAGGTCTTTTCAGATACACTGCCCAACGCATGATCCATGACAGTTAATGGACAAGCTAGACTCCATTAAAATTAAAAACTTGTGCTCTATGAAAGACAATGTCAAGAGAATAAGACAAGCCACAGACTGGGAGAAAATATTTTCAAAGGTTACATCTGAGAAAGGACTGCCATCCAAAATATAAAGGAACCCTTAAAACCCAATAGTAAGAAAAGAAACAACCCGATTAAGAAATGATGGGTCCAGGGGCGCCTGGGTGGCGCCGTCGGTTAAGCGTCCGACTTCAGCTAGGTCACGATCTCGCGGTCCGTGAGTTCGAGCCCCGCGTCGGGCTCTGGGCTGATGGCTCGGAGCCTGGAGCCTGTTTCCGATTCTGTGTCTCCCTCTCTCTCTGCCCCTCCCCCGTTCATGCTCTGTCTCTCTCTGTCCCAAAAATAAATAAAAAACGTTGAAGAAAAAAAAAAAAATTAAAAAAAAAAAAGAAATGATGGGTCCCAAACCTTGCCACCTCACCCAAGGAGATGCACAGAGAGCAAGTAAGTGTATGGAAAGTTGCTTCGCAGCGTCGGTCATCAGGGAGACGCAAGTCAAAACGACGAGACAGCACGACAACCTCTTAGAGCGGCCCAGATCTGGAACCCTGGTGACAGCCGATGCTGTGGTGAAGATGTGATGCAGCCGGACCTCTCGTTCATTGGTGCTGCAATGCAACGCAACATGGCACGGCGCCTTGGGAACACAGTTTGGCGGGTTCTTACAAATCGAAACATAGTCTTACCATACTGATCTAGCAACCTCACTCATGGGTATTCACCCAAAGGAGGTGAACGCTTATGTCCACACACGCAAAATCGCACGTGGACTTTTGTAGCAGCTTAATTCATAATTGCCAAAACTTGGAAGGAACCAAGATGTCCTTCAGTAGGTGAGCGGGTCAACTGGGGCCCACCCAGACAACGGAATATTACTTAGCACTGAAAAGAAATGAGCTATCAAGCCATGAAGAGACACAGAGGAAACTTGGATGCACGGTACTACGAGAAAGAAGCCAGCCTGAAGAAGCTACACACCACAGGATTCCAACTTTATGACATTCTTGAAAGGTTCAACCACGGAGATAATAAAACGATCCATGGTTGCGGGGGTGGGGGGGTGGGGAGAGTGGAACAGGTGGAGCATGGGGGATTTGGGGAGCGGCGAAAATTCTCTGAATGACAGTATCATGATAGACACCAGTCACTGCACATTTGTCTAAATGCCCAGAGTGCACGACATCGGGAGTGAACACTTAGGGTGATGAGGGGTCAACGTCAGTTTATCTGTTGTAATAAACGTACCAGTCTGGTGAGTGAGGCTGATCACGGGGAGGTGGGGCGGGGGTGGTGGTGGGGGAAAGGGGTTGGAGGAGGCACATGGAAGTCTCTGTAACTTTCTCCTAATTTTCTTGTGACCCTAAAGCTGCTCTTAAAAAATTAAATCTTAAGAATTCACTTTGGACAAACCAGAGAATGTTCTCGGTGCCCCGTTTTCACCCAGCACCGACTGCACACAGCTGTGAGGGGTGCCTCTGTGTATACACCGCAGTCTGGCAGGAGGCACGAGGTAGAAACACACGGTCTGTTGCGCCCCTTTCTGTGCTGACCACGACAATGAAGTTGCCCTGCACGCAAGTCCAATCGTCAGACTCAGGACAAGAGACATTTTTCTCTACAGCTCAGTCAAGCAGGACGGTCTTTCCGTCTTCCAGCTGATTCACGAGGCAACCTGCCTTGGGTGGGGTCACCACCAGCTCTGGAAATGAAACTCTGGTGCCACCTTATTAGAGAATTCGGGTTGACCCATCCTGGGACTGTTCACGTGAGACGGGACGATGCCTCCAAGGTTCCGTCAACAGTACGCTAAATAGATAGGTAACATTGTGGGGTTTTTGTGGCCAATAATTGGTGAATCTACTGCTTTGCTGTTTTTCTGCCTCAGCACCACAGGGACTGACAAATAACCTACCAGCCTTGGGTGCAGGGCTTGAACCCGGGAGAAGCAAGTAACAGCCACTGCTGTCCTATCGAGCAAAGCAAAATACTTTCATGGGTCTTTCCTACGATAACATTCTCCCTAAAAGTAACATTTCTAGGATTTGTCTAGAACCGAAACAGGTTCTTTTCCCCCCTCCAAGTACTTCGGCTGAGAGGTTCATAACTTTGAGGGAATTACGGACACACGTAAGAATGTGTAAAAGCAAAGAACCCATTCTCCAGACTGGTTCCCAGGCTTCAGGAGCCCTGGACTCTCCTGGAGATGAACACCCAGAGGCTGAATTTGCAGAAGACCGGGGTCTCCAGATATGCCTGATGGCGCGCGTAACAAGCCCAGCCCACAACAGGATGTTCTTGGGGTTGAACGTGAGGCTTCGACCATGAGGCGGGAACACGGGTGCCCGCGGAGGAGGGGACGGAGGACGGGGTTGCTCTGCTCAGGGTCTGCAAATGCAGTACGCGCATCACGTTCCCCAGGAAGCTGGGCAGCGAGCGTGCGCGCGTTAGCAACAGCAGGGTTTCTGGAGTGAATTCTACCCCCCCTGCTCCCGTCAGACCACAGTCAAGCGCTGCTCGCTTGAGGACACATTTTGAGGCACACGTGACAAGAGGTGCAAGTTTGGCCCACGCCCCAGGAGAAACCCCGGGAGAAACAGCTAACTGCCCACGCGACAGCGCAGCTGAGGACGAGGGCTCCCCAGGCTGGTACCTGTTCATACGTGACAGGCACCCTCCCCTTGAGCCCCCTGATGGCCTGGCTCCACTGACATCTAGTGTGCACTTGGCACCCCCAGATTGCAAACACAGCACGAGCTACTGGACGAAGCCCTTGACCTCATGGGGTCTATGCTCTGGGAGGGGGGGCGCGTAAGACAAGTCAGGGGGACACGGAGCCGCGGGGAAGGTCAGGTGGAGCGAGGGGCTGGCAGAGCTGTGGTGGGGAGAGCCTCACTTGTGTACCCAGGGCCAGCTTCCAGGAAGAGGTGGGGTTTTGAACCCAGAGGAGCCACACACACAACCCCCGTGCAGAGGCCAGGAGGATGCTGTGGTTGGCAGATGGTCGGTGCGTGTGAAGAACAGCGAGGGCCCGTGGCCGCATCCAAGGGAGTTCAGGGAGAGGAAGAGCCCAGGGGTGACAGGGACAGGCAGGGACACAGGGCCCGGGGAGGACACGGCCAGACCTGGGTCTGCTCCAAGGAGGAGTCCAGAGGACCCGTGACCACCTTGCCTGCTTGGCAGGTGCCACTTCAAGAGAGTGTCAGGGTGGGTCCGGGCCACAGGGAGGGCAGAGGCGCTGTTTTCAGGGACGGACAACAGGCCAGGTTTGGGGGCCAAGATCAAGAGCTCAGACCTGAAGATCTAAGGCTGGAGACACCCACGAGACCCTCTGGTGGACACACGGAGTCGACACAGCAATATCTCGGACCTCAGGGGACCCAACGGCCTTGCAGACAGTATATAAAGCCATTCATCTATCAGCTGCTCTCTCACTCCTTACGACCAGGCACCGTGTGGACAAGGGCGTACCACTGTGTGATACTGACCCTCCTCCAAGTAGTGGGCACTCAGCACAGCCCCCAGGGCCCGCAGGTGACCCTCCCTGCTCCTCCTGGTCCCGGCCTGCACATCCTCTGCCCCATCGGGGCGGCCGCGATGCGCTGCCTCCCTGAGCCTGTGTCCTCAGGGTAAGACACAGCAGTCACTCTGGCTCCAGAGCACGCTGTGAGGACAGAACTGATGCCTGTCATCTCAAGGCCTGTGAACCTGTGTTCCCACACAAGCAGGTGTGGTCACACGTGTGCCACGTCCGGGATGGCCGCTGGGCCCCATCCCCTTCCCCCTCCCCCTTCCACCTCATTTCGCTTTCCTGGTAGCATTTTTTTACCATATTTCCAAGCACCGGACCTCCGAGCACCGCCTGTACGACTTTCTGCCGTGTGTTCTCAAGCAGCGACGCTCTCAAAGCTAGGCCTCTTTTACATGTTTACAAAAACACGAAAATCAATACGCAGTTACCAAAATAATAGAGGCTCGGTCTGCGTCTCCTACTCCCAGCCCAGGGCCTGTCTGCACACACCCCTGCTCATCCTCGGAGGCGTGTCTCCCTTCCTTCGCCCCCACCCCTCCTCCGCACCAGGGGCAGAAGCGCCTGGTCAGCATGGCCCCGCCGACCCCACCCTCCCCTCACCAGAGATGATGGAGTCGTTCAGAGCCTCTTCATCCTGATACACCAGCAGGTCGTCCTTGAGTTCGGAATTCACGATCAAGTTCTCCTTGTTCTCCTCCGAGCCCTTGGCTGCCGTCCGCTTGCCCTCCGAGATGCCGTCAAAGCTCCAAGCCTCCTCCCTCTCCTTGCCCCGCTCCATGCTGGACGTTCTCGACAGGCGGACGTCCACCCGCTTCTTCGGGGACGCTTTACTGTCCCGTCCTGGAAAACTGAAGCGGAAGACAGTTTGGGTTATACGCTGTCCGCTTCGTCCGAGGACCCAGCATATCGACTTGGGGGCTTCCGATAATATTGCAAATTCCCCAAGTACGTGCAGCGTCCAGCTTCTGATCTGAATGCACAGGGCACGCAGCCCCAGATGGCACACAGGCTTTGCGTCCAGGCACATGGCTGTCCTGAACAGCATACACACGCCCATGATGAAGCCTGACATGCTTAGTACACTCGGGGCCAGGACTTCCCGAGAACGGACGTGTGCAGCGTTTCTGCCAAACCACACGTGCGTCCCATTCCTTATCTGCTTTGCCCTCCGTCCACTTCTCCTTCACAGCCTGCCTACAGACACAGGAAATGAAAACTAAATGTGCAAGCTTCAGGAACAGGCTTACCTGTACTCTTGCCTAATGAAAACTCAAAGCCTGCAGAGGCCGGGACGGCTACTCCTCCTCCACGGCACTCCCTAACCTGGATCCTCCCGGGGAAATGCAGGGGCTTTGTGGTCAGGCTCCCACGGTGTCCAGCCCCTGAATGTCCTCTCCTGGAGTGTGGTACCCAAGATCAGAGCCCGGGGCGAAGGGAAAAGACGGGGCTCTTGTCCCAACCTTAAGAATTTCAAGACAGTGACAGCAACGCATGGAACTCAGTCCGGGCGCATGACACGAGACTGGCCTGGATGGAAATCTGGGCACACAGGTCTCCCTACCAGGGCGGCTCACCTGTCCTGGCGATGCTTGGTGGCCAGCGCCCTGTGCAGCTCCTCAATGACGCGGCTGGGGGGCAGTGGCCGGTGGACAGTGGCAAGATGTGGAGACCCCGTGGGCGTGGAAAGCTGTCCTCGGAGGGGAGGGTCAGTGTTTTTCCCGCCAGAGCCTTGGAAGAGTGCAGGCTGGCCTGGAGCACGAGAGGGACCGAGAGGAACGTGAGCCCCCGGGAGCCGGGAGGAGGGACTCTGCAGAAAGACATGAGCCCAAGGGCAGAGGACACAGCTCCCCCCACCACCCGGCCAGGTGACCTTGACGCCCTGTTCCAGAAGTTGTGCCAGGTCCCCTGCCCCCAGAGCCAGAGACAGGGCTCACCTCTGTCCGGTTCCATCCACGAGACCCCCCCGCCCCCAAGCCTGGGGGATGAGCTCCACAGACATCAGTGCCAACGAGCCCCCTGCAAGGTCTCAGGCACAGAAAACCGGACGCCCCTCTCCTCCCACTTGGAATCAATGACTTCACTGGGTCTGCCCTTCTCACCCAACTTTGTGACTCTGGGCAGGGCCCAAGTCTACCTTTCTTACTGCTGTATCCCCAGGCCTGGCACTTAATACATGTGCAATAAATGATTTTGAAGACTGAGAATAGACTTGCTCAAACCCTGCCTGAGAAGGTGAGGCCTCTCTTGCTCCTCTAACAGATGCTCCCTGAATGTGCACTCCAAGTCCCACGTGGCGTCAGGCGCTGGGGGCAGCAGAAGGCGTGGGTTTGGTCGTTACACGGATCTGGCCTCCAGTCTCAGTCTGCTACTTATCAGCTGTAAGACCTCCAAGGCAAGTCCCCAAAGCTCGGGAAGGCTCAGCCTTCTTATCTGTAAAATGGGCCGACAGTTCCCTGGCGGGGCCAGCAGGGGCCCGGCAGCTGGGTTAGGGCCTGGCACTGTTATATCTTCATACACGGACTCGTTCCCAGAGAGGCTGAGGCAGGCTCCCACTAGACTGATACAAGCAGACCAACCCCTTCTTAGCCTCGGCAGGAAGAGAGAGAGAAACAGAGAGACAGACACAGAGACACAGAGATCGAGACCACTCCATAAAAAACAAAGACTTTCTGATGCCATCCTGGAACGTGGATGTCACTAACAGGAAGACAGAAGGAAAACTGTAGGTCTCATCGGGACACATCATTTAGCGGTCTTTACAAACACCCGTCTTGGTGGGCACGGCCAGGAAACACGCACGGCCCAGGCCTTGCCCTCGATGGCCCTCTAGGCCGGCCAGGTGGGGCCAAGAGAGGAAAGGCAGACAGAAAGCCACTGGAGAAAGAGCTGTGCCAGGCAGGGGGGCTGAGAGCACCTGGGGTCGGGAGCACGTGGGCTGGGCTACGGAGGTCAGGCGAGGCCTCTCGGCAGAAGGGGACATCTGAGCTGACGCCCAAGGATGAGACGGTGCCAGCCATTCACAATGTGGCCAGACACGGGCAGGGCGGGGGGCGGGCTCCACCCGAGAGCGGCCCCCAGGGCCATCCCCAATTCTCCACACTCCACCAGCTCATCCCCCACCAACCTCCACCCCTCCTGGGGCGGCCCCTGCTCATCACAGGGACCGCCTCCCCTGCAGGTGTTGCTCTGCTGCCTAGAATCCTCGCCCACACCTGCTAGGAAGGCATCCCCGGTCCCAGCGTACAGGTGGGGAAACTGAGGTGGCGTGGCTTGTCTGTGCTCCCTCAGCCAGGACCCTCGCAGGGTCGCCACACGCTGGCAATCACGAATACACTGAACGAGCGCCCCCCATTTCCTGCTCTGCTGAGCGCTGTACCTGGCCCGCCTCATCCAGCCGCCCAGGGCACCAGTTAGCACTCCTCTTTCTCAGATAAGGAAACTGAGGCTCAGAAGCCAACCCCAAATCGTGCCTCCAGGGTATGACAGGGGCTGGGATTGGAACTCGGTGGCGGGATTCCAAGTGTGGTTGGCAGAGGCCGTGGGACCCCCATACGTGGAAGCGACTGTCATCCAGCTGGACGGGGAAAGCTTCGTCCTGAGGGGGTGAACTCACACGGGTCCAGGGTCCAGGCAAGTGAAACGCAGGTGAGTCAAGGGACCTCACGCAATTCATACGAACAGGGGGCGAGGGTTTTGGTAAATACAAGAGCACCTGCCCACCTTAATGGGGCTGCTGTGACTCAGGGGTGGCCAGATATGAAGACTTTTCAAGAAAAGCCAGAAATCTGGATTCCAGGTAAAACTGACATGTTTTACACATGTTAATATTTTAATGCTTAAATAGATTTTAATGTTTAAAATGTTGGCAACCCGTTAAAAAAAAATTCGACACCATGCTGACCCGGCAAAGCAAGTCTGTGAGTGGGTCTGGGTTGGGGGGAGGGGGAAGACAATGCCCTGACCTCTGGTGGAGGGTCGGTGAGGAGGCCTGCAGGCAAAGACCCCCGTGGGGACTCAGCTTGTGTATGCTGTCCCCCACCCCCGGTCCCAGTTAAGCCCAGCTAAGGGGCCTCTCTCCTCCTCTGCTGCCACCTAGCGCCCACACGCTGAAGCAAACACTTCCCCCCAAAGAGAAGAAAAAAGAGAACAGAGGAAATAAGACAGAGTCGCCAAAATGTGGTCTCAGCTGTCAAAAAGAGACCCAGGCTGAAACCACCCTCCCATGCCCTCCAGCTCCTAGTCTAGTACCCCAGATTAATCCCCCCGATGTTCTGGAGCTCCTCAAAAGGGAGGGGAGGGTCCCAGAGCACGAGGCCCTCGAAATCCAGAATTTCAGCCGTGCGGACAAGCAGAGGAGTCACGGCAGAGGAACCTCACCGTGTGGCCTTAGGTCTGATCTGTCCAAAGCACAGAGGAGGCAGGACATCTGTGAGTTATCGAGGGTCCAGGACAAACTGTATGGGAGCCAGAATAAAACATGGTGGATAGTGCCTGATCGGATGGATTTCCAATTGTTTCAAGTCTCAACGGATGGAGAAGAAAACTCTCAGAAGATAGCAACAAGTTGCAACAGTGTGATTCTGCCTCGAAACTTTGACTCCTATCCGTGCGGCCACGTCCCGGGAAGACTATAGGCTTAGACTCATCCCAGAGAGGTAGGAACAAGCAGGCGGGGCTCAGATCGTCGCTTGTTCCTTCAGTCACAGTTGCGCGCACTCGCTAAGCACCTGCTGTATGCCAGCACTAGGACGTGGTAGGGTCCCGGGTTGCGGTCACAAAATCCCACAAAGTGGGTAGCTCAGAACAACAGGACGTCATCCTCTCGTAGTCGTAGAGGCCAGAAGTCTGGAATCAAGGTGTCAGCAGCTGGATCCTTCCGACGGCTGAAAGACGCCAGGCGTCCCCCAGCTCCGCCGGCATGGCGTGACTTGCAGACAGGTCGCTCCAATCTCTGTCTCCACGTCCAGGTCGTCTGGTGGGTGCTTTTGTGTCTCTTATAAGGACACGCTCATTGGATTTGGGGCCCCTCCCTCGCCAGGACGATTTCATGTTGATCCCGATCTAATCATGTCTGTGAAGACCCTCTTCCAAAGAAGACCGCAGTTCTGAGCTTCCAGGTAGATGTGAGTTTTAAGGGCACACTACTCAGCCCACCGGGTGAGGTGAATGAAGCATGTGGTAAGTGCCCCAAGGCCAGGCGCATGCTGCTATGGGGTAAGGGTCAGGGACAGTGGCCCTGAAGGAGGGACAGAGACGCATAGGCACTGACCGCGTGACGCTGGGGAAGAAGGTTTTAGCAGGAAGGGCGGTATGGGGGTTACCAGCCTCAGGCCCAGAACTGGGTTCCAGTCTCCGTTAGCCGTGGGACCTGGGAGACGTTGCTGGAGCCCCTGAGCCTCGGTCTCTTCGAGGTGCTGGCCCGTGCATTAGGAACGGGCGGTGTGTAGCTGGGCCTCCTTGTGGCCCAACGAGAGGGAAGGAGTGGTGCTGTGAGTGGTGGTCAGGGGCTCACGGGCAGCAAGACCGCTCAGGTCCACCACCCACGTTGTCTTCATGCTACTCCCTTCAGGCAGCAGGTAAGGATCGACTCTTCAAAACAGCCACCTCGTACTGAAGGGTCTGCTTTTTCCCTGAGACCAGCAGCGTCTCCTATTTTCAGCACTGATGGGACAAGAAATACCCAAACTCCGAAAGCAAACGTCTCAATTTCCAGGGACTATTCAGCCAGTGTGGCCAAAGCTATAGGAGCAGATGCCTCTTGGGGCCTCTGCCCAGCCGTGCTCCCCTCTCTGATCCCCACCCTACCGTCCAGTGTTTATCCCTGCCTCCCTCTGCCTTTCAGGATGGAGCTCACTGGAACAAGGTCATGAGACAGCGGGGAGAAGTGGGGACAGACTGGGGAAGGAAGGGGAGGAGTGGGGGAGGGAGAGAGAATATGAGACAGAGAAGACACCTGAACATACAGACAAAATCTCCCTCCTGGGGGATGGCTACACTTTTGCATTCAGGTTCTGGAAGACTCCTTGGACTCCTGCCAATAAACTGCCTCATTTGCTTAAGGGAGCCCAGGGGTCTGCTCCTGACAACCACAGCTCATTGCTAAGAGCAGCCAGGCCTCCTGCCTCCAGTTCGTCTCCCCTGGGACTGCCTAGAGCCCGGATGGCAAAAGCAAAGGGTGAGAACCAGCCCGCAGCGGGAGCCCATCAAGACAGGTCGAAGGCACGGATGGCTGAACGGACGGAAGGATGCATGCATGCGGACCCACCTGTGACATTTTTCGTGGTTTTGCAGCCTGCCTTGGGTGGTGGCGTGGGCAACAGTGGGGGGCTGGGGAGCTGGCCCACGGATCTCTCCAGGGGTCTGGGAGGGCTGTCCAGGGAGTCAGACCCGGCTAAGGCTTGAGAGGGTTCATCCGCGGTAGGCGGGAGGCTGCCGGAGGCGTCTGCTTCTTCACCTCTGGATGCTGACGGCATCTTGGCTGGGTTCAAAGGCAAAACAGAGAGTTCACAAGCCATGCTGCTTCTGATGGGGTTGGACATGAGCAAGGACAGTAAAGTGGCTTGGGTGGCGTGGGACTGTTAACAGGATGCTCCTGTTACAGAGGGGCCGCTCAACGTACAGACCTGACTTCCTGTGAGTTTAGAAGTCAATAGAACTGTTGGGGGTGGGGGGGGGGGGGGAGGAGGGAGAAGAGGAAAGAATTCAGGAGCAGGAGTAATTCCGTAATTCTGTTCCTTTTCTCGGTCAACAGGTGGCGCCAAAGCTCCTGTCCCCACCTGACCTGGGGATGGTCACGATCAGAAGTTTGGGAATGAGACACACCCAGGCTCCAGTCGGCCCCTGCACTGTCATCCTGGGAAGTGACTCAAACTCCATTGTCTCCATTTCCCCACATGGGAGATCTGACAAACACCAGAGTCCCTCCCAGGGTTGCTGCAAGGTTTAAACGGGAGGGAACAATGTCGTGTGGGTCTGGCACCTGCAGACCCTCAAATTCAGCAGCCATTGACTTTACATGTGTGGTTTTCAGCAGCCCTGGCCCCTGGTACGTGTAGGTCCCAAGGAGTGGTTCAGGAGGCAAGGAGGTCCAGCTCAGAGGAAGGGCAGCCCGCCCAGCGCCCCTGTCCCCTCTCCCTCCTGCTGCCCCTTGAGCACTGCCCCCCAAGACTGTCCATCCCTCCTCTGCTTTCTCCCCATCCACGAGCACTGTCTTTTCCCTTCTCCCTTCATCTGACTCAAGTCCTACTGACCATCACGCACCACCCATCCCACCCACACCCCCAAGTCCTCTGCCTTCCTTTCATTTGGGCTCACCCTGCCGAGTGCTGCACAAGATGGTGAGACAGAAACCCCAGCGGCGGCCACCTCAGGACTGCCACGGTCAGGGCCCTCAGCTGCAGTCACGGCCTCAAACCTGCCTCCGGCTCCTCACCTCCCCACTCCTGTGTGGCCTCACCTCCAGGAGAAACTGAGGCCTTCAGACAGGGGTGGGGGTGCTGTTCTTAGATGCCTGACTCCAACACAACTGTCCCTGAAACCCCATCTTCCTTCCTCCCTGATACTAGAGAGGTGGACCCCCAGCCCCATCCCCACGTGGGGACCCCAGCACACCCTGCCCTCTCACAGCAGGTGCCCAGCCTGGTGTAAGATGCCTGCTGCGCATGGCCTCGTCTCATTTTTTACAACCGGCCGAGGAGGAAGATACAAACACTCCCAGAACAGCTTGGCAGAGCTGGGCCCACAGTCACCGCCTGGGGAAAGGTTCTGGAGGCCCTAAGGGGCGGAGCGCTGGCCGTGGTACTGAAAACACGGCGCTGGCCTGATACCTGCCCTTGGAGACTTTCCACGGAAACTCTGGAAGCAGACCCTGTGCATCCCATGGATCCCAGGTTATTACCATTTCTGTGCCTTTATTGTCCGTGGCCAACTCCATGGCCGTGACACTCTTGTGGCACAAGCCTGGGTCCTGCCATGTGCAAACATGGACGGGACAGTTTCTTCCTCTGAGTCCTGGGGGTCTGGACAAGGTGAGCAATGTATGTCTGGACTCCACAGGTTCCCTTAGCCAGGCTGCCAAGAGATGGGTTAACGGGGAGACTAGGCAGCCCAGGGCAGGGTCCCCATGCCTGCGTCAGGCGGGGCAGGGCCGCTTGATCTCAGTTGTCCTCAGTCTCCATCACGTTCCTCTTTGGCTCCCAGACACCTGTTCCCCAGTTCCCTCCTGTCACGCTGTCTGCACATGCTCAGCCCCCTGCAGGCTCCATTGGGGCTGCCCAGGAGGACCCAGCCCTCAGCCTTCAGCCTAGGACCCATTCCTCAGTCCACAGCTCCAATTCTCTCATCTAATTTTCCCATCCAGTCCTCTGGCTTCAGAATCCAACCCATCTCTCTGTCGACCCCTGACCTTCCCTCCTAGCTCCAGACTCATACATTATCAGCCACTGTGACATCTCCATCTGGAGGTCAGAAAGGCAAAATGAAACATTCTCAAACCCATCTCTTGATTTCCCAAGGGAAAGCCCTCTCCAGCCTTCCCCTTCCTTCAGATGCATTCACCCATCAACCCATCTTGCAAAGGTCCTTCAACAATTATGGGGTTCGGGCACCCTTCTAGGAGCCGCAGACATGGCACCCAACCAGACAGATCCCCACCCCCACCAGGCTTCCTACACAGCTCAGCAGCCGTGCAGCCAGACTGGACACCCACTACCTTGCCTCTCGTATGTAATTCACAGATAAATCCTGTGTGCTCTCCTTCCAAAATATTTCTCAGCAATGTTCACTTGTCCTGCCTACGCAAGCCTCCCTGGCCTCTACCTGGACCTCAGCAATGGCCTCCTGGCTCCTTCCCTTCCTGCCCCAAATCCACTCTCTAAACCAGGGGTTTTGCAAACTTTGTCCACAAAGGGTTTTGCAGATCAGAGTATCTGTTGGTGCAGCAACCTCCAGAGGGCTGGCAGTTCAAACAGCAAAACTTCCCTGCCTGTGCCAGAAGTGGATGCACACATGCCCAGTGCTGCCCAACAGAAAGGTTTGAGATGCCAGAAATGTTTCCTCCCTGTCCATTTCAGTAGCCACCAGCCATGCGTGGTCAATGAGCAACTGACAAGTGGCCAGTGTGAAGCTGAATTTTTTTATTTCATTTAGTTTTAATTAATCGAAATAGCCATGCAGCTAGTGAGTACTGGTGAGGACAGCTCTGGACTTCTGGGAGTCAGTGGTCCCAGCCCCCACCCCTCAACCAGAGATTGCAGGGCAAGCTTCTTCCAGCCCCACAGAGGTCTCCTCTTCCCACGAGCCCAAGGTGGAATGCGGGTCCCCCACCTCTGCTCCGAGAGCCCTGGGACTCAACACACCGGCAGGTCTCACCAAAATCCCCTCCAACATCTTCCCACAAAACTCATCCATGCCGGTCACACACTGACCTCTATGTCCCTGACCTGTCGGGGGCTCCGCAGGCTGAGAAAGTGGGGCTCTGAGATCTTTTAGCCTCTATCCTCTGCAGCTCATGTGAATGTGTAGCTACCGTTAGTTTGGAATCTTGACATGAACACCCATTAAAATCTTAATGCTATATCAGAAAAAAGATGTAGAAGACAAGGTCAGTTTCACAGGTTTCCCACATCTGAGATCCTGTCTGGGGCATGGGTGGGGGGGGGGGGGGGGGCACTGTTCCTTTGCTCCCCTGACCAGCAGAGGTCGCTTCTCACCAACCAAACTCTAAGCCAAGGTTCCCATGTCGCTGCACAAACCACAACGTAGGGCTCAGTTGAGGAACAGACACAACCGAAGCTCAACCAAGTGTGCACATCCAGGACTTACCAGCATACTTTAGGAAACGTTCCAGTGACATGCTTCTGTGTGGCCTCCACTCACCTTCCTGAGCAGGGGCTGATAAACTGTTTCATGTACAGGGACAGACAGTAAGTATTTCAGGCTTTGCAGGACAAGAGGCCAACTCGAGAATATTATGTAGGTGCTTATGTAACAAGAGAAAAAGCTCTACCCTGCCCTTTGGTCTGGGAAGTGCCTCCCGGGCAGTGGGCATGCTTTGAGCCCAGTTACCACTCACTGGAGACCTTCCAAGACCAAGAGTGACCAGTGAGACAGGAAGGTCCCGGTGGGCTGGGGACAGCTGCTGTGAGTAGTTTCATTGGCACCCCAAACACCTGGCATGTCTCAACTGGGACAGCTGGCCAAGGGCAAGGCAGCTGGCTGAGTCCCAGATGCAAGCGGGACGAGCCCAGGGTCTGAGCAGTGCTGAAGTGCACCCACCAGTCAGGGAGGGGCAGACTCGGCTTGGTGTCTGGGTTTACAGAGCCAGCACATTGAGTGTGCCATCCAGACAGGTGGCAGCTGGGTCTCACCTATAGCCTGCCATTCACCATCCCCTCCTTACTTCACAAACAACCCATATTCCAGAGCATTCCAGAAGCACCTCTAGTTTGGATTGTAGAGTATTACGTTGTTGTTTTTTAAAGTTTATTTTATGTTGAGAGAGAGACAGCCTAAGCAGGGGAGGGGCACAGAGAGAGAGAATCCCAAGCAGGCTCTGTGCCGTCAGCAGAGAGCCCGATGTGGGGCTCAAACTCACAGACTGTGAGATCATGACCTGAGCCAAAATCAAGAGTCGGGTGCTTAGCCAACTGAGCCTCCCAGGCACCCTGTAGAGTATTATGGTTAAAAGCATGTCCGGGGATCAAACCCCAGCCTGCCACTTATGGGCTCCCTGGCCTTAGATAAGCAACAATCTCTCTGGGCCTTTGCTTTCTCATCTGAACAAATAGGGTTGTTAAGAAAATACGGGGAACACAGTACAGGTTTACTGAATGCCACTTTCCTTTTTTAATTCGTGCGTTCTTGAGAAAGAGCACAGCCCTGCCTGACAACAGAAATGCAGGACAGCCACCTGTCCCATTTAAAGTTAAAACAGATCCTTCTGGGCTTTTTAGAGAATGTTAGGCCACAGGTATAACACCATCCAAATAAAACCAGAAAAACAAAATCACCCCAAATACAAAAGGGTCCAAAGTCAACCCAAACCCAAATCACCAAACTCAAAGTGAGGGTCAAAAACCAAAAACAATGGTCAGGATCTTTGACAACATCCTTTTCCTAAGAGACCTGTGATTCTGGACATAACCCCCACCCCTCCCCTCCAAACGCACACAGCAGTTAGTGACACATGGAAGTGACAGCCCCAGCCCAGGTGTTACCACCTGGCCAAGGAGTGACGTCCCCTGAAGCCAGGAGCTTCTCCACGCACATGGACATGTGGCCCCTCCCGCGCCCCCTCCCCCAGCAAAGTTCGCAGGATGTCTGCTTTCTAAGAGAAAGCAGCTAACCTTCCAGGACACCGTGAACACCACACGAGTCCCCAGGGGAGCCCATTCTGGGCCCCTGGACGTTTCCATGAACTTCCTGGGGTCAAGAAGAGACCCCAGGTGCAGGCTTGAGCACTCCCCAGACACCGTGGCTGCCCAGAATGCAGCTTTCTCTGCCACACATCGTTCCCAGCACAGAGGGACAGGCCTCCCTCGGGCGTGGAGGTGCAGGGGCGCGGGGACACGAACGACGGCCGAACGGAGTCTGAGAATAGCCGGTCTCCTCCAGCTCTGCATAGTCCCTGCAGACCTGGGTCCCATCGTGCCCCCACAGCCACCTCACTCTTTCACTACAGCAGCCCCACCCCCGTATCTGCAGGGAAGACGGCCCAGGCCCCCCGCGGACACCTAAAACCATGCAGAGCGCCGAACCCAGGAGGTACGAGGTTTCTTCCTCTACGCGCACACCTAGGATGACGTGCAATTTACAGATTAGGCACAGTAAGAGGTTAACGAGAACCCGTGAAACACGAGTGTAACAACAACTGTAATCTGTGATAAAGGTTATGTGGTCTCTCGCTCTCTCTCGGGAAACCTCCTTGTGCGGTACTCACGCTACTTGTGAAGGGAGCTGGTAGAAGCCTAGGGGAGGAGATGAAACGAGGGAAGGGTGCAGGCCCGGGAGGGAACACTAGGTCACCGTCGACCTTCTGACGACGTGTCAGGAGGAGGGGCATCCGCGTCCAGACCAGTGGCTCACGGCAGGTGACTGAAACCGCAGGTCGGGAGACCACCGTATCCACCACGTGATAACGAGGCCCAGAGCGGATCAGCCCCTGCGGCAGCACAGGGACCAGGCTCCTTACCTTCCCAGAAGGGGCCGGGCAGGAGCCGACAGGGGAGCCCCTTGAAGGGAGTGGCCCCTTCGCAGCCCCCAGTGACCCCGGCTGCATGGCAACGGCAGCCCGGGGGGGCCCCCAATGTTGAAGGTTTTCGCGAAAGCTCCGTATTTTTAAGTGCTGACTTGCAATTATTTAAGCGGGGAGTTTAAAGCCTGTTAGACTGTAATCCGCTCCCTCACTGCAGGGCTCTGCTCAAGGCCAGGCTTCTCCCTACAGACCTGGTGCTCCCGGCGGCGGCGGCCTCGCTCAATAGCACAGCGCAGGTGGACACGCCTCCCAAAACACACGTGCTGAACGAGGCAGGGGCTCTGGGGCGTCTGCAGGCAGCCGGATCCTGAGTGTTAATGCCTCGCTCCCCAAAAGTTGCTTTTCCGTAGTGACGTCGACAACAATCACCAGGAGCAGACACTTCCAGAGCGCTCAGGATGTGTCCGGACAGAGTTAGGGGATTCCTGCGGATTACCTAAACGCAGCAACCCCAGGACATGGTGAGGCATTATCCTCACGTGTAGTTGAGGACACAGGCTCAGAGAGGTTGAGTGACTTATTCACAGTCACACAGCTTAGTGAGGAGTTGAGGCACGTCTCAGACCCAGGTTGGCCCGGCAAACACGTTGCCCTGAATTCCCTAATTCTACACCCCTGGGCAAGCTACAGACCCCTGTACCTCCGTTTCACCTTGAGGGAAAAGGCAACGACACTAGTGATAAAAACCCAGAGGCATTTCCAGCATAAAACGAGCTAATGCATGTGCTCAGAACAGTGTCCTGCACACAACCGGCATCCTTCAGAAAATCGGGCCTTTTCTCTGTGTTCCTATACTTTGGTTTGCTACGTTTTCTTTTACGTAACTCACACTTTTCATTTCAACTTGTTTATTAGAAGAAAACCCGAATCACCACCCGGAGTGAGAAACCCGTTCCACCTGTGCTAATGAAAATAAACTTCGCTGTTCTTTACCTATTTGCCACAAGCCACCTCTGGAAACTCCTCTCCCACATCCTGGGGGCACAGGACCCACACCGAGGGCAGGAACGAAGAGTCCAGCTGAGGGGTGAGGCTGCACCTCTGGGGCCCCACACCGACCAGGGACAATGGTCTCGCTCCCCGGGCCCTGGCCCGCCCTGCAGCCCGGTGCTTCGCCCGCAGCACAAATCCTCTGTGGTCCCACCTCCGTCCCGTACCCCAGGGCTCCAGCTGCCTTCAGCCCCTCTCTCTCTATCTTACCCTGGCTCTGGCCACACATACAGACCTTTAGCTCTGCACAAGTCCCCTGGTCTGTCCTGCTCCCTGGCCAACCACAGCCCCCAAATCCAGCCTCTGGGCTGCTTTCGTAAATAAGATTTGCTGGCACCCAGCACATCTTCTGTGGCTGGTTTTGGGCTACTCGGAAGCGGTGGGCAGTTTCACCGGGAACCTTCTGACCCACAAAGGCAACCGTAGTTAACTGGCTCCGTGCAGAAAAAGTTTGTGGACCCTGTGCTCTGTCTTTGCAGATGTCCTTCTCCCAACCGGGATGCTCTTTTCCTCACTCTCTGCCTGGCCAGTGCTTGTTCATCGCTAGGCTGCCCCAGCCCCCAGACTCAGGGAGGGGCCCCAGTGTGCACGCCCGCTGTCATGGACTCAGCTCAAGGAGATCGGCAGGTTTGTCCGCCTTCCCCCATCACTCTGGGAGGAGGAGACCCGGACACATATGCCATGAGGACCCCCGACCCAACAGCACATCCCGTCCAGGAGAAAGTCCTTCACACGAATCTGTGGCCTCAACAAGCCAACTGTACTCTCGAGACTCCATCCCCAAACCAAGCACACAGGGAAAGAGAGCGCCGGAGGTTAGCAGGGGCGCCGATGGAGCAGGCAGAGCTGAGCAGCAGAAGGAACCTGCCAAGGAGAAGTGCCAGGCGCCAGTAGGGGGCTGGGTGCAGCAGCCTAGCACGCGGGAGGCCGGGCGGCCAAGGGGCAGGGCTCAGGCGGGGTCAGGCCGACCACCACTTTGACGCAAGCCTGATGCCTGGGGCCACCGGGGCACAGGCACATGCTGACAGGGTCTCTGCAGGAGAGGCCAGGACTGTCCCAAGGGTCACAGCCCTTCAGACCGCAAACTCCTATCACATCTTCAAGCTGGGGTAAGACTGGGGAGGCACAGCCACCCCCAGGGAGGGCGGGGCACAGCTCTCAGCAGGTGCCCACTAGTGCCGGCCGGGGCGGCCGGTGGAAAGCGTCGGTGTGAGCCTTGTTTGGCAGAAGAAGGCAGCAGAGAACAGATGCCCACCTGGCTCCAAAGCCACAGAAGCCCCAGCAGGCCTGTCCTCACGGCCTGGATTTCCAACCTGCCACGCCTGTGCAGACGGTTCAACTTCCAACCCCCACCCTGTGCCTGGCGTACTTATAGCTTGTAATTTTACGAGGGGAGAAGTTCCCAGCTTGACGGTGAGGTCCCCCCGAGTATTTCTGCAAAAAAGCTAATGGGTCAGAAGAAGAGGGGCGGGTGCTTCAAAGCACCACGGGCTCCTTCGGGGGGCTCGTGTTTTGCCTCCTCTCTGCCTTCCCTTCCTCCCCACCTCGCCCACAGCTGGCCCCTGTCTGGCCCAGTCAGTGAAAACCACCACGGCCACGGCCCCCGCCGTCCCCACGGAGGCTCAGAAGGGTGCACACTACCTTCAAACGGCACCGAATGAGAACTACTGTTCTTCCCGCTTAAGAGAGCCGGGAAAAGAGGTTTCAAGCAACACATGCAGCACGCCCTTCGGCGAGGTGGCGAGGACAGCCCTGCGCGAGGAACACGGCATCCGACGCCCCACATGCACCACACGGCTCCGGGCGCTGTGCGCCGGGCACCGAGGTCATGCTCTGTGGAGGACACAGCCACCTGCTGAGGATTTGGGCCACTCGGAAGGTCCCTCTACCCCATCCCGCCCTCCTGTCTTCGGGTCAACGAGGATGCCCCTACGGACACCGGCTGGCTCCCCTGGAGAGAATTTTCCTGCTCAGACGTTCCCAGTGGCAAGAGACTGTCCCAGGAAGAGCCAGAGAAAAATGCCCCGGCAGAGTTTAAACTGCACACGGCACAGTATGGCAGGGCTCGGAGCCCAGAGCATGGCTGTGCCTCCGAGGACAGGATTCTACCAGAGCTATTGCCCAGGCCGTGGCCAGGGACCTCAGCTGCCACCCAGCTGGCGGCCATCCTGGCAGCGGCTCAGCCCTGCACGGTTACAGCCGTACCTGCGTCGTCAGAATGGGAGTCCGAGGGCAGTGGTGCGTCCAGGGAAGGCTGGTCTGTCCCGGTGGCCAAAGGGCTTCCTGGCTGGGCTTCTTCTGAAGTCAGCATCTCCTGCTTGGGGGTGGACGGTTCGCTCTGTGCCGCTCGGGGGCCCCCGTCAGGATTGCACACTTTGTTCTCAGCATCTGTAAGGAAACGCGGCGGTCAACAGAGCCCGTGCCTCCCTTCCGACACGCTTGCACTCACGCGGAGTGCCTTCCTGGGAGACGTGCCATCCCAGGCCCTGCTGTGGTGCCCCTTCAGTTCTTCCCCATGCCACCCCCCGGAGTCCCCCTCCACATCCGGTCTTCTTAAGGGGGTCCCAGCACTGCCTCACCCCCCCGCCCCCGCCGTCCCCGGGGCCTCTGTGCACCACCTGCCTATGGGAGCCTAGGAAAGCCTCCACCCGCCTCCGTGGTGCGCGCCCCCCACTCCCGCGCTGGCCTCCGCCCTGCGGCTCGCTCGACCAACAGCGCATCCGCAGGTTGGATGCAGCTGTGCCTTTAAAAGTGCTCGCAGGCTCCTGCAGTGAAGCCACCACTGCCCTCGCTGCTGGGACACGCGGGGCCAGCGGGCCGGGGCGAGAGGCAGACGGTGCAAACCTGAGCTGCTCCTGTCCTGGCAGCAGAGGCCAACCCAGACGGGACAACAGACCCTGGCTGCCGTATGCCCTGAGGTGCTGCAGGCGTCTGCCACAGGACATTGTCACGGCTACCAGTAACCAATCCACGTTTGCACCCACCATTCCACAATCAGGTCCCTGGTACGCAAACCTTCTCAGTCCCCCACTGTGAGTCTGGGACTGGGCCCACCCAGGGAGGCGGGGATCAACAAGTCAGTCCTTGCCGGCAGGGGGCTCACACTCCCAGGCACCGCAAGCCCAGGACTAGCGGCAAAGAGCGGGGAGTCCCTCGGTCTAGACAGGTGGCCTTCTCAGAAAAAAATAACCCCAGGCTCACGGTGCCTGAGTGGCTCAGTCCGTTAAGTGTCCGACTCTCAGTTTTGGCTCAGGTCATGATCTGGTAGTTCATGGGTTCAAGCCCCACGCCGGGCTCCATGCTGACAGTGCTGAGCTTGCTTGGGATTCTCTCTCTCCCTCTGTCTGCCGCTCTCCCACGCATGCTCCCTCTCCCTCTCAAAATAAATAAATAAACTTAAAAATATTGTTTCAAAAAATGACCCCAGGTTCCCAGTAGGGCTGAAACAAGGATCCAGTGTCTCCCCTTGCTTGGGGGCTCGGCTGCTGGAACGTGGAGGGTGTGGCCTTTGAAAATGAGGGGCTTTGTGCCCAGGTGCGTAACCGGCCCAGTCGCACGGCCACCAGAGGGCGGGTCCCGGCTGGGACACAGCCAGCTGATAACCATCACCCCTTCTGAGACACCGAGCACCGACCCATGCACGGGGCACCTGCCCGGCCCCCTCAGGTGTCACGGCCAGTTCAGGGAGGTCACAGAGCAGCAGTGTGACCCATACACGTCCCTCCGTGGGGAGACAGCACGGCGGGGAGGTCAGCCGGGCTCGGGAGAGCTGCCTCCCATCCCCGTGGCGGGCGTGCGGGGGTCAGTCTCCGAGTCAGGCCCCTTCGGCCTCCGCCGGTCTCACTCCCTACCTGCTGCCCTCGTGTCCTCCAACAACGTCCCTTTCACCCCCAAAGTTGGACAAGAAGCAGAAGGTCACCCTACCCATGCCTCCCATCCCACGGCAGACACCTCTGGGCATCCGCTTCCCGGCCTCCGAGACGGGGGTGAGGACATCACTGCTTGCTTCACGGCCTCCACGTGGGAATTAAATCAGTTCCGCTACACCACGCACCTGGCCAAGAGCAGGCACGCGCCATGTGCTTGCAATTATCGTTACTGCCGTTGATGAGGCCTGACGAGGAAGCCTGAGGGCCCGGCCCCTGGGCTGAGCCCGCGCGCCCACGTGAGGGTGACAGGCTGCCTCGGCAGGGTCCTCGCCGCACCCGGACTTGGGCCTGGTGCCCGGCGTGGGACCCCAAAGGGATGGGAGTCACAGCTGCTGCCCCACCCCCCACCCCCGGCTGCACAGCCCTCTCCCCGGGGAAGGGCAGAGAGGCCGGCCAGCCGGAAGTCTGGAGATTTGGGGCTGGGAAGGGCTCGTCTATGCAGCCAGGTCAGCTGACCAAAGGTCCTGGACGAGGGGCCGGCGGCCTCTTCCAAAAAAGGAGACGGCTGGTATTTTAGACTTTGTGGGCCACACAGCAGGTACTGCGTTCTTTTTTAATTTTCACAAAACCCTTTAAGTTTAAAAACCGTGCCCAGCCCGAGGGCCTTGCAAAACCTGCTCCCGGGCCAGACCTGCTGCAGACTCGCAGCGGTGGTCTGCCAACCCGCCCTGGTGCAGGCAAAGACCCAGATGCCAGCCAAGGGCGCAGACCCAGTGGGCATAGCTGAACGTCACAAAGCTCAAAACTACACTCTCCCGGACGCCGCTCAGGGCTGGTTTACGCGGACTCGACACGCAGTCGTGACGGTCTCTGCCGCCAGCTTACTTGGTCCTCGGTGGCAGGGCGCAGAGCACAGCTGGCACCGAGGGGCCTGCCTGCCGGGGACACAGCACCGTCTCGGCCGGACCGCACACCTCTGCGAGGGGAGGCTGCCGCCCGCCGCTTACAGAGGCACACCCCTCCTCCGGAAGGACAGGCCACTGGCGGCCAGGGACGACCACTGTTTGAACCCATGACCCTCCCCTAATCATCACCAACGACAATCACGTGACCAGAACTCGCACGTGTGGGGCCCAGAGGCCTGCAGCCCGCGGCCAGCTCAGCCAAGGCTTCATCCTCCCCAAACACGCAGACTTAGGGGCCCTCTCCTGCGTCCCCGCTCAGCGCACTTGTAGGACCTTTCTGGGCTGCGCTCAGAGCCCCGGTTCATAATCACGTTCAATGAAAAGTTGGCAGTTCCCAAAATAGCCCTGCTGGCAGGGCCGTTGCCTAGAAACGCCGTTGGCGGGGGGGGGGGGGGGGGGGGGGAGGGGGCGAGGAGATGTGGGTGGCTTGTCCCCTGTGCCTCGCCGTTCAGCCAGCCCTCCCTCCCGGCCTGCTCTCCATCGGATGTCCGTCCTCCCCCCGGGGGCTGTGGAGGAGCACAGGGTGGACCACCGGTGTCACACAGAGCAGCCACGGCGACAGGAACGTGCCACACACGCACCGCGCCTGGCCTTCCCGCCACGTAGCAGCCAGACGCACTTGACTCGTTGCCGCCCAACCCCCCCCTCCCCGAGGAAGGAAACCACGCGTCTCTCGGGTCACCGAACACAAGCATCTTTTTTTTTTTTTTTTTTTTAACATTTTTTATTTATTTTTGGGACAGAGAGAGACAGAGCATGAACGGGGGAGGGGCAGAGAGAGAGGGAGACACAGAATCGGAAACAGGCTCCAGGCTCCGAGCCATCAGCCCAGAGCCCGACGCGGGGCTTGAACTCACGGACCGCGAGATCGTGACCTGGCTGAAGTCGGACGCTTAACCGACTGCGCCACCCAGGCGCCCCCACAAGCATCTTTTTTACACCCAGTGCTGGAACGGGAGATTCCTCCAGTTACCGAAGCAAATGCTGAGTGGACGCACGCGGGAAGACGGAGCAAAGTCACTGGGGGGAAATGTGCAGGCTCCTGTCCCGTGGGTTAGGACGCGGTGGAGGGGCTGGGGCGCTGCTGGCCCTCGCCAGCCACCCAGGAGTCGGCGGAGCCTGGCCAAAGCAGGGAAGACAGTGCGGGAAGGGTCACCTGCCCCCTCCCCACCCACACCCGGCACATCAGCAGACTTGCAGGAACAAGGGGGGTGGGGGGTCAGACTGCCTCATAAAACCACACACCCAGGAGGGACACGGGCTCATCTCCTGGGGACCCCAGGGCTCTTCCCTGCAGTCCCCTCCAGGGGACCAGCTCACATCATCAGGCTGCTGACTGCTCTAGGGGTGGGCAAACCCCCAGGTGACACACACGGAGACCGTGCACGTGTGCGACTTCGTCCTGGCCAAAGAAAGGCACGGGTGAGGTCTGGGGCAGCTCTGCAGGGTCTGTGACCCGAGCCCGTGGCGGCCTCTCTGGGCCCCTTGGTCACTGTCACCCACACCCACCACCCAGGCGCCCGCTGGGCATGAAGCCCTGGGTACCGCTTGGCCACAGGGAGGTGCTCCGGCTGCAGACAAGCAGCCTGGCTGGCAGCAGGTGGTGGCCACGGAGTCCTTCCTGCGAACCCCGGAGGGGGGGCTCACCCCCACACCGAGGCTACGCGGAGGCCAGTGGAGGGGAGGAGGCTCAGTTCCAAGCCCAGAGCCGGAAGGGGGCACTCGGCACCCCCACCAAGGATTCCCAGCACCCAGCCGGCCATCCCAATACCAGGACAAATCCGGGGCACACACGGCCTCAAAAGGACTTGACCCCGCCCCCAGTGGGAAAAGGCATTTTCTAAGCGAGTGCTTGGCACGAACCCCAGTGTGGGGCAGGAGGTGCCCCAGGAGCCTGATGCCAAGCACTGTCCTAGATCCTGCTGTCCCTGCAGCCTCAGGAGCTGGAGCACATGGAGGAAAGAGCACGACAAGAGCACGTCCCCCTCCTCCCCCTGGCCCCAGGCCGCCTCCCAGAGGCACCCTGCTTCCCTAGCATGCCCCCCTCAGCGACACGCTGGGCAGGCTCACTGCAGACCCGCTCGGCCCGTGCCCGTGCTGCCCTGGGCTGCTGCGGCCACTTGGAAGTGGCTTTGTCACCCAGTAGCTTCCGGGGGGTGGGGGTGTCTGATTTTGTTGAGGGGGTGCAGGGAAGATACAAGGCTCTGTCAGACCCAGGGCCCCCTCCACGCTTCCTACCTGCTTGCCCCTCACCCACCTTCTCCCTTCCACCGCGGGCCCTCCAGGGCTGGAAGATACGCCCCACTTCCCCCCTCTCTCTGTTTCTCAGCCTTGGTGGCACCAAAGCCGGAGGCAGCTGGGGAGGTACCGTGAAGTCCAGGTGCGTGGGTCCCGCCCCCAGGGCATTTAATCCAAGAGCGTGCCTGGCGAAGCTAACGCACAGCGCAGCTCGCTCTGAGAACCAGCCTGCTCTCCCGGGGCCCTGGGATCCCCCGCAGACATGACCCCGTGGCCCCCTGCCCAGGTCGGGTCCCGGGGTCTTGTTCTCCGGGTGCTCACCCTACCCCCCTCCGTGGTGATCCTGCATCTGTGGGACCATCTCCTGTGGCATCACTTAATGAGCACGGTTTCAACCCCTGAGGAAGGAGACCGTGTGTCGGACCCACCTGGTTCCCGGTTCATAATCACTCGGCGAGACAAAGTGTGATCTAAAGTGGGGGGGGGGGGGGGGCGGGTGGCAGATGACACTCTGGGGGCCAAAGCCAGACGCCGCCTGCTCCATATGGCCCATCAGTCACCAGACAAAACCGTTTAACAAAGGTTCAGAGCTGAGGAAAGGCAGACTGCTCTTCTGGAAGACTCCCCTTCGGTTCTGCACCCACCCCTCTGTTTTCCTGACAGCAATCAAATCCATCCACTTACTTTTCATGCACCAGCGATCGTATTTTCTATGATAGATGATACACAGGCCTCAAGTCCGTTTTCATTTCCCATCCCCCTTCCCCAAGATCCAAAGGAAGGTTGGCTGGAAACATGCTCAAAATGCAGGATTTGGAGCTGTTTTGTCCCATCCAGACTAACACAGTCCAGGTTCCTATCAGCAATGACATCCCCCCAAACCCGAGAGTCGGAACGTTCAGCATCTGAACCCTGAAGGACTGGGTATCGAGCTCTCCTCTTACACGCAAGTTAGATCATCAGTCATAAGCCATCTGCTGCGTTGGTTTCCCAGGAAGACGGCGTCATCAAAATACTTCACTCTTTGGGCACCTGGGTGGCTCGGTCGGTTCAGCGTCCGACTCTTGATCTCAGCTCAGGTCATGATCACTCGGTTTGTCGGACCGAGCCCCGCATCGGGCTCTGAGCTGACAGCACAGAGCCTGCTTGGGATTCTCTCTCTCCCTCTCTCTCTTTCAAAATAAATAAATAAAATTAAAACCAAAAATACTTCACTCTTTGAAGCTGAAGAAGAGACATGAGGACAAAGACCACAGGGGGTTTGAGAGCAGACAGGCAGGACGGGGGCAGAGCCTGGTATACATCCAGATGTCCTGACTTCGCGAGGTCCCTTCCTGGCCCTGATTCCTGGGCCAAATGACAAACGCTCTAGTGAGATCTAGGACAGGAAGCGGGTAGGGGCGCCACGTGCCCTCACACCCTCTGGGAACTGGCTCCGGGAGGCCAGGACCGTTCAGTCAGGAGGCAAGAGCTTGGTCCGGCTCCAGAGAGAGCTCCCAGCGGCGGTGAGGTGGGGGGGACACCAGAGTCCCAGAGGAGGAGGACCCACAAAAGGTGTGCGTCGGGCCCTGAGTCCCGTGCCTCGTCATCACCCAGAGAGCAGGACGAGGCGGGGAGGCCACGAACGTTACGAATGACCCGCGAACCACAACAGGTGGTGTTTCTCAAAGACGCAGGGGTGGCCACGCAGACATCACCGTGGCGAGGCCTCCAGGGCACAGTGTGAGCAGCATCCGAGCGCTCCCGGGGGGCTGAGGGTGCTGTGAAGGGGTGAGGGTGAGGACGCTCAGCACCCAGAAAGCCGTCCACACGTCACAAAGACCAGCAAGGGTACTAGACGGCCGTGCGAGTAAAAACAACTTGCCCGCATCAGGAACAATGACGTCAACAGGAAAAAACCAAAAGCCAATCCTGCCACTTCGTGGGGAACCAGGACCCAGCAGCGGCCTGGCCCGGGCCCAGCTAGGGCAGGAAGCCGCCGGATGTGGCCCCAAAGGCGTTAGCTCCGGGCCGCGTGCAGAGGTGGCCCCGTAACCTCACGGAGGGACCCGACGGTGAATGGCCTCCTTCGGGTCCAGCCCCTGTATCCCGATACCCGGCTTCCCGGATCACCGTTCCGCCCTTGACCTTCGCCGGGCGCCCTGGCCCAGCACCTGCCACCGTGGCGGCCCCACTTACCCCGCTCCATCATCTCCAGCAGACCCTTCTTGATGAGCTCCTCCCGACCTTGCCTGCCGGCCATCTTCTTCTCCAGTGCTGCACAACATACAAATAGGCCGGTGAGTCACGGGCAAGACCACGGGGCTGGGGGCCACCGGGCGGGGAGAGCCGTTGGGGACTTCCAAGCTTTCTTACTACGCAGCCTGATGAGCGTTGCACGTACGCACGGCGGAGGGGAGCACACTGAGTGCACTGTTCAAGGCAATGATTTCTGTGATTCATCTGCAAAGCAACGCCTCGGCTAACGCTTCCTTACGCTGACTCCTGCACATGCCTACCCTCCGCCAAAGGCTCCCCAACTTACCGGCCCAGGACCACACCCTCCCTCCACCCCCAAGACCCGGGGGCGCTTTTCCGTGGGTCCTGTTATGTTTCCAGACACCCTGGTGGCTCTACAGCTCTGGTCAGAACATGGTCTTTTGTGACCACTGGCTTCCCAGAAGTTCCTCCGAGAAAACCCCGGGTTTTAAAGCTTTCAGAGAAGTTGCCAGACAGGGAGGGAGGACAGGGGCGGGGCCCGGCCAGGGTGCCAGCTCCCACTCACCCCTACTCGTGAGGCTGGGGGCTCACTCTGCTTGCCGGTCTTCTTCATCCGTCCAGGAAACTATCTGCCTACAGTTAGAACTCAATTTCCAAATATGACCCCATGCAATTCCTTGGACCCCCTTCTTTGAAAGATGCAAATTTCTGGCTACTAAGCCTGATCCCAGAGGGCCTATGGGTCACCCGTGTGTGCCAGCGCTCTGCCCGGTGAGAGCTGCAGCGGGGAGCATAGACCGGAGCTGGCCTCTCCCCTCGGAGCTTAAAGACTGGCAGCAGAGGACAAACAGGTAAGGACGAGGAAGTTACTTAGCCTAAAATATCTACTGAGCACGCGCTGGGGTGTCCCTGGGAAGCAGAAACAATTCAGCCCCCCTCCCTCCAGGGCTCGAGTGGGAGCCAGCCGGCAGGGATAACAGAGCTGCTCAAATGCTTAGAACTAATAAAGCATTAACTGAGCACCTACGTTGTAAAGGCATGGGGGAGGCAGACAGGCATGGCCTCCGCCTGGGGGCAGCGCTGGGGAAGCTGGATGAGAAGCATCTACACCTGGGGCCGTGGAATGACCCAGAACCAGAGGGACTGGGAGGTAGGGGTCTGGGAAGCCCAGGCTGTGCTGGAATGTCCGGGCCGGCCTCCCTCAGGGCGCTCACACTGACAGCTGAAGACGGACAGGGAAAAGCCAAACATACCAGCAGGAAGACGTTTTCCGGCAAAGGGAGTATAATTTCCTTTTTCAGTCCAATTTCCAATCCGATGTCCGGGGGCCAGAAGTATGCACGAAACTGAGACACTGAACTCTGACTTTGGGAGGTGTGAGTAGAGGGGCTGCTGTCCAGCCTCACAGACAGGGGTGCGCAGAACGGGGGTGGAGGTCCAAAGAGTCGCGCGATCATCCAGCCAGCTCGGGTCGTGCTCACGGGGGCCCGGCTCACACACAGGACATCGTCTGCTCTGACTCCTGAGCCCTCCCAACACCCCAAAGAGGCAGCTGCGAGGGTCTGCTGTCCCGTCTCAGGGGGCCGCCCCTATCACTGAGCCAGCCCCCCACAGCAGGTGCCAGCTCGGGGCCACTTCCCAAACTGCAGCCTCTGGGAGCCGTCCCCACGACGCTGCCCCTCCCGCCCCGCCCAGACCAGTGCCGGCTTCGTTAGTGTCTTGAAATCACCTTCCTCTCACGCTAACCAATAGTGCTTGTGAAATGGCGTTTTTGAAAAGCTGAAATAACTAACATCCCACACTTCAGGGGGAAGAATGGTCTGGAATAAGTAAACGAAATGCAGCCCTGCTCCTGAGATGGCCAGATGCCTGATAAAGGGCCTCCAGGTGGGGATCCTGCAGGTGTTAACCTGGAGACCTTCCATGCATCTACAGGGACCCCGCAGCATCCTGACGAACCTCCAGGCCACTCAGTGGCAGCACAGTGCCGAGGGGGCCTGCACGGCTCAACCCTCCAATCCCACGGCCCAGAGAGCATCAGGGGCTCCCCAGGTCACGGAGGCCACCCTGCTCTGGGCCCTGGTGCCTTCCCCAACTCCATGCCTTTGCGTGAACTGTTCCCTCCGCTGCAACGCTTTGCCCTGCTTTTCTCAAGGGGCCAATCACATCTCAGTTCAACGGTGCCTCCTCACCCGAGCCTTCTCAGATCTGCCCACCCACCCCACCCCTCCGCCCTCCTCCCCGGCACCTGCTCAGCTCCCCTGGGGCCCCACCGGAGCCGTGACGTCTCGCATGCTTGCACGCATGCTCACTGGTCTGTCGCCCCACTCCCCGCTGGGCAGAGAGCCCTAAGTGCGCAGGGCCTGGGTCCCCCGTCTACTCTGTCCCTGGCACACAGGAGGTGTTTGAGATTCCTGCAGTAACACTGATGTGCTGCCCTTGTGGACAAGGAGAAAGGGTCGATCAGCTTCTCAGGGGGTTAAAGATAATTTGTAAAACGTGCAACAGGTGTGAGGGAAAGACCTGTTGGCGTAGCCCTGTCTCTGCACGCCGCACGGCTTCAGGGCTGGGAAGGAGACAGGGGCCCTGGGGACCGTCAGAGACAGCAGCCCGAGACGGGCACTTACCAGGCTGGTCCCCAAGGCCTAGACTAATTCCACATGTGCGGCTCCCTCTCAGCCGTAGCTAACAGGTGCACAGCTCAGCGGCGAGGCCCGTGGGGTTTGCTTCTCACGGCACCGGCCCCCCTCCCCTTCACCAAGGACACCCTCTCACCCGGGAACCAGACCTTGGCTGCAACCCGGCTTGCCCTCCCTGAGATGGGCGGGGTCACGGTAACGTGGGTGACGGGGGTGCTCTGAGTGTCTGGTTGGTCACTGCTCGCTATCACGGCCTGTTGTATTTGCTGTCACCACATGTGTCCGCGTGGTTGTCTCGTGGCCATAGCTCCCGGCGTGGATTTCGAGGGGGCAGGGGCAACGGTCCAACCCGCCGCGACCCAACTTCCCACAGAGCTGGGACCGGCAGGGTGTAAGGATGGGGCCGCAGGTGAGTGACGGAAGGGGGCTTCTGGAGCCGGTGGTGGGAGGGCGTTGGGGGGGCACTGCCTGTGGGCACCCTCCTCGGGAAGAGCTTAGGAGCCCTGGAGCCGGCGGCCCTGGCTTCCAGCAAGAGGAGGAGCCTGCGGGAATTGGGGCCAAGATGAGGGCCCCGGCCCTCTGAATCACCTGGGGGGCTCCTAGGGACGGCAGGCCCCCGAAGTGCGGGTCCGGGTGTGGGGGCTGGGCGCGTGCTACTGCAGTGTGGTCGGCAAGGACTGCCGTCACCGGCTGGCCTCCCTGCCCCGCAGGGACCCCCAGGTGCGCATGAACAAGGTCCCATCCACCTGTGTGCCCCGTGGGTCTGGGCGGGCAGTGGGCTGCAGGTGTGCCCGGTGCTGGCCCCGCCCCCAGCCGGGTGGGTGGGGCCTGTGCCAGAGGAAGGAAGGGACCCAAAGGCGGAGCAGCCCCTGCTGTGGGAGCCCGCCCCCCGTGGGGGAGGGGAAGACAACATCAGCATCGAGAAGCTCGGGGACAGTGGCACCGGCTCCCTGTCCCCCATGCTCACCGGATGTGGTCTGCTTCAGTTTTTCGTTTTTCTTCTTCCTCCATTTCCAGGGCTTGAAGATCCTGCCCAGGGTGGCCAGTTTGCTGTTCCTCCTCACAGGGGGGGTTCGGGTCCCTGAGACCAGATACTCGGAGCGCGCTGGGGGGACTGGGTCCATCTCATCTGCAAGGGGAGCACACCAAGGAGGGGCCGGGTGATCACCAATCCCGTGTGGCTCCCCTCACCCACGGGGCCACCGGTGATTCTCCAAAGCCCGGGGCTGGCCCGCGCCCCTAGCATGCTGGCACGTGCAGAGAAAACGTCCGTGGGGCCCTCGAGCAACAGGGGCACTTGCTACTGTGGGGCCCGGGAAGAGAAAGACACATGCTTCTCCACAGGCCGCTCTGTAGTTCACGATGTGTTCATTGTTTAAGGAAAAAGATCGGTGAGAACGGAAAACATTGCAGCGGACAAGACGGTCAAACTGCAGAGTCACATGAGCCAGACAGCTGCTGTCTCCACTGCCCGCCCGGAACCCTGTCCCACAGGCACAGCTCAGACCAGAGCTCGGGCCAGCACCCGGGAGGATGGGGGAAAAGCTCAAGATGCCCCAAACCCCTCCTGGGACAGGGCAGTGACGAGGTCTTGGGTGTGATGAGTTTTAATCTCTCAGTGTCACTCGGGTGGGGGTTCACAGACCAGCCAGTGCTCCCCACCCAGCATGGCTGCCGGCACCGGTGCCCGGACCCCGGCCAGGACACCCCACGTGCACACACACACGCACACACACGTGCCACCCAGAACACATTTAGTCCCACAGCCAGTGGGTTAATTCACTGCGATGCACAAGCAGGGGCTGGGAGCCTGAGTTTATAAACAGACAAGAAGCCCCAGAGGGGCCCAAATATGCTGGATGAGCAGGGCTAGAGTGAGGGGGTATCGGAGGGTCCTCAGTGGGAGGCCACCAGAGGGGCCAGACCTGGCCCGGCGCCCCAGGTGATGGACGCCCCAGAGACGAGCCGCCTGGGCTAGGAGCAGCCAGACAGGGCTCACGGCACCCAGCCCCTCCGAGCCTCAGTTTCCACACGTGTAAAATAAAGATAATGATCGTCCCTGACATCCAGCATTCAAAGGAAAATGCAGGGTGGCCCCAGAGGCTGGAAACTTAGGTAAACATATATAACACACAGTTGATCGAGAGTATGTTACAATCCATGTAGAATGATATTAACTACGTTTTAAGACCGTATAGACACTCTGGTGTCTAAGACCATGCCAGCATGGCTGTCTTCTGGTAGAAATTTTCACAGTACTTTCTATTATATGAGGAACAAAAGAATTATCCTGGAGTAAAAGTCACTGCTTGTTCCTGGCCAGGTACCAACTAACTTTACCCTCACAGTAAATCTATGAGATACAGGACTCCTATCATATCCATTTTACAGATGAGCACACTGAGGCTCAGAGCAGTGAGTCATCTTGTGGACCCACAGAGTGAGAAAACGCTGGAGGTCGGGCATGACCTTGCGGGGCCTGAGCCTGGACCCCTCTCGTATCTGGAAGCTGCCTTTACGGTGACTGTGTGAATTTATCTCCCGGAGCAGGACACAAATGGGTAAGACACCAACAGAAGGCACAAAGCAGGACTGTCCCAGTCACCCAGGGGAGCCAAGGAAGCCCCAGGGCACCTGTCGCGGATCCCCCCCACCATCTCCCCAGCACTGTGCTCCAGCCGCGGGATGCAGACAGGCCCTTCTCCTCCCAGAGGCAGCTTACTGTGTGTTGCCATCCCCTCCTGCCTACGGGCACAAGGAGAGCCGCTGTCCTGCGGAAGAGAACTGGCCAGGTCTCCCCAGGCCTTGGGCTGGTGTGAAAGTGAAGATCCCCAGAGGTGTGCAGAGGGACAATGGACCATTGTCACCACTCCACAAAAGGTGGGGTCACAGAAACACACATGCCCCACACGATGAGTGCGGAAATCCAGAGGAGGGCACACACATGGCTCCGAGTTTCCTAGCAGCCAAAGCAAAAACAGAGCAGCACAAAGTAGAACCCGTGACCCTGGTCCAGGCCCCCAGCCGCTGGCGGCTCCCCAGCATGCCCCACAAGGCCTTCCAGCCGGTCTCCCCGCGATCCCTGCCCTTACAAATACAACTGATCACATCGCCGTTCTGCACGCTCCCTGCCCTTCCCCTTTCTCCTGTAGCACAAAGTGCAGATTGAGCACCACGTCTGTGTAGCTCCCCAGAGCTGCTCCTGGTGGCCACCCACTCATCTCCGCCCCCTATTCACAGTCGTCATCCCTGTGCGGCGACATTCACGGCATGCAGCATGCTATGGGAGGCAGTAGGGTGCAGTTGTTAAGAAAGCAGGTGCTACAACCAGGCATCTGGGGTTCACATCCTGGCTCTGTCACTCACTAACGGGGCAGGGCGTGCTGGCACCACCCCTCCCTGCACCCTCACGCCTGCCCTGGCCTCGCTGGGGAACCGAGGGCACGGGACTTCCCAAATCCCTGCCCGGGGCTCGGCCACGTGGCTTGCTTGAACCCATGGAAGGTGGGCCGAGGGGCAGAGTCTCCCTCGTTGCCATCGCCTTCCTCCCCACCCTCCTCTTCCTCCCCACCATCATCACGTGAATCCCTGGACTCCCTGCCCCCCCCACCTCTGCCCCTAGTGCCTGGAGCAGGTACCGGGGTTCCCAACGCCCCTCTGACACACAGAGTCCTCACGCACAACAGAAAGGGCAGGGGCCCCAAGGGCTAGAACTTGACTTGAAATTCAGCAGGGAGCCATTGAGGGATCTTCATCTCATTAAAAACAGAATAAACTGAGGGCTGATGGGGGGTGGGGGGGAGGGGAGGGTGGGTGCTGGGCATCAAGGAGGGCACCTGTTGCGATGAGCACTGGGAGTTGTATGGAAGCCAATTTGACAATAAATTTCATATTAAAAAAAAAAAGATCTGATTTGTCCATTTAGCAAATATCCGCCTCGCTCGACCAGGACAGACACGTTCGTCTGAGCAACGCCTCAGGGACCTGCTGTCATCGGGGAGCAAAAGCCCAGGGCAGCAGGCTCCAGAAGGCTGAGGGCTGCACCCCCAGCACCCCCTCCCTCCTCCACCTCTCCCCCTGCGGGGCTCAGCCCAGGACCAGGCGCAAGGACAGAAACGTCAGAACAGACGCTGTACCCTCCAGTGAAGGGATCACGAGCACCTCGAGGACAGAGAGGGCACGACTCTCTCCGACTGTGCGCCCGGGGCTCTGTGTGAGCAAAAGGCGGGTGTGTGTCCTCCTGGGCACACCAAGGGTGGGTGTGCACGGGGACACGTGTGTACACAGGAGTGGCTGTGTTCCCGCATGTGTGTGTCCCGGGGGGGGGGTGGGGGGAAGGCGGTTGGCGCCCCTGCCCTCCTCCCTCTACCTCCAGCCCGTGAGTTCACCCCGTGTCTCTCTCGGGCTGCTGGGGAGCCCCCTTCCCCCACCGGGGGCATTCCCGGGGGTGCAGACACATTAGCACATCCCTCCAGCCTCCGAATGACACAGCGGGGCTGTTCCCGGGCCACCTCTGCCACCTGTGAAGCATTAGCAGTTAATTAATGAAACATGTTTCCCCACATCTGCGTGAGGAAGTAAACTGGCAGCCACAGGGCAGGCGGGAGGCCTCCCCGGGTTCCCAAATGACGGATGGGGCAGGTGGCCCGGCCTGCTGACACGAGACAGCTCCGCCCCCCACACTCCAGCCCTCTCCTGGTCCCCAACCCTGCCTCCCTCCCCCACCGATGGATCCCACAGACCTACACTGAGGTACCGCTCTAGGACAAGGCCCGGAAGGCCACCATGGCTGAGCTCACTGAGCTTACGGGCTCATTTTCATGCCTGGCCCTGGGCCAGCCCCTTCCTTCATGATATCCCCTCCACCCTCGCTCCGACAGCTCTCGGACATCCTCCCGGGACGTACTGTTTACAATTGCCATCTGTCTTTCTCACCTGGACAAACGAAGTCCTGTCCATGAGAACAGGAGCTGTGGCTGTCTCGTTCACCGTGGGCCCCTGGCATCTTTACTGGTGCCTGGCACACGGGAGGTACTCAAATAAACACCTGCTTGGCCTGTGACTCTGGCGCCTGGATCCGACCCCCGTCCATCGGACTCCGGAGTCCACTCCTTAGTGACCCCGGGCATTTCTGCTTCCCCATCTTCCATCGACTGACCTGTGTCCCTCTTCTAGCATTTGGCCTCTCCCCAAAACACACCACGGAGGGGACCCCATTCGCTGATGACCCCCACAAGCTGAGTGGCTGGCCTCGCAGGGAAGACAGACAGACGCCCTCTCTATCAGCCAAAATCGGAAGACCGCTCTCTGCTCGCTTCATGCATTCATTCATTCCCAAACTCAGGCAGCAGGCATCAGCTGAGGCCCGCCCGGGGCCAGAGCTGCTCTGCATGGAGGGAGGCGGGCTCTGAGAAGGCTGCCAGGGGGGCGGGTGGTACTTGGTTCCGGCCTTGGAGGTTGAGATGCTGAATAAAGGGTGCGAATCCATCAAAGCACGACAGGACGCGGTATTTGGGCGACGGGAGATGAGGCAGAAAAGCAAGGTCTGGTGTCCTCATCTCGGAGGTCCAGAAGCCCCGTGAAACTTCCACGTGGGAGACTGACGTGCTCAGAGATGCCAACTTCCTACACTGCCGATTAACGACCAACACACGCACGCACACACCTGCACGAGACTGTCACGTATTGTCACCACCACTGACCATACATAATAGGCAGAAAAGAACCTCACGGTAAGAGAGGACTCTTTTAATTAAAAGTATATGGATAAGTGAATAAGAAACGACGCGGGGGCGCCTGGGTGGCCCAGTCGGTTGAGCGTCCGACTTCGGCTCAGGTCATGATCTCACGGTTGGTGGGTTCCAGCCCTGCGTCAGGCTCTGGGCTGACAGTGTGGAACCCGCTTCAGGTCCCCTGTCCCCCCCACTCTCTGCCCCTCCCCTGCTTGCTCTCCCTCTCAAAAATAAACATTTAAAAATATACATAAATGAATAAAACTGTGTCGTCCTTGGTGTTACCAATTTGCCAGCGTGGGTCTGTGCACTCGAATCTGAGAGCCTTCATCCTGGAGCTCGGGGTTTCTGGAATGGGGAGGGCAGGGGAGGCACAGAGGACCAGCGCTGTGAAGGGGCCTCACCGAGTGCCGTGTGGATGACGGCTGCAGGGAGCCAGGCTGCAGGCAGGGAGGCTCTCTGAGAGGGGACAGGCAGCATGAGGGTCGCAGGCCGGCACAGAAAGGAGGGAGGGATCCAGAGACGTTGCTGAGTGAGAGCCCTCATCAGAGCCGGGAAAGCCCTCCACCTGGGGCATTGGTGCACAGGGAAGGATCAGGAACGCCCAGGTCTGTTCCAGCAACAGCACATCTACGGAGCACTTGCCGTGTTGTGCGACAAGCCCCGTCCTGAGCACCGAACACGAATCCGCTCCTTTCGTTCCCATCAAGACCCTAGAAGGCGGAGGCACTTGGGTGGCTCAGCTGGTTGAGTGTCTGAGTCTTGATTTCAGCTCAGGTCGTGATCTTGAGTTTGTGAGCTTGAGTCCCATGCTGGGCTCTGTGCTGACAGTGGGGAGTCTGCTCAGGATTCTCTCTCTCCCTCTCTCTCTGCCCTCCCCTGCTCATGTGCTGTCTCATTCTGTTTCTCTCTCTCCAAATAAATAAATAAACTTAAAAAAAAAAAAAAAAAAAAAAAAAGACCTCAGCAGGCAGGTCAGTCTTTTCATCCCCCATGTGACAAGGAGGAAGCCGGAGGCACAAAGGTGTGAGATAACTTTCCCAGGTCACACAGCTAAGGTGACAGGATGCTTACAAGTCAGGATGTCGGCTCCAAAAGCCCTCATCCTAACCCCCTCGCTAGATCACATGGAGCGGGTGAAGACAGCACTGTCGGGGATGAGGGGCGAAAGCCAGGGCTGGAGCAGACCTAAGCATCAAAGCAGCGTGGAGCAAAACCGTGGCACTTAGCATCGAAAGACCCACGGCTTGTGGCCAGGCCACGAACGACGTGCCCCGACAGCTGTCTACGAAGGAAGTTCTCGGTGTTTTGATTGAACCACCACCAGGACGCGTCTGAACCTCCAAACCCAGATTTTCAAAATGGATTTTAAGTCTCCCAGATGTACAAGGACTGTGGTTTGACTTTCCCCATTCCTGGAAAATTCTTGAGTGACGACCTTAGAGCAGGATATCTGGGGAGCACTGATCAATACAGACAGAACCAGGGCCCAGAGCCGAACACCTACGTGAGTCCACTCCACGTAACCGTGGCCGGGAGTGGAGGCGGGGACAGGTCGCTGGGGTGGGGAGGGAGAGGGCAGGGATGCAAGAAGAAGGGTGAATTTACTTAAAAGGGGAGAAGAACTTCTAAGGGCCAATGGCTCTATTCCCAGGACCTCTGCGGGATTTTCCTGCTGCTCTGCAAGCCTGTCCATCAGAACCTGTGGTCCCTTACAGCCCCCGTGCAGATAACTGCAGCCTCACCAGGCCACGAGGACCCCAAGAGCAGGCTCCCACTCCTCCTCGTGCGCCCAGCACGGCACCCGGTGTGTGGGATAAATGAATGATGGACTGAGTGAATAAATGAATGAATGAGACACCTTGATCCTGCGGTAGAAAAACTGAAGTGGAATCCAAATGCAGGTCACTGGTTATTAACAGCGACCCTGAGTTACCTCTGCGCCCCCGGACGGCAGGAGATAATTACAATCCCTAAGCAACTTCCAGGCTTCATGCTGGCTCATCCCCTCCCCCGGTGGCCACCACGAGCAGCCCTTGACACAGACGGAGGCTTTCTCGGCCCTGCCCGTCAGCCAAGGCGCCCAAGAAACACAGGGAAGGCAACAGGAGACCCTGGCGAACACGAGCCCCGGGACCCTGCGGATCGAACGGACGCTTCGTCGTAGGAGAACACGGTTTAGAAGGCCGAGGGCAGCCGCCAAATTCATTGGCACGTTCATTCCAAGCAAACGACCCCAGGAGGCAGGGGCTACGTTTCCAGCTCCATTTGCCATTTGGGAAGAGGAGGCTGAGGGGACAGGACCCACGTATGGAGTCACACAGCTGGTAAGTGGCAGGACTGGCACAGGAGCCCAGGCTTTTGGATGTAGAGCTCGCATTGGGGCGACACCAGTGTTTCCCAAAGCATGCTCCATGGAACCCTAGCTTGGGAGATGCTCTACGGATAAAGACCGATGGGAAAACGCTGCCTACGCTAAAAGCCCTCCCTGAAGGGCTGCCGCGAATGATCACAGTGAAGGCTCTGAGAAGTCCTGCAGTAAGCAACCGTATACGGCTGCTTCACCAGCTCTTCCTAAACAGACAGATCAGGCAACCCCTATTTACACCTCGTTGCCCAGACAGCCATAACCATAACCACACACAGGCTGGGGCAACAACAGACTTCGAGCAGGAGACGTGAGATGAAGCAGTTTAAACATATATCCTGCAGGGGGCGCCCGGGGGGCTCAGTCGGTTGAGCGGACGCTGAGACTTCAGCTCAGGCCATGATCTTGCGGTTCGTGGGTTGGAGCCCCGCGTCGGGCTCTGTGCCGACGGCTGGGAGCCTGGAACCTGCTTTGGATTCTGTGTCTCTCTGTCTTTCTGCCCCTCCCCGATCTTGCTCTCTCTCTCTCTCGCTTTCTCTCTCAAAAGGAAACATTAAAAAAAAAATTTTAATGTATTCCTGCTAAGAAGTGTTCACGACAATTTATTTTTGGAATATAAAAGTCTTATCCCTAATATCTGTGTTCCAAAGATAACGGGATTCTCTAAGACCTTTGCAGAAGCTGGGCTTTGAAACTTCCCACGGCTCTGAGCCATGTAGCTGCCCGGGGCCCCCGCACAGCAATGGTGAGGAGAAAACAACGACGGGACAGTGGGTACCATCTATGCCCCGATGCCAGTGCAGAAACCAGGGCCTCCTTAAAGTGGTTTCTTTCTGCCTCGCACGTCTGGTGGGAAAACCAGCGCACGGGACGAGAGAAACCATCCGTTTAGCATCAACCCCGTGATCCTGCCAAGGGTCGCTGATGTCTGCCACACATATGGCCGGTTCTCCAAGTGAAAATCAGCTCAAATCTGCAAACCAGGTGGGTCTGAAAAGGCTGCGTGGGGTTTGGAACGAGGAATTAGACCACAAGGACCGTGGAGTTGGGGACGGCGAAAGGGGGGACCTGGAAGCCACCTTTGGCGTCTCGGACACTGGTGGTGTTGGCATTGCGCTTAGTAGGTTGGTCTGCACTTCGGCAAACTCCTGCAGAAATTGCTTAGCAAGAAGCCCATGGGCTTTGCAAAGACGAAAAGCTGCTTTTAGAGACAGCCGCCTAAAGATCTTCTTCTACAGAGGAGAGAAAAACGCGTATTTCAGAGAAAGGATAAACCGTAAAACAGCGCACCGAGAGACGTCGGCATCGCACTATAAATGGAGATAAGTAACATTCCCCACTGCCTTCAAAGCCCAAGCCCCAGCCCAGACTTTCCACACTAAAGTGTGACATGAGGCTCTTACATGCCAGTCAGAGCTTATGGACAAATGTTAATTTTTAGAAATACGCGTGCTTTTAGCATTTCTGAGAGGAATTACACACATGTCAAGGCTGGGAAGAGTCTGAGCCAACAGATTTGCATCTTGAAAATGGGTCCCACATGGGGCGCCTGGGTGGTTCAGTCAGTTGAGCGCCTGACTTCAGCTCAGGTCATGATCTCACGGTTTGTGAGTTCGAGCCCCGCGTCGGGCTCTGTGCTGACAGCTCAGAGCCTGGAACCTGCTTTGGATTCTGTATCTCCCTCTCTCTCTGCCCCTTGCCCACTCACGCTCTGTCTCTCTCTCTGTCTCAAAAATAAACATTAAAAAAAATTAAAAAAAAAAAAAAAAGAAAAGAAAATGGGTCCCACGTTCATCTCGCTCGGGTCAGGGATGGGCAAATGCTTTCTGTAAAGGGCCAGACGATCTCTGTGGCAACTACCGGGCCACTGCATGGAAGCCATCCGTGATACCTAAATAATAGGCACGGATACGCTTTAATCAAGCTTGATTTATAAACACCAGTGGAAGGCACAAGTGCTCTGAGCTGACTCCGGCCTTAGGTGGTCCCTTCGGGAAACGTCTTCGGGGAAAAGTCCCACTGGACGCTGGGAGAAGAAAGAAGGCGGGAAGGAATGGCTTTGGCTCAGGATCCCTTACCTTCACTCTCGCTGCTGACCCCTAGGGTCCAGCCAGTGTCACTACCCACCTCCAACTCTAGCCTCAGACTGGTTTCCCAGCATCCGCTTAAGCCTGCCCCGCCCCCGCCCCCCCCCCCCCCCCCCCAGCAGGGCCTCGCATTACTTTCCTGCTTAATGTCACTGTAACTTTTCTGGTGAAACACAAGACCCCAACTGTGACCCCAATCCTTCTACTTTCTTTTATTTATTTATTTATTTATTTATTTATTTATTTGGAGAGTGAGAAAGAGAGCGGGGGAGGGGCAGAGAGCGAGAATCCCAAGCAGGTTCCACGCGCAGTCAGCACAGAGCCCGAGGCGGGGCTTGAATTCATGAAACCGTGAGGTCATGACCTGAGCCGAAATTGAGAGTCCTTTGAGCCACCCAGGCACCCCCAGGTGACTGCTTCTTTAAGCTGTTCTCCACCCACGCCCCCTGCTTCCCTCCACTATCTCCCTTCTGCTTCCCGCTCAATTTCTCCTGACACAGGGCTGCCCCCAATCCTTCTGGAGGCAACACTCTTCCCTGATGAACTCCTACGCGTACCTCACGGTCCCATCCTCCATACCCACCTGTTATGGGTTTTTCACCATAGACTTCAGTATAATTTAGAATTAGCTCTTGATTTGCCTATCCGTGAACTGAATGTCCTTCTTGGCTATGTGACCAAGAGAGCAGGGACCAAGTGTGTCCCATGTAACCGCCCCTGCTCAGGCCCAAACACAGAGCTCAGGAGGGTTCAGTGAGGGCTCAGCAAGCATTTGAGAACCCAACTGTCCCTACCCAGGGACCTAGTGCAGGCGTAGCCGAAGTTTATAATCCTACACAATCAGACGTTTCTCAGGCTTTACTAAGTTGAGCTCTTTCTGAACTTGATGCTTTTTAGCCACACTTTCTTGCCCCATGCCGCCTCCTTCTGGCCCCTCAGGGGTTGATGTGACGCTGCCCCCGAGACCCTCCCCTGAGAGCAAAGGCCGCCCTGCCTGAGCACCTGCACTTTGCTGTCCCCGTGGCTCCTAGCTTCACCACAGGCCCTGTCCCGTCCCCGGCTCCCCTGGTGCCATCACAGAAGTGACAGCGGGGCCGAGACGGCTCAGCGACCCAGCAAGTCTGCACAGTGCACACCTTCTGGGAACAGGCAAGAGCCGGTGACACCTGCCTGCTCGGAGCATGCCCAGAGTCTCTGGCTGCTGGGAGACAGCTCCCGGGGGTCCCCCAGGCAGGGCCAGCCCCAGCTGATGGCCGCAGGGCTAACCCTGGCCCCAGTCACTGCTCTCCACCGCTGCGGGGCCCCCGGGAGCCGCTCTCACACGGCAGCCAGCTCTGTCCACCCCCCACCGCACTGCACACCGGACTGACGGACTCACACTCAAGTGCTCCTTCCTGAGCACCGCTCTGGGCCCGAGACCCAGCCCTGCCCTCCCAGACCCAAGGTCTAGGGGAAATGGGTGGCAACAGCATAACGGACAACTAGACGTTGACCTGCACTGTCTTCTGCTCATGCACCCGGGCCCGGCCCCCCTCATGGCTCCCAGTTACCTGCAACGTCTGACCCCGGTCATGTCATGCCATGATTCCTTCCCCCCACCTCACCCCGCTTAACCCGCTCCAGGGGCTTCCACGGGCATCAGAATAAAATCCCACTTTGTTCCTCAGCCCTGGCCTCTCCCTCGCCAGCAGCTCCGGCCACCGGGGGCTCTTCCCACCCCCGCAGCCCCACGCTTGGCAGCTCCTGGAGGGGCCCATCCCTCCCTCCTCCCTCCTCCCTCCTCCCTCCTCCGCAGGCCACCTCTTCTTGTCCCTGGGTTCCCAGTGCCAGCGCGTCCTGTCCTTCGCTCCGTGGGCCCTGCTCCTCTGGGGTGTTCTCTCTCAGACTCTCCCCACTGGGACGGGCCTTGCAGGCTCAGCCCCAGCAGGTTCCCGAGAGACATTCTGGAAGGAATCAGGCAAGGAGCCGATGAGTGGAAGGGGCGCCGTGACACAGAGTGAGGCTGGTGGCCCTGTGCCAAGGAGAGGACTGTCTCCGGACGCAGTAAGATTCCTGCCAAAGTGACAACACCTGATGTGATAAATACTAAAGAAAAGGCCTATCTCGTATATTTTGCTTGTCGGTCCACCACAGCGCTGTGGGAATACTCGTGGACCAGTGCTCGCTTGAAGACCTATTTCTAGTGCTTTTGGGGTACACACCTAGGAGGGGGATTTCTGGTCTTCTGTTCCAGGTTTTGTTTTGTGTTTTTTTTTTTTTTTATTTTGGAAGAGAGAGAAAGAAAGAGTGCCTGTGGGGCAGAGAGGGGGACAGAATCCCAAGCAGGCTGCGTACTGTCAGAGCAGACCAATGCGGGGCTCGAACCCATGAACTGGGAGATCCTGACCTGAGCTGAAGTCAGATGCTTAACCGACTGAGCCACCCAGGCGCCCCTGTGCCCTGTTTCACGGGCCAGCCCGTTTCCCACATGGCTGCGCCATATCACACGCCCAAAAGAACGACGCACTGACACGCGCCACGACGTGGATGAGCCCCCAGGACGTGATGCTGAGAGAAGCAGGCACAAAGATGTGTCTGTCCACTTACACGAAAAGGCCAGAGCGGACAAACGTGGATTAGTGGTCGCCAGGGCTGGGCCGGGGGCGGGGGAGGGGTGGGAGGATGGGAGCAGCTGCTGGGGGGCCGAGTTTCCGTTTCGGTGACAAGAAAGTTCTAGAATTAGGGGTTGCGCCACAATGTGAATGTACTTCTGGCCACACCACCATACCCTTTAAGGAGTCAACATGTTAAATTTCGGGATTTCAAATGTTAAATTTAGGTAATTTTACCTCAATTTGAACAGACACTATGTCCTGACCCAGTGGAGCCCTCTGTCGTGTCATAAAGCCAGAGTCAGAGCCATAAAACCCACCAAAAAGAGCGGTGGTTTCCAGCAGAACAAAGAGCAGACAGCCCTCCATTTTTCCATGCATCTGCACCTCGAGCGGTGGCCTGACCCAGCGCTGACGAAACCGATGTCCCGGAGAACGAAGCGCGCGATTGTTCCGGCCGCGGCAGGTCAACACCAAGCCGAGCAGGCTCCCTGTGCGCCTCCCGGCCTGGCCTCTGCGTGTCAACCCCGCCCTTCGCAGCATCAGGACTCTGGGGTCCAGAAGGAAGGAGGCCGGGGTGCCAGACGATAACCCACACGTGCGTCAGGACTGCGACTCACGCAGATGTGCAAGAGCCATAAAAGCATGAAGTCTCACGCAAACCTGGCAATGACCCTAAATTAAAAATTGTGAAGGATCACGAATTTCAAAGCGCTCCGGCCGTGGGAATCTGAAACTCCACGTCCGCTGACCATCGCAGACCTTCTCCCGCGTCAGAGCACCCCAGAAACCGCAAATTCGGAACTAGGTGGCAGCCCCATTCATCCAAGCACGACCAGGAGGACGTGGGAAGGACCCTGGGTGTGTCCTGAGCCCAGGGCAGGCTCTACCCGGGTCCCCACCGTCCCGAGGCCATGACCTCGGGCCCTCCCAGTGTCCCTGTGAAAGAGCGGGCATTGCTGGGGGTCGACACGGCCCGGCCGGCCTGAGCCGGTGACTCGACACGAGTAAAGCGCCGTCCCCTCGCCTCCGTTAGAGACAAATCTCAGGAGCTGCTCGCGCTCCAGGGTCCCCTGTGGGATCAGGGGCAGTGGCTCTCTGCACAGCCCTGCCTGAGACCACCCCGACTCGGCCTCTTCCTCTTCCCGACGTGACTTCCCCTTTCGGTCCCTCCTCGGACCGCTTTCTTAGGAGTTACTTGCTCTCAGACCCACGTCCCAGGGTCGCCTTGCGATAAACCCAAACGAAGACCCCCATCTGCTCTGTGCCACGTGCTAGGGTGACACTGACAAGCAAAACTGGGGTGACATGGTGCCTGCCCTCGCTGGGCTCATAGCCTACCTGGGCTCACTATCTACCTGCACTCAGTCCACCTGGGCTCAGTCTACCCGGGCTCAGTCTACCCGGGCTCACGGACACAGGGACATCAATCAAAGAATTGAATTCACAGCTGTACTGTGACAGCCCAAGTAAGTGCTTGGAGGGAGAAAGGCGCCTGAGGGCGATGATGGAGGTCTGGACAAACGCCCTAGAAGACATCTGACTCGATGGGAATGAGTTGGGGTGAGCACTTCCAATTCAGAAAAAAACAATGTGCGAAGCCACCTGGAAAGCGGCAGCTTGGAATATCCACATTCCCACCTTTCTCCAGAGAAAATCTCCACTGCCTGTTGATCTTAACGTGCATTTCCGTCGAGAGCCAGGCGCCAGAGAGACAAATGTAGCCCAGCAGGGCTGAGCGACTGGCCCGGGACCACACAGCACCAGTGACGGCCCTGGACACAAACACGGGGCTGCACATCTCACCGGGTGAGGGAGACTGCCGCACATCTCTGCTGCTCACCCGCCCCCGAGACCAGACCAGGGTGGCACAAAGTGCGCCCTGCGTCCAGCTGCTTTTACAAGCTACACACACACTGGGGACCCCAAAATGACCCCAATCCTTCCCGTTCAAATGCCTTTTTGAAAGTCATCATTCTCAAACTCCCTTTATGAACATCATACGTTGAAAGGTCTTCGGTCACGGTTCCCAGCCTAATGAGTGAATCCCCAAGTGGAAGTTTAAGTGCATTGTTGAAACGGAGTCCATGGGGACTGCTCTGGTCTCAGAAATCATTTGGCCTCAGAAATCATTTCCTTCCTCATCCATTAAGTAAATGAAGTGAGGCCTGAGATCACCAGTCCTTCCGGCGGGAGTGGGGGGTTGAAATGAACACGGGCAGGAGAGAATGCGAGGACCCTGCCCCTGAAGGCGTCCTGACCCCCGGGAGCCTGTGGATGTGCTGCTTCTCGTGTAGCCGAGAGCTGGCGGGTGCTATCGCCAGGTGCCTGGTTTGTAGATCGCCAGGCAACCGCCGAGGACAAGTGTGACGGCAGGGGTCAGAGATGCTCAGGGACCCTCACGAGTGTGGGTGAGGATGTGAGGAAGTGTCACCCTCAACACACCACTGACGGGAACGTAAGGCGGGGCAGCCGCCGTGGGAGACGGTCGGGCAGGTTCCCGAGCGGTTACACAGCGTCACCATCTGAAAATTCCGCTCCCAGGTGTTTACCCCGAAGAACTAAAAATATACGTCCACACAAAAACCCGTGCGTGAATATTTGCAGCAGCGTGGCTCACAGTAGCCAGAGAGTGGGAAGAAATCACCCAAACTTCCAACAACTGATGAACGGATAGAACGCGGTCTGTCCCTACAGGGGACTATTACTCGGCCATAGAAAGGAACGTCACACCCGCTGCACACGCCTGAGCCCCGGGAAAACACACTAAGTCACGGAAGCCCACACGGTACAGGATTCCATTTGTCTGCATTTTGGGGAGCGTGAAACCCCCACTCACCGTCCTCTGTAGCAAGAGCTAACCCCCTCCACCCAACCTCCGCGCTTGCTGTTCCACAAGCCACCGGTTGCACAGAAGTACAGTGATGGTCAGAGTTACAAATTGGGCCCGCCACCCCCTGCTTAAACTCCCTAGTGGCTCCCGGCTCAGTTTGGGATCACACCCAAACTCCTTGAGGACACTCTGGTTTCCCTCAGTACCGTTTCCACCCCATCTGACCCATTCCAGCCACACTGACCGTACTCTGCGTTCCCTGAGCATGCCCGGTGGGCTTCTGCCTCAGGGCCTTTGCACCAGCTATCCCCTCTGCCAGGAATGCATTCCCCCGACATCTCCACAGGGCTGACTCCTCATCCCCAAGTCTCAACTGTCCCTACGTGCCACCCCTCCCCACCCACCTTCTCCATGTGTCTTTCCGGTTCCTTTCACAGCTCACTCGAAGACGTCACTTTGTTTCGCCTTCTTTGGCACGTGTCGCTCTCTAACGTGTTGTGTATCTGTTTACGTTCACATTGGCACAGAAGCTTCTTGAAGGCAAGGACTCTGTGGACCCAGCATGCTACAGCAAGGGCAGCAGGAACTCCATAAATTTCTGTTGGATCCCAGTAACCGCCCTGCTCAAGGTCAGCTGCCCTCTGGATGGGAGCCCAGGAGGTCCACAGTATCCCCCCTATGGGATCTGGCCTTGCCTGCTCTTGGCCTCCTCACCGATCACCCAACCAGACTGGCCACTTCTTGGTTCCTGAGCGCCTCTTTTCTTTGGCTTCAGGAACCCTACAGGTGCCTTCCCAACAAAACCCTTTCCCCCTGCATCTTAGCCTGGCCAGCTCCTACCCTGGCTCGCAGCTTACACCTCGCTTCCTCCCCAAAGCCCTTCCCAGGGTCAGGGCTGGGGGCCCTGCTCTGTGCGCCCCGGCCTCCGTCGCCGCTCCCCTCCACCGTGTCTCACGGAGCATGGGAATCTCTGGATTCGCTGGATTTCTGGCCACGGTGCCTCTGTCGGGCGGAGATACGGGTGGGTGCTGCTCACACGACCAGTCAGGATGGAGCCCCCCGCCCCCGAGCCCCCGCACAAGCTGAGTCCCCCCCCAGGAAAGGCTGCCGCAGGCCCACTCTGAGCTCAGCTCCACAGCCAGACGGACGGCCCGTGGCTGCGCTCTCGTCAGCTGCCGAAGCGAGGCCAAGTCCCTGGGCCTCTCCGGGCCTCCGTGTGTGCAGAGGGCATGACGCCAGCATGCCACTGGCCGCCGGCAGGCTACATGACCTCACGCAAGTGGGAGTACAGCACGGTGACTGCACGCAGCCACCTGTCACACCCCCACCACGAGCGCCCCCGCCAGCTCGTCCTCGGTCTCTCTGGGCTCCCTGGGTGGCCTTCCTGCATCACCGTCTCTGGCACACGGCAGGCACTCAATAAATACCTGCTGAACGCATGAAGACACCACAGAGGTCCTGGGCAAAGTCGCACAGTTTTCAAGGGAATCACAAGAAAGCAGTGCTGTGACTCAGTTTTTGATTTTCAGCCGTATGTCCTTGGGGGCCTGACGGAGACACGGCCGCCGAGCCACGCTCCACGGCTGCCGCCGCCAGGAAGCAGAGGGGATGGCAATGGAGAGACTTTGTGGAAGGGGCCGTGGCCTCTGCCTGTTTCAGGCCCCACCGGCCTGTCCACGTGAGCCTGTGGCCCCCTCGTGGGTGCTTATAACGTCTACTGATGTGCATGTGTGCACCGTACCGGCCTGCGGGAGCCCTGTGTGGGGTGGGGGCCGCTGTGGGGGGGGCGGGGCTCACCCAATAAAGTGGGGAGTTTGGGCCTCCTGGGAGGAGCTGTTTGCTCTTGGACACAGTGCCCTCCAACGGTAGCGTGGCGATGCCCCTTCCTCACTTCAGAAGCCACCCGGCACCAAACGGCCTTCCTCTGTGCCCGTCACACACCTATGATGAGCCAGAGCTACAGGGACACCAACAAAATGAGCACAGGGCCTGCTTCCAAGGAGCTGACAACAATTTCATTCAATGACCTGGAAAGAGCCGGAGCTTCAGAGCCAGGACATTTGGGCTCGCTGTACCCTATGCTGGCCCCATGGCTGTGGTCCAGCCACAGACTACTCCAGTGGCCCCGTGGCCGGACCACAGACCTCTCCAGTGGCCCCATGGCGGTGCTCAGGCCACAGACCTCTCCAAGTGGCCCCGTGGCCGTGATCGGGCCACAGACCTCTCCAGTGGCCCTCAGTGGCTATGGTCGGGCCACAGACCTCTCCAGTGGCCCCATGGCTGTGGTCAGGCCACAGACCTTTCCAGTGGCCCTGTGGCTGTGCTCAGGCCACAGACCTCTTCAGTGGCCCCATGGTGGTACTCAGGCCACAGAATTCTCCAGTGGCCCTGTGGCCCTCACCACATTGGTCATGCCCATGACAGAACCAGGGGAGGAACCAGCCATGAAAACCCATGCTTCAGCAAGCCAAACGAATTCCAACAGTGTTCAAACCCCCCAGAACAGAGGCTCAGTTGGGGACCACAGTTTGATCTGACCATTGCTCTGGAAGAAGGAGAGCAAAAGGCCTACTCTTGCTGCAAAAGTGCCAAGTCCAGCTAAAACCCCCACAGAATCTGGCCAACTTGAAATCACCTCAGATAGAAAAGTCAAAGGCAGAAAATTCCCTTGAAGGATCAGCGACAAGAGAAAGTGAATTTCACACTGAGGGCAGCCTGTGGGCCCCACAACCCAGGAGGGGCGGGGGGGGGGGGGCATGATTAATTTATTCATCTGCGTTACCGAGGGATACAAACTAATTTAGTGGGAAAAAAAAAACAAAACCTCATGCAATACACTTTGACACATTCAATTTTCATGAGATGCGATGGGTTCTTCTCTAGGGAAGGAAAGGCCTTTATGATTAAATCCCTGTCCTTTGGGGAGGTCTAGGGCTTTCTGGTGACAACAGGCCACACATAGGCCAACCAGTGTGCCCTACCCACTAACCACTGCTCACCACACATGACAGAAATATGCTGAAATCCGTAGATGTCCTTTTTAAAACCCAGAGCCACGCAAAGGGCTAATCGGCCTACTCCTCAAAGTTTAATTTAACTTGTATCGGATTGAACCATTCGAAACTGCCAATATTCATCTGTCACTGCCTTACAGAAATGGTAGGTTCACACAGAGCAGCCTAATGCAAGATGAAACCAGATCCCATTCTAGAATGAAATACACAGAGATAGGAATATGACCGCAATGGTTTGGGGAGCGTTCTCCTACGTCATCAATAGGGGCCAGACGGAAGTTTGCGGGATGAGCCTTACTGCTGCAAATGATCGCCCTGCTCCTCTGCCCTCAGGCACGTGCACACAGGGAGCCAGCCTGGCCCATGGCCCAGGCAGGTGGCCCCGCTGGCCCTGGGGCTGGGTCCCGCTGGAGCTCAGTCACAAGCACAGCCCCCACAGCTTCGCTGCTCTGCGATGGGACCAGAGGGAAAGGTCGGTCTGGGCAGCAACAAGTGCCTTGACCTGAGGTCACCCAGAGCCACATGGTGAGCAGGAAAGCAAGCGGGTGGCCTTGGGCGGGACTCACGGAGGAGGAGGGAACTTACCGCCACAGGTGTCCGGCTCCCAGGCCTTGGGGAAGCCGTTTCCAATCTTCCAAGGGAGAAAGTCTTGGGAAGAAAGGCAGGAAAGGGGGAATCTTTTTGCTCTTGGCCACCTAACGGCTAGGCTGCGTCAGCCAGCTGGCTGCTAAGAGCCTGTGAGAACATCACAAACCCAGAGTTCTTACCCCCTGGGACCTTTTCCCGAGCCTCATGGGACATCTGCAGACCTGGATGGGAGAGCCATTCCAGGACACGAGGACACAGCATGGAGGATGAGACTCGGTCCACCGCTGAATTAAAGGAACATGAATGATGCATGCATCCATTCAAAGAGTTTCTTCAAAGACTCGGGTGCCCTGGATTTTTGCAGTTTTCCTGACACTTTAGACTTACGGAAAGTATGATTCTGGAAGAACACTTGAAAACACAGACAAAAAAAAAATTCTTTTTGTTACTTATGTCATTCTCTTCTTCAACGAACTGTAAGGAGCGACAGAGCCGTGTGTTGTCATTCACATCAACGTGGTTAAGAGCTTCCTGGGGTGAATCAGCAACGCGGCGTGGAATGTGCCCGGTGGGGCAAGTGCCCTCACCTCCGTAGTGCCCGGGCTCTAGGACACAAGCAGTGACACCGTCTCCCTTGCAGGTCCGTTGTAACAATGACATGAGAAGAAGCAATCTGCACGGCACCCCAAATGGGAATTAAATTTTTTTTTTCAATGTTTTTTATTTATTTTTGGGACAGAGAGAGACATAGCATGAACGGGGGAGGGGCAGAGAGAGGGAGACACAGAATCGGAAACAGGCTCCAGGCTCCGAGCCATCAGCCCAGAGCCCGACGCGGGGCTCGAACTCATGGACCGTGAGATCGTGACCTGGCTGAAGTCGGACGCTTAACCGACTGCGCCACCCAGGTGCCCCCAAAATGGGAATTAAAAGCTAAATGAGCGTGAGAAATTCAGGGGCTTGCGACCATGTCAATATCCCGGTTGGATACTGACACGTAAACTAAACACTCTAGTTCGGCACAGGTTGGGGGTGGGAGGGGAACCGGGAAAGGCCACACAGATCGCTCTGAACTATGTCTTAGGCTGCACTCAGGTCTAAAACCATCTCCACACAAGTTTCAGCTTAAAAGCGTTTTTTAGTGTTTATTTTTGAGAGAGAAAGAGAGGGACAGAGCGCACGCAGGGGAGGGGAAGAGAGAGTGGGAGACACAGGCTCCAGGCTCTGAGCTGTCAGCACAGAGCGCTACGTGGGGCTCGAACCCGTGAACTGTGAGATCATGACCTGAGCTGAAGTTGGAGGCTTAACCGACTGAGCCCCCCAGGCGCCCCCACAAGTTTCAATTTTACAAAGTTAGCAGGCTATTTTCATTATTAAGATCATTAATCCTGCCCCAAAGGATACAGTGAATGAACACTCAAGGGTTCTTTTCAATTTTTCATGAAAACAAAAACTAACTGTCTCTAGGTACTGTTTGCGGCAGAAACAAGAGGAGCGTAAGAACAAAGTGACTTCCAAAATAATCTCACTGTGATGAGTGTTCTGTCTTCCTCTTCGAGGGAAGGAAACGTCAATTACCTTTCCTTCACTCATTCCACCAACGCTGACGGCAACGTGTGCCGGGCTCAGGGACCCACCGGGACCAAGCTGGGTTTGGTCTTAATCTGCATTTGGGGTTGGTTTTTGGTTATTTTTTGTGTGTGTGTGTTTGTTTGTTTTGTTTTTTACCTACTAATGTCCTTCCACAACCCTTCGGGAAGGAAGGGAAGAAGTGCACATTTATTGAGCACCTAGTGTGTGCCTGGCCGTGCATGGGGCACAAGGGCTTCACTGCTAAGCAGAACGAGGACAGTCTGTGTCCCTGGGAGGCGCCACAATTTGGTGAGAACAGGTAACATTAAAAAACAATAATCGCACGATTAAACTGCGTGTTTGTAAAGGGATAGGTGGGAAAAGAACGCAGCTCTGAGGCTGTGGCCTGAAGATTTAGCCTCAGTGGCCGTATTGCCGTGGCTTTTATTTTCCGTATTCTGATGATCTGACATCCAGAGCCTTGCTGGCCCTGGAGGGACTGTCCTTCCCCACACTAGCCAAATCTTAGAGACCGTGAACAGCTTGCCCACGAGTGTGGTTGGCAAACACAGACCAACCAACCCTCAGTGCGCTTCCTCATGGGGTCTCATTCTCTGGACAACCACCCGCTTGCCCTAATCGCCCCAAGGCCAGGTGCCAGACAACAAGGGGTGGCCCCCGTGCCCCAGAGCCCACTGGCATTATGCTACCTGCTCACTGGGACTGGGTTGCTTCTCCGGGACACACAATAAAGGCTCTTGTCCCCACTTTCCCCTCGCTCCCTGGGCCTCCTGACCGACCCCAGGGCTTCCCTCCCATGGCATGGTGTGGCTGTCCCCTTCTCTGGGGACCGATAACAAACTATCTTTCCGATGGCAATCGTGGGCCTTATTACATTTCAAATTCTCTATGCGTTTACTACATTTAAAACAGCAGCGAGCGAAGCCCTCGCTGGAGAAGTGACCTTTAAGAATGTGCAGGGCTCGCAGAGGAAGAGTGAAGGTCAGAGCGAGGCATGTGGGGCACAGTGCACCCGGGACCTGGAAACACGGAGGAGCCCGGGAGGAAGGGAGCAGGGTGGAGCCGGAGAAGGGGTCAGGGCCAGCACGTGCGGAATGTGGGGTGCTGGGTGCGGGGACACGCACTCTCAACCTCACGTTGAAAACACTCCTTTGTCCTAAAGGCAAACTCCCAGGCACAGGGCCTCTGGTTTGGCTCCCACCACGCCCTTAACACCCATTAGTGCCTGGTGCGCTCAGACGGTCACGGTATTTTTGCCGAACGAACGAATCCTTCCCACTAAGGGGAAATCTGGACACGTACCTCTGCCTCTACCTTTTTTGATTTTCCTTAGTTTGCAACCATCTGACAAGGATGTCGCCTTTTCTAAATAGTCAAGTATCTGTTGAAGCATCAGTTGGATTGACAGGGAATCCCTCCACGCTCTTCGGGGAGAAATAACATCAGCCTCAGAGAGAATAAAAAGAGAGAGAACTTATTCTATGAGGCCAGCACAACCTTAATACCAGACTTGAAAAAGGGCGTGCCTAGAAGCAGAAAGGGCAGGCCAGTCTCTCTCGGGAACATATGTACAGAAATCCTACACACAAAGCTGGGAAATCAGAGACAGAGGCAGGAAGACATCACACACCGCTGGGCTTGTTCCGGAAATGACCATATGACTTTTCCCCTGGATTCGTTCAACATTCGAAAACCGATCCGTGGAAATCACCACATTACCCAAATACAGGGGGAAAGTCACATGGTCATTTTGATAAGTACAGAAATAGCATTTGATAAAACTCCATGTGCATTCATAATTAAAAAACCATCAGCAAATTAGGAATAGGAGGGAACTTCCTTGACGTCATGAAGAATAAAGTATCCGCTGCAAACTCATACCTAATGATGAAATATTAAAAACTTTGCCTCTAAGATTGGGAATGAGACAAAAGTGTCTTTGTCTAAAATTGCACTAAGAGACATTAACCAGTACGATAGGAACAAAAAGTTTAAGTACACGATAGGAAGAAATGAAGCTATCTTTTTTTTTTCCCAGAGTAATGTTTTTAGAAAATCCAAAAGAGCCTCTAAAATTAGAATAAGTTAATTTAGCAAGGTTATTACAGAGAAGGTCCCTTTTCAAAAATAAATTATATTTCTACATGCCAGAACCAAAGATTCAGAAAATGATATTTAAATAATGAGATTTAAGAGTCATCAAAAAATATAAAATATACCAGGATAAACCTAGTGAAAGATGTTCATGAGGCATCTACAGAGAAAGCGTTACTGAGAGAAAAAGTATATAATTATATAATGTCAATAGTAAGTGAGGCCCACCATGTTCACAGACCAAAAATCTGAATGTTTTAAGGATCTCATTTCCTCCCAGACTGATTCCCAGGGTCAGTGCAATCCCTGTCAAAATCACAACAGATTGTGTTGTGTGTGTGCGTGTGTGCTTGTAAGAGAGAGAAAGAGAGAGAGGATTGATTCACAATTTAATAATTTTACACAGAAATGCATAGGACCAAGAATGGCCAAGGCAATCTCGAAGAAGATAAATAAAGTGGTAGGATTTACGCTATCAGAACATCCCAATCGACTATAAATCCACAACTACTATGACAATGTGCTGCTGTAGTGACAAAGAGACCGACGGAACACGGAATGGCGTAAACGGACCCACACCGACACGGTGCGGGATCCCGGGGGAAGGGAAGACAGCCGTGCAGTGGGAAAGAGATCCGCCTCTCCAGGAAGAAGAGTGCTGTATCTATGGGACAGCCATAGGGGAACGCTGATTCCTGATCCCTCCCTCACACCAAACCAAAGTCGGCTCTGATTCTAAATGTCAGAGATAAAACGATAACACTTCTAGCAGAAATCCTTCATGGCTTGGGGATGAGCTAATATTCCTCAAACAAGATACAAGGATGAAAAACTTAAATTGACCCACATTAAAATTAAATATTTCTTTTCATCAAAAACAATACCATTAGGTGAATGAAAAGGCAAGTCACGTCAATGGAAAAAATTTGAGATCTGTATCTCCACTCAAATGCTCAATCTAGAATATACCTTTTTTTTTTAATCCTAGAAATTATTCCAGATTGGTACTGCTCTCTTCACGCTATTAGTGAATGTGAAAGGCATTTCAAAACGAAGACACACGAAGAACCTAAAGAAAATGAAAAGATGCTCAAACTTACTAGTTTCCAAGGAAATGCCAATTAAAAAAAAAAAAAAGAATGGACACCTCCAGAAATGTATGTAAGCGTTAAAATGAAAACAGAAACACAAGCACACAGGAATGATTAAATTTTCTCCGGGTGTCTGGAACAGATGCCCCAGATGGCATGTGTTCAAAGAGCCTCGAAGGTCATTCGGTTTCCCCGCATCCATCGTGGTTCAAACAGGGACTCAAACCCAGACCCTGACGTGAGAAAAGGAAGCTGCACCTTGTGTCGCTCACCCAAGGTCTCCTTTCTGGCTGTTTCAACATCGTTTTATATCCCAGCGTGATCTTTCAGTTTGGAATACGAATAAGGAAATAAAAAAAAATTAAAACGATAATGTTTTGGTTTGAAATCAAAAGTGAATAATTTTTTCAGAGCGACTATAAATGACTGCTGGAAAAAGCCATCGCTAATGTACTGAGTGTCTGGTAATTACTAACAGTGCTGGGAGTTCAATTAGCTGGGATTGTCGCTTGGAGACAAAAGCCTAATAAAAACGGCATACGTTTGCTTCCTGAATTGCAGGTTGCCGAAAAATACAAGTAAACCAGAAAATGACCTGAAAGAAATTGCATACGTGATGTGACAAATACGTATCCCGGAGTTCTATTCCGCCAGCGCTGGGGGTGGGGGACACGCCGTGACTGAAGACACAGTCCCTGCTCTCAAGGCGTCAGCTGAGGAAACAAAAGCGTGGCAACAAATCAGCAGAACCCCCGGAATGTGGAAGTCCCTCCGAGAGGGGACGGTGGTGAAAAAGAATGACCACAGGGGTCCTTCCCAGACCTGGAGACGCATTGCAAATCTTCAGACGTTCCTATCCAGACCCCAGGACGTGGCCACCTGGACCACCTCCAGTCAGCTCGCATACATCGCCGGAGAGGCGGCCTCAAAAAGTGATGGGGAGCCTCGCACACCTCCACAATACAGCACGTGGCAGACTCCTAACCAGATGTTTGGGAGAAGGTCACGCTGGACCATCACCGCGTAGTTACAATAAGATAAACTCCAGTTTAAGTCATTTAAGTACAATGGTAGAAAGTCTGGGAAAAAAATGAAACGAATGGTAGAAAGTCCGGAAAGAAAAAATGAAAAGAACTAAGATGAACTTTGTGAACTTAAAATGATAAGTAATCATGGGGCGCCTGGGTGGCTCCGATGGTGGAGCATCGGACTTCGGCTCAAGTCATGATCCCGCAGTTTGTGAGTTCGAGCCCCGCGTCGGGCTCTCTGCTATCACCGGCAGAGCCCGCCTTGGATCTTCTGTCTCCTTCTCTCTCTGCATCTCCTGCTCATTCTCTCTCTCTCTCAAAAATAAATAAACATTTAAAAATGTATGTAAGTAATAAAGAATGAAAGAGTGGATCGTCCAAATTATGTAAGAATTTTTAAACTTTTCATTCAAAATCCACGTGAAAAACAGTCAAATGAACTCTGGAATAGATTCACAAGAAATGACAAAGCATAAAATCTTTAATATACAAAGACCTCTTTAAAACCAACAAGAAAAACAAAAGCCTCCCCCTGGAAAGTGTATGGAAGACTTAAACAGTCTTCTGGAAAAAAAATAATAATAATAAGTAAACAGTAAAAAAAAAAAAAAAAAATTAAAGAAAATTCAGTTCTACAAGTTACCCCAAAGAAGCTAATTACATACCGTTTCCCATTTTTGCCAAATTGGTAGCTGATTCTTTAAAAATCAACTCATCAGGGTCTGGAAAGATTGGGCAAGACAAACATACGGTACAGATGTGAGGGTAGAGTAACACCGCCTTCCCGAGAGGCACTTTGGCAATGTGTGTCAAAGGCTTTAAAATAGTTTATATACTTTGGGCATAATCATATTTCTTAAGATACGGACAAACATTTATGTACAAGTATACAATCTAAATAGTCCAAGAGCTGTATTTAAAAGCAGGATATGGGGGCGCCTGGGTGGCTCAGTCGGTTAAGCGGCCGACTTCGGCTCAGGTCATGATCTCGTGGTCCGTGAGTTCAAGCCCCGCGTCGGGCTCTATGCTGACAGCTCAGAGCCTGGAGCCTGTTTCAGATTCTGTGTCTCCCTCTCTCTGACCCTCCCCCGTTCATGTTTTGCCTCTCTCTGTCGCAAAAATAAATAAATGTTTAAAAAAAATTAAAAAAAAATAAAAGCAGGATATGTAATTAGATCTATAATATGGCATTGGTATCATAAAATATTTTCTGTGTACGCTTGCATTAAAGAGGATGAATGTAAAATGTGTAAATATTTGCAGTGATTCACTGGGTGATATGAGTGCAGGTGATTTTCATTTTATTTGTAAATATTCTATAATAAGCATGCGATCTCTCAGATGCAGACAAACGCTGTTCTTCTCGAAGTCTTCCTGAAGGTACAGCCCTTGACCTCGACCTCGAGGGTGGGGAATGGCTCTCGGGAAAGCTGTGTTGCAGGAAGGACAGGTGTGGGTTCGGGGGCTGAGGGGAAGACACAGTAAGAGAGGTAAGAAAGGAAGGGAGGGTGTGCAGACCCTGAAGGGATGTGGATGCTGAGCTAAGGGCTGTGGAGCGTGAAAAAGAACTGGAAACGAGGACGTCACTGATGGAGCCATTGGTTAAGGCGGTGGGACAGAAGACTCTACTGCAAGGGGTCAGGTATTTCCAGGAGCCAGAAGTGAAAAAGAATCGAGAGGCTAACTGGAGACTGGGGGGTGGAAGGGGGTGGGGGGTAAAAAGTGTATGTTCACCACCTGCTGCCTCACAGACTCATCCCTTCTGAGGTCCACTCAGACCCTGGGAGCGTCCAGCTTGGGACCAAAAATGAGAGAACACAGTGAATCCATGGGGCCACTTCTATCTGTGCCTTTCTTGTCCGCAATACCCAAATCAATAGGGTTCTCTGGGCTTATTACAGGATACAGCTACTGAATCAGGCAGTAAACCCTGGAAGATTTAAAGAAATCTCTCCAGAAACCAACCCGAAAAAGTAAAGAGAGGAAAGAGCTCCAAGCCGGAAAGACTTGATCATCCGACTGGACTTCGCCACCTACCAGTGCCTTCCCTGAAACCCAACTCTGTGGGTTCCACAGAGGACCAGACAGTACAATACATGTGACAGGACCCCAACAAGACGAGGTCCCAGTGACTGAGTACCCGTTACCTGCCCTTCAGAGACACAGAGTCATGCAGGCTCCGGGACCTTGACTCAGGGGACCCAGAAGTGCTGAGTCAGTGTCCACAATCCAGTGTCCCATCCGTACCAGCTCCCCCCACCTCACCCAGAATTTCCACTGGCTTCTAAATGCATCGGGGACAAAGGGAGGCATGAGATACGAAACATCCAATTGCTCATTACAGCATGTTAAGGAGAGGGGCGCCTGGGTGGCTCAGCCGGTTAAGCGTCCGACTTTGGCTCGGGTCATGATTTCGCGGTTTGTTGAGTTCGAGCCCCGAGTCGAGCTCTGTGCTGACAGCTCGGAGCCTGGAGTCTGCTTTGGGTTCTGTGTCTCCCTCTCTCTCTGCCCCTCCCTCGCTGTCTCTCTCTCATTCTCTCTCTCTCAAAAATAAACAGTAACAATAACAAAAAAGACGTGTTAAGTAAACTCAAGTCCCAAGTCGATGCTAACCTCAACAATGTAACCAATATATATGGGAAAATGCCCCCCCTGCTCAGCAGCAGTGAGAATTCAGAAATTCAAAGATCTGCAAAATGGGGAAAAGCCCCCTGCTTCGTTAGCACCAACAAGAAAAACACAAACACAAACCCAAGAAGGCTTTGAGTGACGAAGGGTGGCTTGCCCCATCTGCTGGCACACCCCCCATTAAAATCCCGAACGGATTTATTTGCTGTCTAGTAAATACTATCAACGGCCAAAATTGCTCAGCAAAGGGTCCATGGCTATGGCTGTTTTGTGGGAGCCTGACAACGTCAGAGCACCCCAAATCAGACTCGCAGGGAGGGCACACCTCAAACAGAATTACAGGGCGTGGATGCTGGCAGATGAGGCCAACTAGAACCCATCGGGTAAGATTTGAGAGGTTCATACCTGCCCCAAGTCTCACCAGATGACGAAAGCAGCTACCGAGAGCTGCGTGAAACGATCCTTGGGCCTCAGCCTCCAGGCTGCTTGCAGCCCAGGACAACCCTGTCCTTCACCATCTTCCCTTAACATAAGAACCATAAGAGAAGAGGGCATCCTAAGAGGGGCAGCTAGGTGGGTTAAGAACCGTGCCCTGGGGGGCGCCTGGGGGGCTCAGCCGGTTAAGCGTCTGACTTTGGCTCGGGTCATGATCTCACGGTTCGTGGGTTCGAGCTCCGAGTCAGGCTCTGTGCTGACAGCTCGGAGCCTGGAGGCTGCTTCGGATTCTGTGTCTCCCTCTCTCTCTGCCCCTCCCCCGGTCACGCTCTGTCTCTGTCTCAAGAATAAATGAACGTTAAAAAAAAATTAAAAAGGAAAGAACCGTGCCCTGGCAGCCCGTCCCAAGGGCTAAACCGGGGCCTGACCGAGGAACTTCCCTTCCCCCAGGGAGGGGAACAGCTCAGCAGCCGTGCCGACCTCCCTTCCGTCCCCTTCTCGAGTACTTAGTGCAGCACCCTGTCCCTGCACCCACAGTAAATCTTCGGTGTGGGGGGCGGGGGGCGGATAACTTGTCATGTCTCTGAACCAAGAGCCCCATCCGAACGCGGCGGAAGATGGGGATTCATCCCCCAAAGGTCCTGGACCCAGAGCTGTGGCAAGCGGCTGGGACTCTGAGGTCATGTCCGTTGGGACGGGGACAGGAACTAAGCATTTGGGGACCAGCAGGGCAGCCTGTTCGCAGAAGCCTGTGCCTCTCCTGGGAGAGAACTCCACGCCCCCATCTCGCTGAACTCGGCCTGCACACGTGACTGGCTCTCACCGGACGCTGCGGGGAAGTTATCTCGGGTGCCACTCTGGGCGGATGCTTCGCGGGCCACGTTTCCCGCCGCTGTGGTCACGGGGACCCACGTTGACGTAGAGCCTCTGTCAAGCTGGGCCCCAGAGCACTTGGATGAGCAGAGTCCCCTTTGCTGCCCCTTGATCCACGTGGGCGATCGGAGAGGGATACACGTCACGGCTGTGAGCCCCTCAGACGCTCGTGTTGTAACCGCAGCACGAGCCCCGCTGACCCTAACGCCCCTCCCTCCCACCCTCCGCACCCCCTAGACCCCCTCCAGCCACACAGACACACGGCTCGGGCCTGTGCATCCGTTCAGAGTGTCTCGCCTCACCGGCCACAGTGACTGGCTCCGGGCGGCACGCGACTGGCCCGGACCGATGAGAATCAACCCCGGGACTTTTGACAGAACTGCAGAGACTAACATCTGTCTTCCCAAGGAAGGGCTGCTGAACTCGGAGAATTCGAGCCCGCCGCTCTGGACAGCTCTTTGCTCCCTCGTGGGGAGTGCCTGCCGGAGGGGGGCGGGGGGCAGCCAAACCAGGTAGATGCAGAGAAGACCCGAGAGCCGATTCCGGCCCCCAAGGTCCGTGCCCGGGACGCAGCTGCCTGATCCCCACCCTGGACGGTTTGGTCCCGTGAACCCTCCACCGCCTTTTCTCACCGACGCTCCCCCTGCACCTGTTACTACACACAAACAGAGTCTGCATTCTGTTTGGGAAGAAAACATAAGATGCTCCGAGAGAAGCACCGAGGAAAAGGCCCACGGACAGTCTGGGGGAGCTGGGCACGTGCGGATGTTTTCTGCCCAGGAGACAAAGGCGACGGGCCGCGCACTCAGGGAGCCAAGGGCCTGGGCCGCAGGGACCCGGGCTGGGGACGGTGCCCCCTCTGTCGGCCGGGCGTGGGTTTCTCACGCCAGAGGGCCCTTGGCTGTCCGGCCTTTCACACTCTCGTGTGACCGTGCGTGCTCACATGCGACACGAAATCACAAGATTAGAACGAGCAAAGCAGAACAAACACTTCTTTTCCCAATTAACAGCTCTTGGGGAAATGGCTCCATTATCTTTCCAGGCCCATGCGTAACGTCCATTAACGCTAATGGGATCCAGGCAGGAGCCTGAGGGACACTGACTTCTGGGAGCCAGAGACGCCTGGTCTCTGCTGTGGGAGGGGCGAGGACGAGCATCCGTTGGGCCCAGCCACCTGGGGGGGGGGGGCACAGTGCCATTTGTCACTATTCCCATGTTTGCAAAAGCCCCCAGGAAAGTCTGCATGCCCGACCGGAGAGGCACAGGGCGCAGACGCATCTAGAACGTCCCGCGGTTCGGGAACTTCTCCGTGCCGTATCCTCGTTGGCACTTAGCTTCCAAAGGGTGTTGTCAGCCTATCACACGGATTCTTTCCATTTCCCGGGACATAAACCCATAGTCTGAACCCCCCGAGTGAACTGTACTGTCCTTCACGGGCGTCCAAACGCTGCAGCCTGGCACCTTCAGTGGCCTGACTATTGGGGTGGGGGGACCCAGACTCCGATACCAACGAGACCCGGGTGGCTTCCTAAATTCTCTTACGGCACCCCATTATTCTCCTGACACCTGCCAGCTAGATGGGCAGAGTGCTCACTACAGGCCGGGCCTCATCAGCAGACAAGACGCCAGGTCCCCTGCCTCAGGGGAGAAAGGAAAGCGCCCTCATGGAAGCAGGGACCGGGGAGACCGGCTTCGTGGCAAGGTCCAGGAAGACTTCCTGAAGGAGGCGGTTCTGAATGCACAGTGGTGAGCAAGATGGGGAAGGAGGAAGGGGCCTTGTCCTGGCAGACAGGGTGGCAGGAGAAGAGGCGTGCGGGAGGAGATTTTGCTGGGTCAGAGCAGGCGCCAGTACAGGGAACCAGCACAGCACAGGAGCGCAGCATCCTGAAAAGGCCGGAGGAGGAGACAGGATGGGCCCAGCCATCAGAAAGCTGGGGTCCAGTCCCCCGTGGCCACTTCCCGACTGAGTGCTGACCTTTACTTATTCTGGGATCACTGCCTTCAGGAGGGCAAGGACAGCTTAAAGCCGGCCAGAGGGCTGTTTCCTGCACCTGCACGAGGGCCATCCCCGAGCAGGCCCTGGACATGTATGGGATGCACTCACCCCTTTTGGTACTGGCTCTGTGGGCTGCTGGTCGATCTCATCCACACTCAGAGGACTGTGCCAAACCACCTGGCAAGCTATTTTAAATACTAAGAGAGTTTCTAAGGTAACTCGTTACAAAATGAACGGATCCAAATCAGTATTTTTCCCTAATTAGTCAGCCACAGTCACCCAGATAATTCAATAGGGAACTAACAATCCCATTGGCAATAACTGACGTACCGCATTGAACACACACAGAAGGCCTAAGACAGTATTGAACTCCTCGGGAAGAAGCAATAAAATTTAAACTTGAGAATACATTGATTTTTAAAATAGCAGAGAGACGTAGCGGGTTCCTGAACGGGATCACTCAATTTGGTAAAGACGGTCATTCCCCAAAATGATTTAAAAAGTCTCATGCAATTCTATTGTAATCTCACGGGATATAAATCATAATATTCTTCTTGTAGGATACATATGACAGAATGGACAGGTCTCATACTAAAAAACATAATGAATATACTTTGATTAATATACAATTATAATTAGTATATAGCATATAAATATGTAATCAGGGAGGTTGTATATTAAAATATATAACTACAGTCATTAAAAGGACAGGCTCAGGCAAATAAAAGAAAATTAAAAGTCCAGAAGAAGAACTTAGTATAAATCAAAGTGGATATATTATAAAACATGCATTTCAAATCAGTGGCAAAAACGGAGAGTTTAAATGATGGGGTTCACACCCTTCACACCTAGATGCATTTTCTACGAGCTAAAGATCAAGTATAAAGAGAAGGAATGTAGAAAAGAACCAGAAGAAAATAATCAGTCGCTATTCATCTGACCTGGCAGTGGGAACGACCTTATGAAAACACACCATTAAACACTAACAATAACAACAACACAGCAGAAGGATACTCGCTAGAGCAAATATGTTTAGCATACACAGCAGGAATCCATCCATCCCATGAGAGTGCCCCCAAAGCCACTTTTCATGGTATAAACAGGGGAGCCACTTTACGCTTTGCTGAGGAGAGTGAACCTTGCTGCCTTCTCTCTGGAAAGTTACTTAACAAAAATGCACAAAAGCCCTAAAAATGTTCAGGCCCTTCAAGCCAAGAATTCTGCTTCTAAGGACTGATTTCAAGCCAGTGAATGAAGGTGGTCTTGGAGAATGAGGTAGAAAGGGGTTTCGAACATGACTTTTCATGCAATGAAACATTCTCAAAAATCATGTTTTCAAAGAAATCTTAAAAATAAGGAATCACCGGCATTAAATGAAAAACAAGCAGGATGCAAAACTAAATACAGAGAACTCTCCAAATTTTGCTTTGAAAGATGGGACAGCCATATACACTTAACTTGATTTCAGCCAGCAAACTGGCCATGGGCATCTCAGGGGTAGACAGACACTCTAGAGAATGACAAGACAGACAAGGGGGCTGCCTGGTTGGAGTCTGTAGTCCAATCTGTAAGATCACACACACACACACACACACACACACACACACAGCAAATATCAAAAATGTCCATGATATTCGGTGAAACGTGGGTAATAATTTTCTTCCTGACACTTACCCGAAAACATTTCCATCATGCACATGTGTCGCTTTCATAATCAGCAATGAGACCTTGGGTAAAGTCCTCACCACGTCCTACCTAGGACACAACCCCTCCCCCCATGAAAAGATATGTGTCACCAGTGTGTGTGTAAAGCTATGTTCTTCCAAGGCTGACTGTGCACCGTCTTAATCCTCTCTTCTCTGACAATAATTTCCTTTGTAACCATCAAGAATGAGCGAGGAGAAAGAATTTGAGACAATGATTTGCCTACTATATTTGAAAAATCTAAATGACCTTTCAAAAGACTTCGGCTTAAAATAAATGCATGACTCAGGAACGAGTGATCCCCAATGACTCAACGTCCTCACAAAAATACCTTCAAACTGTCCCCAACTATAGACAATTCCCCACCCCCCCCAAAAAAAGGCCACATCCATGCTCACAAATATTAACAAGAAAATGGAAATTATGTCAGTAAATTTCAGGACCTGTTTGAAAGTAACATATCTATGGTGCTTATCGGCACACCAGGAATGGAGAATGGCAGAATCAACATAAAACTTTTTCAAAGGCTAAAAAGATGGGAAGGAAAAGGAGAGAAGTCTCATTTTAGGAGCATCCCTTTGAAATTGATTCTTGCAACACGTTTGTTTAGAATGCTACACCACGGCGGGCTCTATCCCTTCTGTTCCGGAGGGAGGGGCACGTGGACAAAACTCCAGCAGAAGCTGCACGAAAACTTGTCACGCTCCCCACCAAAGCTCCCCGAGACGCAACCCACACCACTTGGCCATCTCCTCCTTAGCGGATGGACGCAACCAGCGTAGAGGTCAGGCTACCGACTGGAGGGACACTGGAGCGGTCGGACTGATTACCGCCATTTACTCATCCCACAGATTTCCTTCCAGCCTCCGTTCCCCACCCCCGGCACCACTCAAGGGCCTGGGGTGGGCCAGATGGGGCCCCTCCCTCTGCGGGGACACAGATAATAGACAAGCAAACAGACGGGATCATTTTGGGGAGTGAAAAGTGCAACAAAGGAAACCAAAACAGGAGTGTTTTGTGAATCCTGTGAAGGATTCCTGGGCTGTATAGATTCCTTCCACAGGGGGGTCAGGGAGGGCTTCTCAGAGGAGGTGTCATTTGAGCTGCGTGGACCCGGCCAGTGAGATGGCTGCCATAAGGACAGAGGGACAGAAGAAGCGGGAGGTGCTGGTGCGGGACCCGGCGCGGCACTGGGAGGACCAGGAGGAAGGCTGGACCGCTGCAGAGCAGGGTGTCCATCCTGGTCTTTTCCAACCTACTGGACCCTGCCTACTAACTAAACCCTCAGAGCGACTAGTGTCCACGGAGCCTGGCAGACAGGCAGTGACCAGGGACAGGTGCCGGGCAAAGGACGGCCGATCACAGCAGCCTGTCGCTTTGTGAGATGTCTGGCTCCTGGTTCAGCCACCTAATACTTAGTCTCTCAAACCACTGTTTTCTCATCTGTAAAACCAAAACAAAACTATCACCATTCACACTCGGTGGGGGGCGGGGGGGGGTGCCAGGAGGGGCAAATGAGATGATCAAGGAGGGCACTCGGCCTGCCTGGCACATGACGAGTTTTTCCTAAAGGCAGGCAGAAAAATTAAAAATCCATGATGGCTTATCATCCAAACTTGTACTGTGTGGGTCAGTGACACTGTTTCACATCTGACTTGAAAATTTCTGTTATAAAAAAGTATAGAGACAGGCACACGGTCTCCCCTCGACCCCTGCCCCCCCAGCCCACTGCGTGGTGTTGAAGCCAATGCTAGACATCCTCCTTTTCAGCGGTAAGTGCGGCTTGAATTTCAACTGAAAACGACTTCTTAAACACTCCTCTTATTGACTCGTCTTTTAGAATATTCAATTCGCCTGGCTTGGTGACAAGAAACAGAGCCCCTGTCCATTTCTGTGTGGTTATAAATTGGTATGATGTCTTCACAGGTCAGGTTTTTCCATTCCACCCAAATGAAACTTCTTGACCGAGCGGCCAACAATCACCAGAACACGGGTCACAAATAAACCTGAACCTGAGAACAACGATGCTTACACAGGTGAGTGTTCGTGCTAGAGCCGACTTGATTGACGACTGTTTGGAAGCAACCTCAGTATCCTGCTGGGGAGGGCCCTGGGGGAGGACGAGGGGCCCTCCTTAGAACAGGGGGCAGCACACAGAGAGAATGAGAAAGACCGACATGGACCGATACGGAATGATCTACAAGAAATGTGGCCAAGTAAGAAAAGATACCAAATACGGTAGACAGAAGGCTATTATGAGTGTCGGAAAGCAGGGACACACGTACGTGTGTGCTTATAGGCTGCACGACTTGAGTATATCTTCAGGGAGTCAAAGAGGAGGCTCTTAACAGAGGTGGCCTTGGGGGAGGAGAACTGGGCAGCCGGCGAAGAAGAGGAGGGAGGGGCTTCCCGGTCTAATAACTGATGATGGGGATGGTGATGATGGGGATGATGGGGATGATGGGGATGGTGGTGATGATGATGCTATGTGTGTATTATCTATTCAAACATTTTAAAGATAAATGTAAGGAGGAACAAGAAAGAAAGAAAACCATTTGCCAGACCAAGGATAAGACCCAGCCCCCGTGGGGATTTGAAAGGACCCATACACATAGGAGACCAGAGTCAAGAAAACTAATAGCATAAAAAGAAACATCAAGACTTCACAGGTCACAGGGATGGGGGGGAGGGCATGGTCAATGTGTTCCTTGGGAATCAGTGACTTCTGGCTTTGAAGCTGCTGGTTCAGGACATGTTTCCTGTAGCTCTTGGCCCTGACTCTAGAGGACGGCACATTGGACACAGCCCAAGACTTAACATGAGGACACGGTGCTGTCTCCTTGTGAACCACGCCCCTTCTCCATGCCTGGCAGCAGAAAAGCACCTCTCCCGACTCGGTGTGGGACATTTCCCTGCTCACGCAGTCCTCTGAGCCCATTAAAAGATAAGAAGCAACATCCCTTTCCACTTAATACTCAAGCAACGTGCACAAGTTTTCACAGCTCAGACGTGACCTTCGGACTTATTGCGGCCTTGGGAATGTGAGGTCTGGGACATCTGGAAGCAGTCGTGTTTCCGAGCGTACATCCCAGGCACTGCTGATGGGCTTTCAACCTTCCGCGGCTTAGGTGGCCCAGAGCATGGCAACTTGAGTTCTTATCAAACGGAGAGAAAAAAGTCATCAAAGATCAACTCGACCGGAGGATTTATTTGTGTGCCAAGAAGTTAGAAGAACCCTCGTGCACGATACGCAATTAACAAGCGTCTGCTGAAATATACGTACGCGTATGATACACGCAGCGAGGCAGCGCTCGTGTGCGCGTGTGGTGACGATGTAACACGTATAGTATACGCGGTGAGGCAGCACTGATGTGCACGTGATGACATATATATAATATGTACGTTGAGGTACCACAGGGGTGTGTGTGTGTGTGTGTGTGTGTGTGGACACACGTATGTGTTCTACACGCAGCAAGGCACCGCTGGCAAAGCCAAGACGCTCCCCTGCTCCTTTCGACTCTCCCAGAAGGAATGAGCCACACGGATGTGGTCCGTGCCTTTCCAGGCCAACGCTTCAAGTGCACACCTGCTTTGCACACATGCTTGCTCACACATGCTCTCTCCTTCTCTCCTAGCCCCCTTCCCACACCTACTTACATACGTCTGATATTACCTGGGGGGGGGGGGGGGACGGGGGAGGTCAGGTTTACAAACATGTTATCACTGTACATTTTGTCGTGCAACTTGACCTTATCGTAGAAATTTAGTCCATTGCTTTTCACTAACTGCCCGGCGTCCCGGGTAAGAACACATCACATTTGATCTGTGCGGCCACGTGGGCTGTTTTCAGTTATTATTACCTGCAGTGCCCCCACTGTAAGGACCCCCGGGCACGGGCCTCCTCGCTCACGTCTCCTTGCCTAGAAACAGACGTGGGGGGCACGCACATTTCTAATTTCACTGGATTCTGCCGAAGTGCCACTCCGAAATGACCACGCCACCTGCACCTGAGACGTAAGAGAGCTGTTTCCCCGCATCTTTGCCAACACTTGACGTCGTCAAAGACTTAGATTTTTTTCTCAGTCCCTTGGGTGAAACAAAGCCCTGCCCCTTCCTTCTCCTTCTGTCTTCTTCTAATTGTCTCTGATCCTTTCTTGGCTGGGGCACTGCCTACAACATCGTACACGACTGTTTCCCCGGTCCTCCTGGGTCACTGACGGCAAGGGCTGCTGCGTGAGGCCGCGGAAGGGGGTGTGACTCACCAGTGGTCCCGTGGCTGAGAGAGGGCAGTGAGTCTGCAGGCAAGTCTCCTGTGGTCCCGTCAGGGGCCTATGTGTGCAAAGACAGGGGTGGACAAGCAGGCCGGGGCCGCCGTGAAAAGGAAGGATCTTCTCCCTATTTCCACAAAGTCCCGATGTGAATCTGTGGAGCATCGGAATTCAGTCTCCCTGCAGCAACCGGTGAAGCATGATGCCATCACACACGGAGAAGGGAGGGAAGGAGGCGCCCGCTGGGACATGCACGTGCCTGCCACCTTAGGAGAAGGCTCTAGAGAAGGCTCCTGGGCTCCCGTCCAAGCCTAGGGCAACTCCCCTCAGCCCTCCGAGCCTCAGCCTGGCAGCCTGATAAGTGGGGCCGTGCTGCTCCCCCAGGGCCCCTGGTAGAACCGAAGCAAACCATGCTCCTGAGCGATCAGCGTCACATCACCAGTGAGCTACCCCCAGGCCTCTCCCCTCTCTGCCCAGACGTCTGCATGAAGCCCGTCACCCTCTGCTCCACTCCAACACTCTTCTCTGGACTGCTGCTGATAGGTTCGGTGTCCCTCCACTCGTCCAGCCGGAGACCACCCAGCAGGAAAGCTTGACACCTTCTAGTGTCCCAGTGTTGACTGGGGTAAAGCAAGAATGAGGTGGGAGCCAGTTCACCGGCCTTTAAGATCTCCCCGAAGCAGGTCAGGGTTAAGCTGAGAGGCCGCTCTGGGCCCTGTCAACCCCGAGGGGCCCACTGCTGGCCGGCCCCTCTTCAAGGCCGCTGGCTTGCATTCTTCGTGGGCAGCTGCCCAGGGCGCCTGGCACGGCCGAGCCTCCTTAGTATTCACCAAGCTGCTCCGGCCTCCTCGGCAGAGCGGGCTGGAATACAGATGCCCCACATCGGAACGCACAAGCCCCACTGAGGCAGGTGGAGCATCCCGGCAAGCGGGGGAGCAAAACATACCTGCCAGAGCAGACTCCAGCATGCCTGGCCACTTAGGAAGAAGGGACAGGTCACACCCTCTGTGGGGTCAACCCGTGTACGTGGGAGGTGGTTCAGGCCATCACTCCAATCCCACTCTGCCGTTGCCGCTTTCTAGAGGCTCTCGGGAAAGCCCTGGGAGAGGCTGGCTGTCCGTCTGCCGCTAAATGATGCTGTGTTTACAGTCACAGAGGCAGCACAGCTGGACCATGGCCGTAATTTACAGCCAGTCACCGTGGTTCGGAACACTTCGGGAATCCGTACGTGCTCTCTGCTTTGACCTCTATTCCAGTTTATTTTGTGCTCATACCAAAGCATATAAAGCATCTCTCTCTACATGGGACCTTCCAAATACAGGTTTCCCCCGCTATCCGAAAGTAGAATGTTCCTCGTGAAACCTTTCAGAAGCCGAAATAACATGAAGCAGAGAAGCAATCGCCAAGAATTTATATGGAGAATTTTCTTTTAGCATTCCCAGACCCCAAAACGAACCTCTCTTGGACTTTTCTGAAATCTGAGCACCCAACTCAATAAGAGATGCACAAAATAAATTGAGATGAGGCACAGATGATCACAGACACAGTTTAGACTCTGGCGGTCAGATACTGAGATTCTGAGTGTGGCTCCAGGGGAAGGAGCTGAGGGAGGGTTTTTGGGGGGGGCGCTACCCTTGCAACCTGGGGTGTGCTCCCACGATGACAGCTCACTGAAAAACCAACCCTGAATGCATTTACGAAAATCTTCTTTGGATTACTTCTGGTTAGCAGTTAGCAAAAACAGGTACTAAGTGGGTCTTTCATAAAAGTGATGTGGCCTAAGACCAGCTTTTGGAGGGGGCGGGGATACCTGGAACCTAGCACATCGTCTGCTCTGATCCCCAATAAACGAAACCTACGTCGAACGTGTATGGTTGATGGTTACAGGACAGGGCTAAGGCATCAGCTCCTAAAAGCCTCCCCAAAGCAAAGCAAAATAAACACCCTTTATGAGGTAGATACTGTTAAATCCTCATTTTCTAGAAAGACATGGAGTTTAAGAGGTAAAATGAGGGGAGCCCGGATGGCTCAGTCGGTTAAGTGTCCAACTCTTGATTTCCACTCGGGTCATGATCTCACCATTGTGAGATTACATCCCGCGTCAGGCACTACACTGACAGTGTGGGGCCTGCTTGGGATTCTCTCTCTCTTTCTCTCTTTCTCTCTCTCTCTCTCTCTCTCTCTCTCTCTCCCTCTCTCTCTCTCCCTCTCTGCCCTCCACTACCTCTCTCAAAATAAATTAAAAAATTAACATTAAAAAAGAGGTAAAATGAAAACTACGTGACCCCCAAATCCTCAGTCAATAAGATATTCATGTGAAAATGTTCGCAGAATAACGTGAGGTTAACCCACAGATACAGCCAACAGCATGATTCCATTTTGTTTACAGAACCTGTATCTGCACACAGGAATAGGGAAAAACACAAGGAGCTCCCCCAAGACGCCATCGGCGTTCACCTCTGGGAAGTGGGGCTACGTCTGGTGTGGTCTTTATCTTCACATAAAAGGTGGCGGGGGGAGGGAGCTGTGGCCAGGAGGTGGCTGTGCCATCCCCCCTCTGGGGCTCAGTTTCCCCATCAGTAACGTGGAGATAAAAACAGCACCTGCTTCAAAGGGCTGTTTGAAGACTGAAGGATTACTTCACGGAGAGTGCAGAGAACCATATCAGACGTGCTGCCCAAAAATGTTAGTTGCTAATATCAGCAGAATCCACCACTGCCTGACTTCCCCCTCCTCGAGGTCACAGACACCCACGACAGAATCACGACCGAGCCACCAGTCCGGGCCTCCGGCAAGGGACAGTCAAGATCATCATGGGCAGTTGGCCAGATGCTATTTATAAGCCGATGCTGAGCGAAGGCACAAACAAGGACACCTTTGGAGCCCAACTATGTGTGACCTTCTGGACTCTCACCCACTTCTGTTTATTACGATTCCAGTCCCGTGGCCCCGCTGGGTAAAACGCCCGCCAGACCTTTGTGGCCCAGGCTCGATTTCACACCCCTTTCTCCCTCGCTTGGGCACTTGTGAGATCTTTCCCACAAGCTGAGTGCAGCCAACCCCTCTAACAGAACTCGCTGCTGACATTAACACAAAGAAGGGGTGTTGGCTACGTCGCAGCTTTGCTCAGAACGCGAACAGCAAAACGAAAATCAAGGTTGAATTCCTTAGCTCCATGGTCTCCTCTAAAATCAACACGGCGGAAGGTGGTGCCCTGACCTAACAGAGCAAATGTTAATCAAAGGCAGGACGCAGGTCACCTCCTGGTTGAGCGCTTCCTTGGCAGTGGGCAAGACCAGCTTCAGAGCCGGAGGCTCAGGCTGAGGAGCGGGGTCCGGGGCGAATGTGGGGCCTTCCTGGTTTATCATCAACACTCACTCAGCATCGCTTCGGCAAAATCCGTGCTCCCTCTAGCAAAGGAGAGCCACACCAAAGGCTTTGCAAGCATCCTTCCAGGGGTTCGAACCCAGCAAGTCCTGTGTGTCCAAACTCCCACGCTTATCAGAGATGCAAAAGACCTAGGGGAGATAAGCTACAATTTAAATTTAAAAAATAAAATAAACAAGAAACCAGGAAAAAGCTGAAAGAGGAATAAGGTAGGAGGGGAACAGATCACTCTGTTATGAAGACATACAATACAGTGATAATTAGGGGCGACTGGGTGGCTCAGTCAGTCAAGCATCTGACTCTTGATCTCCGCTCAGGTCATGATCTCACAGTTCGTGGGTTTGAGCCCCATGTTGGGCTCTGTGCCCAGCATGGAGCCTGCTTGGGATTCTCTCCCTCTCTCTCTGCCCCTCCCCCACTCATGCTCGCTCGCTCTCTTTCTCTCTCTCTCTCTCTCTCTCTCTGAAAATAAACTTAAAAAAACACAATGATAATTAGAACAACGTGGTTTTGTGGGGAGAATAGTTGTCAATGAGACAAAATGAAAAGTCCAAACACAGACCTCAATTCACATGGGAACTTAATATCTTTGTAAAGAACGAAGACGAAAATCAGGGAAAAATGGGCTCACTCAGCGCGTGGAGTTAGGACAATCGGTGGCACGTGGGAAGAGAAGTAGGTTTGCTCTGTCCCTCGCGTTTTACACGAAAGTAAATTCCAGATTTCTCAGAGCTTTAAACACAGGAAAAATGAAAGCGTAAGAAGAGTAAACATTTAAAAAAAATAATCTCGGAGTGGAGAAGGCCTTTCTAACCATGAGACGAAACCCAGAAGCCATAAACGAAAGAACATCTTGATAAACTCACCTACATAAAAATGAGACTTTCTGTACGACAAAAACTGCGATAAGCAGTTGAAACGCCAGCATCAAAAAACCCTTGCAGCTCGCATCTCAGACAAAGGGCCAAACTCCCTAATGTACGAGAATTCAGAAACAGAAGACAGAAAAGACAAGCAAACAACAGAGAAGTGAGCGGAGAGAAAGTGGCCCCTGCCACAACCCGAGGACGTCCCGGCAGCCAGAGATGTTGCCTCCAGGACGTGCAGAAAACCGCGTGGTGGCCGCAGTGACCCCTTCAGTGGCTGAGTCCCGCCTTCTTACCCATGACCTCCTGACCCCGTGACCTCCTGACCCCTCCTGTTCTTCCACCTTCTGCACCGGGACCCCACAGTGGAAGGGCCCCCTTTCTTGACAACATCCCACCGAGCTGGCCCTTGCTTCCTGCGTTCCTTCTAGAATCATCCGGCTCATGCCCCAAACCGCACAAGCAGCCCCTCCCCGCCCTTCTCACTGGGAGGCTGCCAAGGCCCCCGGAAGCTAAGTCCTCCCACGCTGCAGCAAGTTCAATAAAACTAACTTTATTTGACTCCCACGGGTGTTGCTGCTGGCGTCTGAGGGCTAATCTTTGGGAGCCTGACGGACAGAAAGAATTAGTTAAACGTTGATTAGCAGTAGCAGCCGCACCAGAGACCCTTCCAGGAGCCAAAAGGATCCTAGGATTCTAGGATCTAGAATCCCTCTAGGATTCACTCTCTGGGGACAGTGAACGGAAGATGGTCCCTTGGCCTGGGGACCCCGAATCTACAACCGTTTCAACACGATGCTTCAGCGACCCCAGGGAAGGAACGTTTGCTAAGAGGACAGTGAGGAGAGAGAAGACATCTCCTGCTGGGACGTCACACGGCCTCCACCTGACACCGAAGGGCCGTATCCATTCTGCATGGATGACCGTACCCTGACAGACGCGGAGCTAAAGACCTGGGACGCGGGGCATGAGGCAGGCGGGCTCGGCTCTCACGGAGCCAACAGTCCAGTGGGCGAGAGAACCAGACGGCACCCCAACTCAGAAGTGATGGTAGGTTCTGGGTGTCCCCAAGGACCGAGGAGGTGTGATGGATCCTGGTGAAGAAGTTGTTCTTGGACGAGGATGGGAAGGGGAAGCAGCACTCAGCGAGGCAAAGTCCCAGGTCTGCACATCTGGGGGGGAGCTCACACCTTGACAGCTCTGGTGCAGGTCATAGCACGTGCCAAGGTCCTGAGGTTGGAAGGACTGCTGTGCCATCACGAGGCCAGAAGTGCAGGGAGGGGCCGGAGCAGGCAGGCCAGACGGGCCCGGTGAGGGGCTTGGGTGTTTTCAATCTGACAAGTCATGCGCGGTCCCTGGGGAATTCTGAGCAAGACGGGCACATAGGAGACAGGCTGGAAATACTGGCATAATGAGATTTCAGGTTTAAAAAGATCATTCCAATTACCCAGCAGAAACCCAATTAGATGGGCCTATCAGAGGAAGCAGGGGGGTGGGTCAGGATGCAGCTGTCTCCCCCAGAGGAGACACGAGGAGGCCTGGACCCCACCGGTGGCCGGAGGTGGCAAGAAGCAGGTGGATCTGAGAGGCTCTCGGGAAGAGTGCAGGACGCGGGGCTACCGGGGGTGATGCGGAGCGAGAGGGAAATGGCCGAGGCCGGCTGGCTCCCGGGTTTCTGGTGTAGCAGCCAGGTAGAAAGCAGTGCCTTCCCTTGGGAACACTGCAAAAGCACAAGGGACCGCAGCTCCGGACCCTTCCAGAGCCTCAGTTTCCCTCAGCGTCAAGTGACCAGGCTGGACTAACTCAGGGCTTTCTGTCTTGTCTCACCTGCCACGCATGGGCTCCCGCCAATCCACACAGCCCCCGAGGATACAAGCCAATCAGATGAGAGGGCACGGGGCACGGAGCCTGGCGTGCCCCCCAATTCTAGGTGGGCCTGTGGGGCACCGCCTCCAAACTCTGAAAAGTCTCCCCAGTCAGCGTCGGTGAAACGCCAGACTCCACAACTTGGCCAGCCCCCACTGCCTCCGTCCGTCTCCGCCACCGGAGCGCGTCTGACTCACCCTCCCTGCCTGGCCGCCCTCCTGTCCCCCGGTCCACGGGGCCTCCTGGCCCTCCCGGCACCCGGCACAGGAGCACCGGGGGCCGAGCCGTGGCCCGTGCAAGGACAGCGGGTCTCCACCCAGAAGGTAATGACTTTGCCCTCAGCCCTTGCGAACCCACACAGCAGCTCCCGTGGCACAATGATAAGCCTGTACCCTGCAAAGAGGTTGGCTCTTAAGACGTGCCTTTAAAAATACCCACGGGATGGTGCGGGTATATATAGAGAGAACGGAGCCAGGCACCTCAGCCCACACAGAATGCAAATGTGCGCCTTGAAGAAATCTGTGTTGTATCTTAAATAGAGGCCCGAGATAGGAGCGCCACCGAGTAACAGAAATTCGTGTTCGGAGCTGCGTGACGGCACCCGGGCCAAGCCTCGGAGAACAAGGGCTCGCATCCCAGTGCTCCGCTTGCTTCCTGGTCCTCACCCCCTCCGAGGATCTCCAGTAACACGGCTGCCCCCCAGTGTGAGAAAAGACTGGCATCATTACTCATTTACCGGCGTAGTCAGCATTTTTCCATTACCTCCACCATGTTTCAAAAAGGACATAAGCTACCTGACAAAAATACCAGTTTAAAATTAAAAACACGATTGGGGCGCCTGGGTGGCTCAGTTGGTTAAGCGTCCGGCTTCGGCTCAGGTCACGATCTCACGGTTCGTGGGTTCGAGCCCCGCATCGGGCTCTGCACTAACAATGCGAAGCCTGCTTGGGATCCTCTCTCTCCCTCTCTCTCTCTCTCTCTCTGTCTCTCTGTCTCTCTCTCTCTCCCCACTCCTACCCAATGTGCTCGCTCGCTCTCTCTCTCTCTCTCCCTCTCTCTTAAAAATAAATAAAACTTGGGGCGCCTGGGTGGCGCAGTCGGTTAAGCGTCCGACTTCAGCCAGGTCACGATCTCGCGGTCCGTGAGTTCGAGCCCCGCGTCAGGCTCTGGGCTGATGGCTCGGAGCCTGGAGCCTGTTTCCGATTCTGTGTCTCCCTCTCTCTCTGCCCCTCCCCCATTCATGCTGTGTCTCTCTCTGTCTCAAAAATAAAAAATAAAACGTTAAAAAAAAAAAATTAAAAAAAAAAAATAAATAAAACTTAAAAAAAAAGATAAAACACATGGAGGAAAGAAAATCCATGATTCCATGGTTTAAATATACAAAACACATAGTAGAGGATTCTGCGCAGACTGGAAGTTTGAATTGAAGTTAGATGCCGGGCTTCCTAGCAGCCCCGGTGAAGAAAGAAACAAGATCAGCTGCGACACTCTCCACACGCCCAAAATAAAGCGAACCAGCCTTCCCTGGCACCAAGAATAATGTCTTCCTGTGGTTTCTCACAAAGAAGGTGCAGGGAGCTGGGGGAGGAGCGGACCCAGCCCCAAGTGACCCTCAGACTTCCATCCTATCTATTTCCACTCCCCTCCCCCCACCTCCCCCCAGGGTTCTCTGAAAACTTATCAGGATTCTTTCTCCTATCACTTTCATGAGGTTTTGGTCACATATGCCCACTCAGTTACAAGACGATTTACTTTATATTCTAAGACCACTCGCTTTTGCACCTAACTAAAGTTATCTACTAAGGAAACTTTGCACCTCTGCTCTAACAAAGAAAATCAGAATCAATTTCCAGAAATGTTAAGTGGCCACAAAATAAATACAGTGGAAACAAGTCAATGTAATTCTGTTCGGGCACCGTACCCTCCCAGGGCTCCATGCCTGAGGCTGTTCTCCGCTTGTTAGAAACGGCAAATCCGTTAGCACTTGGGGTCAGACACACCAGCCACACACTAAAAGCTTCTCCTTGATACTCACAACCAGAAGCCTGAAGGAGAATTCAAAGGGGACAGCCATCTGACCGCAGGATTCTGACATCAAAGCCCCACCTGAGTTACACAGAAGACAGTGGTGCTCAAAGGGCATCCGGACCACCACCCACCTGGAAGGTGAGTGTCGCCACGGCAACCAGGTAAGGCTCTGTCCCAGGTACCCATGCACACCTCCCCCCTTCCCTTAAGGGTCAAGTGCCACAGGGCTTCTCTTCCCAGGAAAGAAAGTATCAGTTTACAACAGACTGGAAAGTTTTAAATAGGTCCTACCCCACGGAGCTGTGAGATGCGCTGGCGGGAAATCTCTGGCACCTGCTGGGGCTGCGTCCACCTTCTAAGAAACAGGGGACCTGCCATCAGCCTCAGGAAATGTCGGTTCACGCGTCGGAATTTACCTGATACCGTGACTGGTCATATTCGTTCCCTGGCCAGCACCCGCTGGGCCCCAGCTTTCCTCTCATCAGCCCCGGAGTCCTTTCTGGAAATCTGCTCGCGCCCACCTTCTGAACTTTATTACAAAACAAGACCACCGCCATCCCCCCCCCCCCCCACCAACGCTGCCATTATCACAGCAGCCCCCACCCACACGGCAGCTACCATTTGCCCGGCACTAACCGGGCTCCCGGACCTGTACGGACCACCGACCCATTTAGTCCTCCCAGCAGCCCTCGGGACAGGTCCTATCGTTGCTTCCCTTTTGCAGACGAGGAGACCGAGTTAACAAGGGACGACATCCAGCTGGCCGATGAGCGGCAGGAGTCCGCGTCACGCGCGGCGGCCAGGATCCCGACCCTCCTTCTCGACGCCTTCCCGCCTGATTCCTGACACTGTGCTGTCTCACTGAACCTGGCAGGGCGGCCGCCACACGGCGTGAGGTGTGCCTACCCTTGAGGCCGGCACCCCATGAATTCAGAGGAACAGCACTCGTACGCAAGAGGCAGGCAGGGGGCCCAGCCCATGTCCCTGGCCCTCACACCGCCGCTCGTGTCTGCATTCGTGCCGGCATCCGTTCTTTCATTTCTCCCTCCCTCCAGAGTCACTGGCTCCAGTCCAGGCACGACCAGCGGTGGACACGGCAGGCAAGGCCCCCATCCCGTGACGGACCAGTTCTGGTCGGTGCGGACATCACACAGCAGCCGACAAAGGCATCAGGGATTGTGGCGGAGAGTGGGGACAGGGGGCCCACTTTAAATGGGGTGCCATTTAACCCGAGACCCAAAGAATAATGTGCTGAGCAGGTGACAAGCCAGGGACAAGGGTCCCTAGTGAAGGAGAGACAGGAGCAGCCAGGGAAAGAGCCTGACAAGGTCAAAGGGCATGGAAACGGTCACAGTGGCCGGAGCGCTGTGGGCAGGGGGGAGGAAACAGCAGACCGCGTGCCAGGAGGGGTGCCCGGCTCTGCCTCCTCGATCCGCCCATCCTCAGAACCACCTGTGAGGTGGCTAATTCCCCCGTCACCGTCACCAGTAAGGAACATGAGGAGCAAAGTCACGAGGCAAGCAGCCGGAAGCCAGGCTTCCATCCCACACGGCCTGGGGCTCCGGGACCACACCCCCGACCCCCGGCCACGTGGCCACCGCGCCACAGGGATGGAAGGCGACATCGGCAAGGAAGCCTGGATTCGTTCCACTCGAGGGCAGTGGGAAGCGGGGCAGGATGAGCTCTGATTTGCACTCTGAGAGCCGCTCCTGGCTCTGGGCAGAGGGGGGCCCACAGAGGACAGGAGAGGGCGCAGGAAGCCGGCCACGAGGCTGGTGACGCTGTCCAACAGCCACGTGAAACCGGCGGCAGAGAAACCAGAAAGCTCACCACGAGCTGGGGGAGGAAGTGGAGGTGGGCAGTCAAGATTTCACAAAGCAGGGGGACACACAGGCGGGATCCGGGGGGCTAGGGAAGGGCAGAAGGGACCTTGCAGCAAAGACGTGGGGGCCAGGCTGGGCCCGGGGGCCCTTCGCCCTCAGTGGCAGATTCTTTCGCTCTCCCTTCCTTTCATTCCACATTTCGGTGAGTCCCCCAGATGCACGAGCAGAGCCGGGTGTGACGGGACCACAACCAGCACTGCCCAGAGTCGCCAGCAGCCCCCAGCCCAGAGGGGTGTCAGAAGCCCGGAGGCTCCCTCGGGAGATGTCGCAGGGACAATATGTACAAATGGGCGGCAGGAAGGACCCCAGAGGCCCCCTAGACCCCTTCCATCGCAGGAGGGACCGGATCCTGTTTAGGTACTCCTGGTGACGGTGAGCTTCCTCTCTCACCCCAGCCGTCGGTGGGCGGTGCTTAACACGGCCGGCTCCCATAGCCAGGCACACCATACTGGGCCACCTGTGCCTGTCCCCAGGCCAGCACCAGGCCAGGATGCCCTGAAGCGAACCTGCCCCCGGGAACCCGCCTGTGGCCTGTGGGTCAGCCATGGCTGACCAGGCACTTGAGGAAAGCCTGTCACGTGCAAGAGACCACAATAAACAGACAGGAGAAAGAAACTCCCCAGAAGAAGGAGAGGAGTCAGGACGCAGATTATTTCATTTAAAAGTACAAACTCCAGTGAGAATTCTCAGAGAGGAAGTGTGTGCTCAGAGGCCACAGAAAGCTGGCTGCCTGCTCCTCCCCGCAGGTCCCGGGGCCACCCTCCGGAATCACACGGGACAAATCCCACCCTTTCTTTCCAAGGCTGTCATCCCCCAAGTCTGTTCTAGAATAAATAACCACAGCCCCCGCAGTGTTCTTGCAAATGCCGGTTTGCCTAAGTACTTGGGAAAACACAGGGTCCTGAAGTGAACCCAACTTCTGGCAGAGGGTCAGGCTGGACCCCAAGCTCCCTGACCCTGTACACTCCCCAGCACGTCCCCAAGGTCTGGGCATAGACCTGCGGGTGATGAGGCGATTTTAGGGGGTTCAGGGACCCAGCACCCAGGGCCACAGAAGTTCGTCCCTTTTTAATTTCCCTCTAACCTTGCAGAGGACATGGAAACAGCCGTAGCTGATGCTACCATGATTCTGACACCTGCCGACATTCGTAGCTCTCGGTGTTTTAACCTTGGCGGGAGGTCACGTCTAGTTTGAACTAAATGCTGCTTTACAGTCGTGCAAGCGATCCCGGTCTGCCGCTTGAAGTCTTAAAAGATTGCCTTTTAAAATGAGTTTAGGTAAAAATAAACTTGAATTAAAAGGCAATATTCACCAAACTACGCTAAGACACAGGCGGGAGAGGGCTCGCAGGCATGTATTCAGCCCTCGTCCCCCTGAGTCTTGGGGTTCAGAGCGCCAGCCCTGTGCACCTGCACCCAGACCCCACCTCTCTCCGCACACCTCTCTACAGGACAGGCGGGGAGCTCTGTCCCCCTGGCACGCAGAGCAAATCCTGCGGGGAGGGGGGGCATCCTCGGTTCACCCATCCCTTCCTTTCCTTTCCCTACGGCGACCCGTCACAGTGGCCCCACCTCACACCTGTACCTGCACAGGCCACCCTCCCAGCGACTGGTCGCCAGCTCTCACCTGGACCGCACCAGTGACCTCTAACTGGTCGGCCCCTTGCTTCTGCACTTGCCTGCTCCCGAGCGGTGGCCCTGGTCCCTTCATCCTGAGTCGGATGGTGAGTCTCTGAGTTTCAAACCCTCCCAGGGCTCCGACCCTGGTGGTATGCCCCTCCCCCACCTCCCTGGCTCTCTCCCGCCACCACGGCTCCTAGCTGTTCCTGGACCCTCCGGCAGACCCCGCTGTGGTCTTCACACTGGCAGCTCCTTTCCCCTTAGGGCCCCTCCAGCCCACAACCACAGGCTCCTTCCTCACTGCCTTCCAGTCCTGGCTCAAGCGTCACCTCCTCGGGGACCCCGACACCCTATTCAACACCCAACGGTCTACCGCCCACTGCACTTACGATTCCCGCACCTGCCCCACTTCTCCTGTGCGTTCCCCCCCAACACTCATTCCCAGCATGCGGGATGACTCTCTACTGGCTGTGGGTACTGGTTACTGTTTGTCTCTCCCACCAGGATGCAGGCCCCAGGGGGTCGGCAGTCCTGTCCGCTTTGCTCAGTGGTGTCCCAGCTGCCAGAGGGTGCTCGAACACTCTGAAAGACTCGGGTCCAGCCCAGGGAACAGGCCTGACTCCCACCCAAGGCTACTCCTTACAGGGCCTGGCAGTGAGCTTGGTGAACCTCAGTGCGGACCTCACGCTCCTCAGCGTTAAACTCCTTCCCGTTGGCTCGGCCGCCCAGGCCGTCTATCGAAGTACATGTCTGACTCCGGAGTACGTCGGCCAGACTATTAATGTTCTCGTCAATTTCTATCATCAATCGATTAATCAGTTGACTAACCTGTCAAGCTGTTAAGGCAAATGTTGATGGGTCAGGACCTAGAAGGGAGCCTTGTGGCATTCCTTTAGAGATCCTGGGGTGGTCAAACTACCTATGAAATTTTCAAGCATACAGAAAAGTAGGAAAATAAGTACAACGAACAATCATATACACAATATCCAGACTCTTCCATTAACACTTTGCATTTCCTTTGTGTGTGTGTGTGTGTGTGTGTGTGTGTGTGTGATCTCCACCTAGACAGATACCCTATAGGAAAATTCAGGGGTCGGCAGATTTTCTCTGCAACAATCCAGTTATAAAAAATACATAATGGATATGGTTGTGTTCCAATAAAACTTTATTTACAAAACCAGGCAGCAGCCCACAACCCTGGGAAACACGACAACTCGCCCCTGATGAAACTTTCTCTGAACAGATCCAGCCCCCCCCCGCCCCCACCCCGCACACACACCCACGCAAGTCCTGGATGACAGCTGTGCCGCGGGGGCCAGGAGGCATCGACAGCCCATGGGACACATGATGTGAAGCAAGGGGCAGTGAGCTGGGAACTCACAAACTCAGTTGGGAACTCCCCACTGAGAGGCGGATGCCCACGGGTCTGTCCCCAAGCTCAGACGCTGAGTGCTCAGCCCGGAGAGGCTCAGCGGAGGGAACCGACTAGAAGACTCCCCAGCCCGTCCCACTCCCTTCACCGCCGCAGGGGAAGAGACTGGGCTTGGAGTCACTGGGCTCCAGACTGGGATTAAGAGCAAGTTGAACGCCTCAGCCTCACTTTGCCCGTCTGTAAGATGGTGGCAGTGGCAGGACCTGCCTCCCAGGCCCCGGGGAGGGCGAGGGGAGAAGGGCCTACTGCCCCGCCACGGGCTGCCGGGAAGGAACGGACGAAACGTTTTGTTTCCCAAAGTTCAACACCACCAGATTCCTACTGTGCCATTTGCTTGCGTCAGAAAGAAGCCAGGTGGGAAAAAGAAGGGAAGACTTGAGGACAGAAGGAGGCAGGAGGGAGGGAGGCATGAGAGCTTCTTCATAAGTCGCCTGGTGACAGTGACACCCTGGGCCCCTGGCGGCCGTCTCACACACACCCGGGGGGCCTTTCTGCTAAATGGGAGCCCTGCAGTCTTGACTCCAGCCAGCTTCCTGGGGCAGTAACTCTAGCTGGTACTCATTCTATCCAGGTCCTTGTCCCCAGAAGGGTTCTGGAAGGTTCTCTTCCTGGTGCCTCAGGCTGTGCATTTAAGGAATTCTTCTGTTAACGACTGGGAGGGTTAATTCCCAGGGAAACAACTGAAATAGGGAATATACAGGTTGGGTAAGAATTGGCACATTTTTTTTCTAAGGTATTTTTTTAAGGTATTTTTTTTTTTTTTTTTTTTTTTTTTGAGAGAGAGAGCGCGAGTGGGGTTGGGGCAGAGGGAGAGAGAGAGAGAGAGAGAGGGGGAGAGAGAGAGAGAGAGAGAGAGAGAGAGAGTCCCAAGCAGGTTCCACGCTGCCAGCACGGAGCTCAATGCAGGGCTCGAACCCACGAACCATGAGATCGTGACCTGAGCCAAAATCAACCGAGTCACCCAGACGTCCCCAGAATTGGCACATGTTTAACCCCAGCTCCAGGAGAGAACTTTACACCGGTTTTAGAAAGACAACCGCAAGCAGACGTCAGCCCGGTGCACAGTCACATCCCAAGGACTAACTGACCCAGTGACCCACAGCAGGTCAGAGCTGCGAGGGCGCCACCCATGCGTCCACAGCACCCACAGCAACTGAGCTCTAAACACATTATCTTGACTTAATCCATTTCACACACACACAGCAGAGCAAATCTGAGTCCTAAGCCCTATTATTGTTAACACATTAATATGATTTTGGAACTTGCAGAAAAGAATTAAGAATAGCATAACAAACAGGCCAGGTTGAGCGATTAGTATTTTGCTACATGTACTTCATATGTTACCATACGTGCACCTGTTACAGGTCATGGGCACGGCGGAGCCGAGGACGCTAAAGCAGAGGCACTCCACCTCTAAACAGTTCGTCCCCCTAAAGTAATATGATCACATCTCTTTTTTAACGCTCATTTATTTTGAGAGACGGCACGCATGTGCACAGGGGAGGGGCAGAGAGAGAAGGAGAGAGGGAACCCCAAGTAGGCTCCATGCTGTCAACGCAGAGCCCGACTGGAGCTCGAGCTCACGAACTGCGAGATCATGACCTGAGTCGAAATTGAGAGTCAGACGCTTAACCGACTGAGCCACCCAGGCGCCCCCTAATATGATCGCATCTAACACCACTAAGAATTCCTCCTTCGCTCCCCGAATCCCAGCTCCCTTAGTAAATAAAGTTTTTATCGAAACTTTGATTTATTTCCCCAATCACGTTCATCTCCAACCACATGGACAGGATACACAACCAGCAGAAATCTCCAGCTCTTCTGTCTGAACATTTCTTACATGGGCTCTCCAGGCATAGGCATCCTCCAGCCCCTAAATATTTACTGACTCTGCACCGTGATCTGCATCAGTGATTTTGAGCAGAGCCTGGCCAGCAGCATCAACTTGGAACACGCTAGAAATGCAAATCCTCACACCCACCCCAGGCTCGCACAGCCAGAAACTCTGCAGGTGGGGCCTGCAATCATGGTGTGACAAACCCCCCACCCCCACCCCTCACCCCCCTCCGATTCACAGGCAGGGTCTCAAACCCTGAGGACCACGGCTCTCTGTCCTCTGGGCTAGCAGCTGGAAGAATGGGCCTCCCCTCAGGTGCTCCTGGCCAGTGAAATCAGCACAGAAATAAAAGGCCAGGTTTTATTTTGTTTGTCCCTTTTGACGTTAATCGGCAACATCTTCACTTCCCGCCTGAGTAAGGCAGTTCACTAAGCTCAGGCAAAGACTGTTTCTGCCCCCACGAAACACAGATTTCGGGAACACAGGAACCTCTGTAAAAAAGATGGGATTCAGCTGTGACATGTCAGATTATGTCAAGAAGCCAGGAAGAAAGGGAGCTAAAAATAGCACCACGAGGCTGAGCTCTCAGGGCTCCGACAGAAACAGCCCCCGGGCCACTCCTCAGGCCCCCAGAGGCTCCAGGCAGGAGAGGCGGCTCTGTCCCCAAGTCAGGTGCCCTCATGCCCACCACACCGCTGGGGTGCAAAACGTAGGGCTCTGAGGGAGGCAGGAACGAGCAGGTTGCTCCTGAGAAGGATACTTTATAGTTTTAAAAATAGAATGTTCTGAGCGCACACGATACGAACAGTCACCCCACGAAGCAAAGCTATTGCGTTATTGTAACAACGATGTGACTAAAACCGATGAAAAACGCTGTGAGACACGGGTTGCGGGTCAACAAGGCAGGTCAGCCGCTCGGCAACTAAAGAGTCACTATGGAACAAAAATAGAGAAACAAGGTCTCCATCTCTTGCCTGCAGACGGGGGTGCAAACTGCCAGACTCCCCCAATAGGTGTGGCTCAGGGAGGGGAGGTGACGGGTGGTTACAGAAACGGTGCATTTTCACACAGGCTTATTTTAGTCTGCCTGGTAAAAGCCGGGAAATTAAACAGCAGCCGACGTGCAGAACGCCTCCCTGGCGGTGTTTGCTTCTGCCGAGAGTCACCCCGAAGTGACAAGGGAGATGGTGCCAGGGCAACGTTCCCCTGCTCCTCTCCTTAATCAAACGGTGCACCCTTGATTATTTCTGAATGAACTTCAAGCATGGTGTTTTTTTATGAGTGGTTATTCTTAGACTTTGGAAGTGGTTACCATCATCATGCACGCGCAGAATTCCGCAATTCATCTCTGCGGAGCAACATCCCAAGGGCACCGCACAGCACAAGTGCTAAATTCCCATCTCTCCTCCCCGCCCTCTCCCCACCCCAGAGGAAAGCCAGCATTTGGGGGGGGGGGGGGGAGGGGGTTGATGTGCAGACAACTGCCCTCTCCTGAAGTCCTTGGGATCCAGAATCACCACTTCCCTCCGAGTCCAAAAACTTGCAGCTTAGAAACAGACCAGGGCGCCATCGGGGACCGATTTGGCCTCCAGGAACCTCACGTGACCCATATTAACACTCAGATTCGCTTCCCCATCTCCTTCTTTGGCCCCAGCTCCTGATATCCAACCTCACTTGCGAACCATTTTTTAGAACCCAAAACCCGCAGACGGATACTTAAATGCAAAAATCAGGGGCACCTGGGTGGCTCAGTCGGTTAAGCGTCCGGCTTCAGCTCAGGTCATGATCTCACGGCTTGTGAGTTCGAGCCCCGCATCGGGCTCTGTGCTGACAGCTCGGAGTCTGGAGCCTGCTTCGGATTCTGTGTCCCCCTCTCTCTCTGCCCCTCCCCTGCTCACACTCTGCCTCTCTCTCTCTCTCTCTCAAAAATAAACATTAAGGGGCGCCTGGGTGGCACAGTCGGTTAAGCATCCGACTTCAGCCAGGTCACGATCTCGCGGTCCGTGAGTTCGAGCCCCGCGTCAGGCTCTGGGCTGATGGCTCGGAGCCTGGAGCCTGCTTCCGACTCTGTGTCTCCCTCTCTCTCTGCCCCTCCCCCGTTCATGCTATGTCTCTCTCTGTCCCAAAAAATAAATAAAATAAAAAAAAAAAAAACGTTGAAAAAAAAATAAACATTAAATAAATATGTGCAAAAATCACAGAAAAGCAAAATGTGTGCTCCTCCCCACCTCCCCCCTCCCAGGCAGGATTCCGGGGTAGAGATTCCCGAGGGACAAAGACTCCACTAGAGCAGCGTTTATTCCAAACACGAAATGAAGGTTGAAAATCTCTACTGTCGGAAACCTTCCGTACTTTAAATTTTTTCAAAACCTGGCTTTAGAACAGAACCCTGTGCTGTCAAAACGTACATCGAGGACAGTCTATTATTTCCTGGAAATTTCCTTACAGGCTGGAGATAAAAACGCATCCAGGTGGAATCTTTATTTTTAGCCCAGAGGTACTCGGGTCAAAATAACGTTCACGTGGACACTAAACAGCCGGGCTCTGTGGCTGGTCCTGGGCTGCTGGCAAACGCCGGCCCGACGCACCAGAGGCGTGAAAACGACCCACCCGCCAGGAGGCGGGCAGCACCCAGCTCCCAGCCCGGACTCCGCACGTGGCCATTTGATTCAAGGGGGCAAACGGTGCCATTTCTTCTCTGGCTGGTCTTGCTGCTGTTGATGTCTACAAAGCCTTTGCTTTCAAGAGGCCTCCCCCCAAAAGATGCCCACTTCTCCCCTCCGCTGCACCCCAAGCAGCGTCTGGGGGAATTCTGCTCACCTCAGGGGCAAAGTGTTGTGAATTACAGTCCTCATCCTCCCGGGAAACTCTGTCTGCCTGCAGGCCTGGATCCCGTCTCCCCAGACCTCCCTTGGAGGTAATGCTTGGCAAAGTGTCCCCTCCCCCAGCACTCGGGACTAGTTTAGCTCCCGCAGAACCAACCCCCAGCCCGGCACAACACTGCAATTGTCAGGAAGCTCCTGTCTGCCTTTTGGGGCTGAACACCATTATTATCTGTAAACATTTTTAAATATAGATGTTGCAGGAGTACAGGCTTGGGATGGGGGTGAGGAGGGCCGCCCAGGGCTAAAGAGCCAGCTCCGTGGACCGAGCACCAGGCTCAAGCCCCCACCAAGCCCCCTGCTCTGCTCGGTGCCTGGGATTTGTCACACAGCCCTGTCAGGACATCGCTCAGGCCAGCAGCGGGCAGGAATCGCCAGAATCCAAGTCTGAAATCCCACCCATAAAACCCACCCACCGTGCCAGCAGCCTCTCCTGGCCATTCACGATGGGGGTGCTCTCCCTTCTCCGCCCCCTGCCCCAGCACTGCCTCGCTGACCTTGGGGAAAGGGCACCTCGGCCGTGCACAGTGGTGATCTGGCTGCTGCAGTCTCAGACCAGGGAGATTGCCTGGAGCCCCAGGGACCACAGCGGAGAAGGGAATCCTGCACTGCGGCCTCAGGACAAAGACGCCGAAGGCAGGTGCCCGGTGAGCAGGGGCCCAGAGCAGGGTTTCTGAGCTTCACACTGCTGTCGACTGGGGCCACACATCTCTCTCTTACGGGCTGTTCTACGCACCGTCATACGATGTTGGGCAGACTCCCGGGTCTCTCCCCACTAGATGCCAGAAGCACCCCTCCAGGGTGGCAACCAAAGCGTCTCCAGACCCTGCCCCCTGGGGCCAGAGGTGCCCTGTTGAGAACCTCTGTGCCGCAGAAAGGCAGCTGTGGGTCTGAATCAGGAACTTGATGACCGCGTGCGGGAACTTGAGAGTTCATCTGTCTGAGCCTCAGCGTTCTTATCCGCGAAGCGGGTAACGCGACCATAAAGAACTGAGCCTGGGCCAGGAGCTGGCTAGTGGAGCTCTCGGTGTATGAGTCAGCTTCACAGGGGCCCTGGAGGGGCTCAGACCCTTCCCGCTCAGAAGGGGGGCTGGGCTCGGCGTCCGCACACTGCAGCGGGGATCACGCCCCGGTCTGCACCTCTGCTCGCCCAGCTGTACAAGGGCACAGCCCTCCGCAGGCTGGGTGACGTGAGCTGTGATAAGGTGTGCAGGGCGCCAGGGGCTGGGGGAGGGGAAGGAGACGTAGGAGGGAGGGGGCGGAGGAGGGGGAGGGGGACTAGAAGCGGGAGGAGGGTCATCCCGAGGGCAGGGCTCAGAGGAGAGCCAGGTCCCCCCCAGAACAGTCCCCGGGGTAAGCACACTATTCCTGAACATTTTTCACAAGCTATTGCACACGTGGGGTCTCTCTGGAAACCTCTAATTCCAGCAGCCAATGATAGGTTTCTTCTGCCTTTCAGAAAAGACGCCCTGGCTTGCTAATAACACCTCTATGCTCCGCCGCCTGGGAGCTGGGGGGAGCGGGGTACACGCTTAGTGCTGAGGTTGGTGGCCCATTTCTGCCCTTTTCAGTGTGAGGACAGCAGAGGGGAGCGTCAGGTGAGAGCAGAGGATGGAACTTTAAACAGGTCACGTCCCCTGGACCCCAGTTCGAGGTAGCCCCAGAGGCATCGCGGGGCTGCCAGGCCTTTGGCAACGTGGGGGTCTCTGCCAGGCACTGTGCTGCGGCCTCACCCCCACTTACGATGGTCCCAAGGGCCAGCACGTCCAGAGGGGAAACTGAGGCCCAGAGAGGTAGAGGGAGCTGCCCAAGGCCACTTATTAGGAGGTGGCTGGGGAGGGCGACAGAAACTACCTCTGTCTGACTCCGGGCCCAGATGTGACCCTCTGTGGCTCAAGGGCGCCAACACCCAGGGCACTTGAGTCACCGTCCCACTTCAGAGCCGGTTCCAGGGGAGCAGCAAACAAAGCCTGGAGCAAGTCCGGAGCCCGAGGCCCCTCGTGGGGGAGAATCTGGAGGCACCATCCCAGATGCCTTTTTGAACCAACTGAGCCCTTGCCTCACGCTGAGCCCCAGAACTGGCCGTGAGCAGGTACAAGAGAACCCAAGGCCGTCTTCCCCAGCCCGGTCACTGGGCCACACGAGGTTAACCGCAGAAACCGCTCGACACGGTACCAGGCTCCCGGGAGGCCTTCAGCACCGGTGGGGCTGGCTTTCACGATGATGAGCCATTATCGGATTCCTCCCATCTGTATTTCAGGAGCCCGTCTCTCTGCCAGGGACTCCCAACATCAGGTCTGCTGAATCCTCACAAGAAGCCATGGAGGGAAGGATTCTATCCCCATTCTACAGATGGGGAAACTGAGACCCAAAGAGGCTCAGCAAGGCAGCAGGTGGAGGCGGTCCTGGAACCCAGTCTGAGGACATTCCTGCCACTCCACACATAAATCAGGAGAAGACAAACGAATTAGGGTTGTCTCAGAAAGACGCCCAAGAGCTCCAAGGTTATTGAAATCCTAGTCTCTGCCTCCTCAATGCCAACAGAACGTCCCTCCCAGTTGTGACAACCCCAAACGCCTCCAGCCGTTGCCAAAGCCGCTCCCAGTGGAGAAGCCGGGCTCTAGAGGTTAGAACACCAGGGTGTTAGGAAGCGGGTGTGCGTGGCCTTTGCCTCCAGCTGGGGTCTGAGACTTACTCTCCCTGGACGCTGAATAACAACGGGAGCATCTCTGAACACATCTCATCTTTCTGCTCCTGCAACAAAGCCACTTCACTCCGCGGGCACCGCCTGGCAAACAGCAACAAATGCCGTCCACCTGACCCCTCTCCAGAACGTGGTCGCTCACGAAGGCTGTGCCCACAGCCCCGGCACCCAGGCTTGCTCAGGCGGAATTTCAGGAAGCACGGGGAGCTGTGGTCTGGATGGACCACGTTGTAGAATAGGAGGCACAGGGCTGTTACCGAGAGGCCGGGCTGGGTACACAGGGAAGGAGAGGTGGCCGGGGGTGCGTTCTCCATACAGGTGGCAGGGACTTTGCCAAACTGGACGGGGTGGGTCTGGATCAGAGCGGGCAGCCACCACTCAGCTGGTTGTCCGTTTGTGTTCACTGACCAGCACCTCCAGGCATGATGTGAGGCAGAGAAAACAAAGCAGTGAACAAAACAGACAGAAACCTTGTCTTCGTGAAACGTAAGGTCTGGCAGCCCAGCCCTGCCGGAAGCCCTGAGGGTTTCCTTCCTTCCCTCTTTTTAATTTTAATCCCTATCGAGTTAACATACAGTGTTGTGTTAGTTTCAGGTGTACAATAGGGTGAGTCAGCATTTCCATACAACGCCCTGTGCTCATCACAGGTCCGCTGCCTAATCCCCATCACCTACGCCCCCCATCCTCCGCCCACCGCCCCTCTGGTGACCGTCGGTGTGTTCTCTACAGTTAAAAGTCTGCTTGTTGGTTCGTCTCTCTTTTTTCTTTGTTCATTTGTTTTGCTTCTTAAATTCCACATGAGTGCAATTACATGGTATTTGTCTTTCTCTGATTTATTTCGCTTAGCATTATAGTCTCTAGATCCATGTTGTTGCAAATGGCAAGATTTCATTCTTTTTATATCTGAATAATATTCCTATACCTATCTATCTATCTATCTATCTATCTATCTGTCAATCTGTCTATCTATCGATCTATCTATCTACACACACACACACACACGCACACCACATCTTCTTTATCCATTCATCCATTCAGTGGACACATGGACTGTTTCTATAATTCGGCTATTGTAAATAATGCTGCAGTAAACACAGGGAGGGGTTGATCTTTTCCAATTAGTTGTTTTCGTATTCTTTGGATAAATACCCAGTAGCGGAATTGATCACCCAGAATTACCATTTTTACTTTTTTGAAGAACCTCCATCCTGTTTTCCACGGCGGCTGCACCAGTCTGCATTCCCACCAACCATGCACGAGGGCTCCCTTTTCTCCACATCACCGCCAACACCTGTTGTTTCTGGGTTCCTGATTTTAGCCATCCTGACAGGTGTCGGGTGGTATCTCACTGCGGCCGTGATTTGTATTTCCTTGATGATGAGTGCTATTGGGCACCTTTCCGTGTGTCTGTGGACCACCTGGGTGTCTTTGGAGAAAAGTCTGTTCATGTCGTCCACCCGTTTTTAATTGGATTATTTGAGGTTTCTTGGGGTTGAGTTATATAACTTCTTCATATATTTTGGATGCCAACCCTTTATCAGAGACGTCATTTGCAAATATCTTCTCCCACTGAGGAGGTTGTCTTTTAGTTTTGTTGACGGTTCCTTTCACTGTGCAGTTTTTATTTTGATGAGGCCCCAGCTGTTTTATTTTTGTTTTTGTTTCCCTTGCCTGAGGAGACACATCTAGAAACACGGTGCTATCGCTGATGTCAGAGAAATTCATGCCTGCGCTCTCTTCTAGGATTTTTATGGTTTCGGGTTTCACATTTAGGTCCTTAATCCATTTGGAGTTTATTTTTGTGTATGGTGTAAGAAAGTGGTCCAGTTTTATTCGTTTGCATGTAGCTGCCCCGTTTTCCCAGAACCGTTTGTTGAAGAGACTCACCCATTGCACATTCTTGTCTCCTTTGTCATAGATTAATTGACCATATAATTAATCACAGGTTTATTTCTGGGCTTTCTATTCTGTTCCATTGATCTATGTGTCTATTTTTGTGCCAGTGCCATACTGTTTTGACCACTACAGCTTTGTAGTATTTCTTGAAATCTGGGATTGTGATGCCTCTCGCTCTGTTCTTCTCTCTTTTTTAAAAACAAATATTTCTCTTTTTTTTTTCATGTTTATTTATTTTGAGAGTTCTTTTTCAAGATTCCTTTGGCTACTTGGGGTCTTTTCTGGATCCATACGAGTTTTGGGATTATGTGTTCTAGTTCTGTGAAAAATGCTGTTGGTATTTTGATAAGGATTAAGTCTGTAGACTGCTTTGGGTAATGTGGACATTTTAACAATATTTGTTCTTACAACCCATGAGCAGGGAATACTTTTCCATTTGTTTGTGTCATCTCCGATATCTTTCATCAGTGTTTTATATTTTCAGAGTACGGGTGTTCTCACCTCCTTGGTTAAGTTTATTCCTAGGTACTTTATTACTTTTGGTTAATAATATTTGTTTGTAAAACTTGTTTGTTATATTTTGTAAATGGGATTGTTTTCTTAATTTCTCTTCCTGCTACTTCATTATTAGTGTATAGAAATGTAATGGATTTCTATATACTGGAAATCCCTCAACTTTTAAATGCTCATTCAATTAAACACACACACACACACACACACACACACACACACACACATCAAATCAACGAAGTCTAACCTTGGCCCACGGGCTTCCTATTTTGAACCTTGGGTTTCTCCCTTCCTTTCCACCAGATTTAGAGAAGAACAGAGCCAAGCCACCTCCCTGGGCTGCTTGTAGACTTGATGACTTCCAACCCAGACTTAAGAGAGAGAGACGAGAAAGCATGATAGCTTGGGGGAAACTGTGATCCCACATTTGACTTTCCCTGGCCAGGAGAGGGGAGGTTTGCCCAGCAAGATGCTACGCCTCAGCCCTGATCACAAGGCATATGGATGGCCATGGCTCCCACTTGCCTGGGCCAAAGAGGCCATTTAAGGAAGGCCAGATATTCTGGAAATCTCTTCCAGTTGGCTCCCATGATTTCCCATGCTGGGAAGTGAAGCTAAAAGAAGGAGAAAGCTCAGAATAAGCAGAAGGAGAACCACGTGGCACTTCATGGACCAAATGTTCTCTCCCCCTGGAGCAGGGGAGGAGCCGACGGGTAGTGGGGCAGCCCCTCAAGGTCACTCAGAAAGCAAGGCCACACGAGTGCACACAGCACACCTCTAGCTTGGGAGGAAAAACGCGAGATTGCAAAGAAGCAGGAAGAAAAGTGGGGGAGGCCACGGGACCTGTCCAGGCACAAGGAGCGGGTAAGCCAGGCCAGGGTGGTGGCAGTGAGGGTGGGAATACCCAGGCATATTTGGGAGATATTCTGGAGATAGAAACCACAAGACCATCCAGGGCTACAGACCTATAAGCAACCAATTACAGTGGAAGACAGCGTGCTCTGTAGGCTATAGGGACAAGGTGCCCTGTGTGGTTGAAGGTCGGTATGGTGACCGCCAGCCTTCCAGGACGGAGACATGGCAAGTGCCTATCCTCACCCCACTCTCCTGAGAAGGCCCAATGCAGAGAAATCATGGAAGCATTGCGGAAGCTGTGTCTACATTGTTGCTCTTTAAAAAAGAATTTGTAATGTTTATTAATTTTTGAGAGAGGGCGTGAGCAGGGGAGAGGCCGAGAGAGAGAGAGACAGAGACAGAGACAGAGACAGAGAATCCGAAGCGGGATCCAGGCCCTGAGCTGTCAGCACAGCGCCCGATGCGGGGCTCAAACTCACAAACTGTGAGATCATGACCTGAGCTGAAGTCGGACGCTCAACCGACTGAGCCACCCGGGTGCCCCTACATGGCTGCTCTTTTGACTCCAGAGTGTTGAGGGTATGGGGTGCTAGACCAAACGTGAGGCTTTTCACAGGAAGTAAAAAGAGCCTTTGGCCCCAAAATTAGCCCCAACCTCCAGCCCTCTGAAGGCTCATCATAACCCACCCATCTCCGAACTTGACCCAGACCGGCGGGATCACGGCTTTGCTCACACCCCTCCTCAGAGGGGGCCTTCCCTGGCAAGCACATGAGAAACAGACCTGGGCACCTCCCTCATCTGCCCCTGGCTTGATTCGCCGCCCAGCACTCACCGCCCCCCCCCCCCGACATACCACCTAGCTGTTTGCACACGGGTCACTAGAGTGTGGCCTCCCGTGATGCCGAGGGGCTCCTCTATCTCATAGTGCCTCACGGAGCACTCAGAACATACTAGGTGCTCAGTATGTATCTGTTGGGCGGACACAGAGATGGGCCTTACAACGGAGACAGATGGCAAAACGAGGACGCTGTGAAAGGTTTTCAGGTTGAAAAAGTGAAGAGGAACAACTCAAACATCCGTCAGCTGATGAATGAATGAATGAACAAAACGTGGTCCATCCATACCGTGGACCGTTATTCGCCACGAAAGAACGAAGCTCTGACACACACTACAGCGTGGATGAGCCTCAGAGTCATTCTGCCAAACATAAGGAGCCAGTCACAATGGCCAATATCGCATGAAGCCACTGACACGAGACTTGCAGGGAAGGTGATCTGCAGAGACAGAAAGCAGCCAGGTGGCACCGGGGAGCAGGGGCGGGGCTGGGGGCGGGGCGACATCCAGGGGCGGGGAGGGGGCGGAGCGGCAGTGGGGCGGGGGTGGGGATGGGGGCGGGGCGGCATCCAGGGGCGGGGCTGAGGTGGGGGGGCGGAGCGGCAGTGGGGCGAGGGCGGGGCTGGGGGCGGGGCTGGAGGGGCGTAGCTAGTCCTAACGGGCCAGGGGTTCTTTTTCCTGGGTGGAAGGGGTCGTTCTAAGACCGATCATGGTGATGGTTGCACATGTCTGTGAATTCCGGAAGCCACCAAGCAGGATGCTCTCAATGGGTCAACTGTATGATGGGTAGACTACATTTCAATAAAGCTGTTACCAAAACAAAACATTACAAGAAAATTTTCCAGGCAGCTCATCCACGGGTCAGATGCTCTCAATGTGGAAGCTACATCCTGAGTATAAATTAGGCAATAAGGAAAGCAGCCCTAATTACTCTCCATCCCCAGGTGATCAGTAATTAACCCCACCTTCAGTTGCTAAAAAAAATAACCAAATGTCTGAGACGTGGAACGCTGGTAAATCTCATGCCCATGGTGTCTTCATTGGCTTTTACGGAACACCTCCTCTGTGCAAGTGCCTACCGAGACCTCTCCCTGCAGCCCTACGGGAGACAGTCTGTGTCCTCATTTTCCAGAGGCTCAGAGAGGTTGAGGCGCCAGGCTGAGGTCACTTCTGCATGCCAGCTGCAACCAATTTCATTCCCCCCCACCCCCCCGTGAAGGTCCTCCTCCCCCTCCCTCAGGCCCTGGTGTTGGAGCCACAGCGGACTGGATTGATTCATCTTGGTGACCCTCTGCCTATATCACCCCACATCCCCACCATCTTTGTTCAACACCCCCACCCCCGAAGCTCAGGACCTGCAGTTCTCCTAGTTCCCATCTCTGCCATCAGCCTGTCCTGGCCGTGCCCCCAGGGCCACGGGAGCCCAGCCACTGTCTTCTGTCTCCTCCCGACCGTCACCCAGGCAGCTCCCGTGTCCAGTCCGGTCCCTGGAATCATGAGTCCATCATGATTCCCCACCTCCAATCACCATGACCAACATGGACAGGGCTTCCCCCAGATCTTTCCCCCAGCTGAAAACCTGAAGCCCCTGTGTCTCAACTCCCCCCAGACCTCCCGCCCTTCCGTTCACGGAGCCCCGGGGGCCATGTGGGCTCTCTCTCCTGCATTCAGCCCCTCAGCCAGCTCCTCCCCAGGGCTACTTCCATCCAGTGCAACGCGATCCCCCACGGGCAGCGTGTCCGACCAGCACCTGAGGCCACAGCCTTGCTGCCCCTGCCATCTGCTTTTTCTCATTTCTGCTCCCAAGCACATAGTTTAAAAGAGGTTGGAGAAAAATCGCAATACCGTGCTCCACGACAAGTTCTTTTTATTTGACTTGAGCTGGCCACTGAGAACCTTCAGGCTCTCTACTCGTTCCCAGATGATTTTCTATCCCATTTTCCAGTCCTCGTGGGGTGCAGTGAAATCAAACCCCTTTGTGCATTGCTGAGGACACTGTAAGTCAGCACATCCCTACGCGATGGCAATTCCACGTTATTTTTCAAGAGGCACAGAACATTTAACTTCTCAAATCTGTGTCTCAGAATCTATCTTGAAGAAAAAGAAATCCTAAATACGGAGAACACCACATGCGTGAAGGCTTTACCATTTTATTAGTAATCACACCGAAGATTCCGAAGCACTGAAAACATCCAACAGGAGGAGTGCCAGTTAAGTAACTTTTACTGGAGTGAGTACTGAAACACTGCCTATGTCTGCATTTTGGAAACGAAACTGCAACTTAGACCCCGTGAAATATATCCTTTTATTTCATTACCAAATAAAACAAAGGGAGCCGGGTGCAAAGGGAGCGTACTGTAGTCTTAGGGCTGAGGAGAGAACCAGCGCGTGATGCACACACAAGGGCAGAGAACGTGAAGGGGGCCGGGAGAACCCACGTCCAGACGGAGGTTAGGTTAGCAGGACATTCGCTCTCCCCTCATGAATCAGGGCAGAGGCTTCACAGACAGGGTCAGATTCTGGGACCTGACGGGTGAAAGGTGGCATCCACGTGGTTGGCAGAGGACGTGTGGTACTTCCAGTGAGGGCTGGAGCTAAGACCTGAACCAAGGTCTTAGCAGCTTTGCAATCCCGGGACGGGACGTACAAGATAGGTAAGCAGCCCTTGGGCCTTGGCTGGGGAATGGATAAAAGCACGGTCAATGTGATTTCTGCCATCAACAAGAAGCCGGCTCCCTGAACCACAGGAGGGACGTTTGGAGGGTGACGATGAAGGCTGCGGGTCAAGGCGGAGGTCCAAGGGAGAGCAAGGCTGTCTGGTCCTAGGACCCGGACTAGCTCAGCGAGGACACTGGGCCAGGAAAGGACTACAACACGAGAAGGAGGAGGAGGGCCGAGGGCAGGGTCACAAGGAGACGGAGGGCAAGCCAGCTGGCTGGGGGAGTTTACCTCTGGAGGAACAGCCATTCTGCGTGACGTAAGGATCAAGGTCAGGGTCCATGCAGGTGGGTTGCGGAAGGAAGCCAGCTAACAACTGGACCTCTCAGATCAACCAAAATTAAACGTTCTTTGTCACTGCTCCTTTTGTGGATTTTTTTCACTTCCTTGCCCTCTCCCCATGGGGGAAGCTGATTGTTTTTCTTTTTCTTTTTTTTAACGTTTATTTATTTTTGACAGAGAGACAGAGCGTGAGCGGGGGAGGGGCAGAGAGAGAGGGAGACACAGAATCTGAAACAGGCTCCAGGCTCCGAGGTGTCAGCACAGAGCCCGATGCGGGCTCAAACTCACAGACCGCAAGACCATGACCTGAGCTCAAGTGGGACACTCAACTGACTGAGGCACCCAGGAACCCCTGATTGCTTTTCTTATTCGTGTGCTTATTACTTATCCCTCAAGCACCATTTCCCCAGGCTACTAAATAAAGTATACCCTTAATAGATAAGAATCTACAAACAAGTTTCATTTTTTTCTCTCCTGAGTGTTCAGGAAAGGAAGAAGAATCGCAAGAAAACAAGCACTTGTCGGTAAGTGCTGCTAAATAGCGAGATGGGAGTTCGAACGAGCATCCTATGATCACAGACACCCTCCCGTTCAGGTATTTGGTAAAATACAAAAGATAACCTTCATACATAATGCCTCCATGAAAAGTAAAAACAAAACAGAGACCAGGCTGGTTCTCTGCTTGGCACTTTCCAGCATTATATGGTCCCTGCCATGGCCCCGTCCCCAACTGTTTCCGTCCCCACTGCACAAAGGAAGCAGGTTGAGCTCAGAGGAGCTCAGGTCCACACAGCTAGAGAGAGGCAGGGCTGGTTGGCGCTGCAGACAGGTGGGCCGAGCCCCAGGGCCGGGGCCCTCCCTGCCGCACAGCCTGGAACCTGGCACGGGGTGGCTCTCGGTGGCCGTCACGCTATCGAAAGCGTACAACCTTCACTGAATTGAGCTTAGGTCTACGCGTCAGTTTACGGACGCCTTCACTAAGTGCGGGTGAGCCGAGCCGGTTTCGGCGTAGGATAAACAAAACACAAGGTCAGCCCGAGGTGAAGGGAGTCTCTCCGTCCGCCTGGTCATTCGCCCGCACCCACGTGGCCCGGTGGCCCTGCCGTCTCTGTGCTGCTCTCTGTCTATGCTACGTGTCCAGCCACTCAGCCAGAAAGCCGGAGCCTTCCTTAACAGCCCCTCCTCCAGCAGTCCCCCAAAGTCATGTCTACCCAGAACCTCAGAATGAGACATCCAGCTCATCCTCCCTCCCCCGGCCCTGCGGGGCCTCCAGCTCTCCCGCCTCACCGCTGTCCTGATCCCTCTCTCACCTGTCACTCCTCACCTGGGGAATGTTGCTTCTCCTGGGGGGTCTCAGAGGAAAGGCTGCTTCCTGGGGAGACCGCCTCTGTCCCCACCCCACCCCAGACTCGGTCAAGTCTCCCTGCTGGGGGCCCCACCGTATCCTGGGCTTCTTCATACATCCCCCTGTGTAATTGCCTGTTCACTCTCTCTCTCTCTTCTAGGCTGCAAGCTCTCCTATTTACCCCCCATGACCCTAGGGGCTAGACCTTGCACAGAGTCTAACGGATATAGGGGTACAACAGATAGGGGCTGAGAGAATGAATGGATGAATGAATGACCACAGATGCACACAGAAAGCCCCTGGAGTACAAGGTTATGTCTCCAAACGGTGTCCCACGCAGCACTGAGTATGATATGCCACCATGATTCCCTTTTGAAGGGGTCGAGAAAAAACGATCCAACGCGAGGCAATCCACCCAGAAGACGACGGGCCCACAGCAAGCCGGGTGCCGCTCTTGGTCCCCTCTTCCCTTGAAGAGGGAAGCCAAGGCAGATTTGGTCCTTGCCCCATCTCACTGCGGAAGCCAGTCATGCACACAGGTCAGATTTCCATCTGATTAGACATCCCGTAAACTCCCACCGAGAGGCAGGTCTGTCACTGCACCGCCAGCCCGAAGTCTCAGGGAGCCGAGGCCGCAAGCATAGGAAATAGCATGTACGGGCTCCTATGGCGGCAGAAAGAACACCCTATGGAAAGCCAAGCCGGACACGTTTCCAACACAGTTCAGAAGATCTGGCCAAACACATTCACTGACTCAGGCTGCTGGCGTGGGGGCCGAAGAGTCAAATCCTAAAACAAGGATGCTGGCAATTGCCCAGGGAGCGTTACAATGGAAACGACCACTTGCCCTTGTCCTTACGCAGGGGATGACTTTGGAATCACACACCTCGTACAGCGGAATCACACACCTCGTATGGCGACAAGGCAACAGCCCAGCTGGAAATGACCAATTTCTCTCGCTCAAACGTGCTTAATTCTGAGCAAAGTCACGGCACCTGGGTGAGGACTTCAGCCCATTGTGTCCTTGGCCCCGAGCCCAACTTTCCCTCACGACCAGGGAATAAGAGGCTTTGGAAAACTCTGGACAATCCACTGCCTGCTTGAAAATTCTGGAATTTGACACTGGGAAAACGAGAATCCCAGTGTGAAGAGACAAGGTCAAACAGACTCTGAGACCAGCACCTTCTCGTCCTCGTCCATCAGATTTTGGAAAAGTAAAGGACATCTAAAGGCAAATAAAAAGTATCCTCCAGAGATGAAGTCATGATTCCCCAAATCCCTTCTCTATAATTTTCTCGGGCAAAGCAATGACTATTGTAGCATTTCTGGTTGCGTTCTTTTTTTTTTTTTTTTTTTGACTAAATTAGAGATGTTTCTTAAAACACTTCACTTTCTGGCTAAGAGAACGATGTCCTTTCTGTGTCGATGCAGTGTTTACGTATGACTAACATGAGTATGAAATCCAGAGAATGGCAATGAGGGATAGACGATATTTTTTAGGGGTTTGGCAGCCGACTGCTCCCCCCCCGAGAGAACGGTGACGGGACAGGAGGAAGCAGAGAATGACATCTTAGTGAATTTCTGATGGCCACATAACATCAGAACAGGAAACAGCCCGGCCCCTGAGTGAGTTTTCACCCACAGGAAACTCTTTCCCACAGGTAAAGCAAGAAAACTGAAAGACCCCCTCAGATGTGTGGTGTCTCCCCGCAGTGAAAGGAGGCAGTCCCCTGAAAGTGAGGGAAGAAAGTCAGGAGAAACCCATCCTGGAAACGCCAGGCATCAGCCATTGAAGGCTGGGGGCAGAGGCAAGCGTGGGGCAGGAAACCCCACCAAGGCACTAAGCGTGGGGCAGCTAGAGTGTCCAACGTCGGGAAGTAGCAGAGAAGGCACCATGGAGAGCTCCCGGTGGGACCGGAGAGCAAGGACACACTGTGCCCCCCACGTCTGCTAGCTGGTCTATGACAAGGTTCAGAAGAAGGCTGGTGGCTCGGAGGAAAAGCACTGGAGGACCTGCACACAGAGCCCGAGCAGAGCTGCGGGAAACTCCCAGACGGTGCTGAACCAAATCTAAATAAAGCTACGGGAAAGCCCAGACTCAGCTCAACTACGAACAAGCTTGACTCAGGGCTCCAACTCCGACAGCCTGAAAGAAGAGGAATATAGTGTTATTGATACAAAATGTCTGACGTGTGGTAAAAAAAATAAGATGTGTGAGGAAGAAAATGTAATCTGTGATCATGAGAGGGAACAGGCAACAGAAGAAGACCCTAAAATAGTTTAGCCGTTGAAAGAATCAGATGGGGCGCCTGGGGGGCTCAGTGGGTTAGGCATCGGACTTCGGCTCAGGTCATGATCTCACGGTCTGTGAGTTCGAGCCCTGCGTTGGGCTCTATGTTGACAGCTCGGACCCTGGAGCCTGCTTCGGATTCTGTGTCTCCCTCTCCCTCTGCCCCTCCCCTGCTCATGCTCTGTCTCTCCCTCTCTCTCAAAAATAAATAAACATAAACAAAATTTACAAAAGACAGCATGAATGCATATTTCTTCTGCTTTCTTCTGTTAACTGATTTAAAAAAACGGCCACAAAAAATCACACACACACACACACACACACACACACACTCTTATTGGGGCTGCAGCTCACAGCAATGTAATGTGTTTGACAATAATAACACAAAGGAAGTGTGTGGAAACAAAGCTGCATGGGGGTAAGGAAATCACACCAGATGGTAACTTGAATCCACAGGAACAAATGAAGAAAACAAGAAAGAGTAAACAGAAAAGTTAATATAACAAATCATATTCTCTTAGCTTCTTTAAAAGACATAAATACATGTGATGTAATAATTACATAACAATGTATCACAGGAGTTGTAACATGTAACACGTAATATGTATAATAATTATAACATGGGTAGAAAGGAACAGAGCTATACCAGAGTAATGTGTCTCTATCTGACTGAAATTAAGTTAGTATAAATCTGAAGTGTTCTGAAAAGTTACCCTGAATACAGTAGACCCTAGAGCAAGCACTAAGAAAATAAGTTTAAAAAGCCATCAAGGAACTAAAAATGTTACCCGAAAAAGTATTCACTAATGCAAAATAAAGCAGTAAAGGAGGAACGGGAGAACAAAAGAGATACGAGATGTAGAAAACAAAGAGTAAAATGGCAGATGCGAATCCACGGTGTCCGTAACACTAAATGCGAACGGATTCAACAACTCGAGGTCGAGATTGTCAGGCGATAAGAAATCAGATCTCGCCACACAGTGTCCACAAGAACACACTTTAGATTCAGAGATACAGCAGGTTGAACACAAAAGGATGGAAAAAAGATGTATCGTGCAAACAGCATCCACTAAAAAGCTGGAGGGATTACACTAATATCAGGTAAAGTAGCTTTAAAACAATGTTAGTAGAGACAAAGAGAGTCATTTTATAAATGGGGTCGACCCATCAGGAATGCATTAACAATTACAGGCATACGTACCTAACGACCGATAGCCTGAATACGTGAAGTACAAATTAATGAATTCAAGGGGAAATATACAACTTAACAACAATAGTTGGAGAGGTCAATAGCCCACTTTCAGTCATGAACAGAATAAGCAGGAAGCAGTTCAGAAGGAACAGAAGAACTAAGCATCACGACAGACCAACTGGACCATCTACAACTTGACAGACATCCACGGATCACGTTCACCCGGCAGCCGCAGAATACACACTGTTCTCAAGTGCACACAGAACATTCTCTAGGACAGGCTGTGAGCTAAGTCATAAAACAAGCCTCGGTAAACTTAAAGGGATGTAAATTATAAAAAGCATGACTTCTGATCACATGGAATTAAGTTAGAAATCCTTAAGAGAAATTTGAAGAATTCACAAAAACGTGGAAATGAAAAGACATGCTACCAAATAACGTGCGAATCAAGGAAGAAACCACAGGGGGAATCAGAAAGTACTTGGAAATAAATAAAACGAGGAAACAGCAGACCAAAATGTATGGGACACAGCATGAAGGGAAGTTTACTGCTACAAAATGCCTAGGGGCGCCTGGGTGGCTCAGTCAGTTAGACGTCCGACTTCAGCCCAGGTCACGATCTCACGGTCCGGGAGTTCGAGCCCCGCGTCGGGCTCTGGGCTGACGGCTCAGAGCCTGGAGCCTGCTTCCGATTCTGTGTCTCCCTCTCTCTCTGCCCCTCCCCTGTTCATGCTCTGTCTCTCTCTGTCTCAAAAATAAATAAACGTTAAAAAAAAAATTAAAAAAAAAATGCGTATATTAGAAGAGAAGAAAAATCTCAAAATAATAACCTAATGCTCCAGCTGAAGACAGTAGAAAAAAGAAGAGTAAACTAAACCTAGGAAGGAAAGAATGGATAAAGATTAGAGCAGAAACCAGTGAAATAAAGAACAGAAAACAACAGGAAAAATCAGTGAAACCAAGACCTGGATGTTCGAAGCATCAAAAAAGGTTTACAAATCCGTAACCGGACTGATGAAGAAAAACTAAAAAAAGAGAGAAGACTCAAATGACTAAAATAAGGACTGTAAGAGTAGCTTTCACTACCAACATTGCAGAAATAAAAAGACTGAGAAGAGAACACTGAATAATCGCATATCAATAAACCAGACAACTTGGGTGAAACAGACAAACTCCTAGAAAGTCACAAAGGATCAACTGAGCGATGATATAAAAAACCCACATCGTTTTCAATGCATGAATTGCATGGTATGCGAATCTCAATAAAGCTGTTTGGTAAAAAAATAAATTTAAAAAAATCGTTAATGGGTGCCATTTCCTATTAACCCGAAAGGCAAAATTAAAATGACAAACACCCACTTCTGGAAAGGGTGTGAAGCAACTAAAATCCACATCACTCAGAACTATTTTAAGTTCCTTATAATGTCAATCCTATACCTACTCCGTGATATAGCAATTTCACTTCTTGAAAACTTACCCAAGACAGATAAAAACATATATCCATAAAAAGAATTGTACAAGAATGTTCACACACGGCTTTATGTACATCAGCCAGAAACCAGAAACAACACAAATGTCCATCAACAGAAGAATAGACAAATTAGGGGATATTTATGTAAGGAAGTACTACTCAACAATAAAAAAGGAACAAACCAATTATATATATAAACACACACACAATATGGAAGAATTTCTAGAACATTATGTCTAGAGAAGGAAGCCAGAGACAGGCACAGATGCATCCTGGATGCTCCGTTTATGTGATAATCTCTGGCGAGATCTACGGAAAATAATTGTTTCTGTGAGCAAAGGTGGAATCGGGTGGAGGAGGAAACCAGCAAAATTTCTGGAGTGATGGAGCTCTTCCCCATCTTGCTTCAGAAGGTGGTTAACGTGCCAACATGTTCCTTCAGCCCCCATTTTTCCTGCAAGCTGGTAGTGAGATCTAGAAGCTGGATGATTTTTAGGGTTCATTTTTCTAGGCAAGAGCCCTGTCCAGATGGTGACGCGTATTTCTAATTGTATCGGGAGGCGTGTCATGTGCGACTGTCGTACTTGTAGAGGGGTGAGATGAGATCAGTTGATGCAAGTTACACCTACAAGATGCATCCATGATGCAACTGCCCGTGTATGTGCACATAATGATGTTAACACTCGGTGGTGACAATTGCCTGGACCTGTTATTTCACTCGAGGTGTCAAACGGTAGTTTTCAAATTGTATCTTTCCTTCTGCAGGTCTTGATTAGAATTTTTCTCCAAAGGCAAACTTTCCATCACCCGCTACTTGGTTACCCTGAAACGTAAGCCAAACAAGGAGGCGGCAATGTGTGACTCTTTCCCCTTCTCTGGTGGCTGGCAGCGTAAGGAGCTGGTGCCCTCACAACATCCAATGCTGACCAAGTATTTTTTGAAGTATCAATCCGAAGGCATGGATTTTTTTTTAATGTTTCAATAAATTTGAGTCAACATTCTGTTTGATCTGCAAATATCTCAACTCCATTCTAATTCCTACAGTCTTCTGACATAATCCCATTAATTGTTGATAGCTTTCTTGCTTTCTGGTGTAACAAAGAACCCCAGACTTGGAAGCAATCATCTGGCCAAGGAGCTCTGCTTCCTTTCCATGGAAACGGTACTTAGTGAGCAAATGCTGGGCAGGAGGAGGTCTCCACCTGCCGTAGGGTCATCCCTGCTTCCAGAAACCTTCAGCATGCGGACTATATGACATAGATAGTTTGAAGAGCAAAGGACAGAATTTCAATTCAAAGTTAAGATTATAGGACTTTAGGCAACTTCGAACAACACTCTACCTCATCCCTGTGCTATCACGCCAAGGCTCTCAATTCCCAGCATTAACACGTCGCTCATTTGCTTCCTCTAACACTATTCCTATAATCATGTCAAAGTCACAATATCAACATTATTGCTAATGAGGCCAATGAATGGTGCTTATGGTTTCTTTCCATGTACACGTGCATGTGTATCTTTTTTTAACGTTTATTTATTTTTGACAGAGGGAGAGACAGAGCACGAGCGGGGGAGGGGCAGGGAGAGAGGGAGGCACAGGATCCGAAGCAGGCTCCAGGCTCTGAGCCGACAGCACAGAGCCCGACGCGGGGCTCGAACCCACAAACAGTGAGATCACCGCCTGAGCCAAAGTCGGACGCTCAGCTGACTGAGCCACCCAGGCACCCTGCGAGCATGTGTATCTTTAAGCCGTAACTCACCAGGGATGGGCGGTTAAAATATCGCGTGTTAACATCACTCGAAGAAATACCTGTGTCGGAGGTTGAGCCACCGACATGATACACAGTTAGGCTCAATGATTACGTACCTTCCGGTTTTTTGCCCTGTATCATTTAATTTTTTGAATATGTAACCTATTTACACGCTTCAAAGCTCAAAGTTATACCACAAAGGACACTCACAGAGGCCTCAGTTCTGTTTTGTGCTCTTCATACCGTGGGCTTCCTCCCCTACACGCAGCCACGGTTCGTAGTTGTTGCTTTATGCCCCCAGGGATTCTTTCGGAGAATCTAGGCACACGCACGCGTGCACACGCATGTACATCCACACGCCCACACACATCTCCCTTTTACGCAAAAGGTAGTATTCTATAGACACTGTTCTATACCTTGATTCTTCTCCATTCAAGGACCCTGAGCCTCCCTCCTTTCTAGTATAAAGCAATCCTCACTTCTCTTGAGGGCCACCTGATACTCTGACTCCCAATATCCATGTGGATATACATTGCTTGGCCAACCAGTCCACTATTTGCTAAGATGTGGGTTGTTTCCAACATTTTGCTGTAACAAATAATGACAAAATGAAAAGCCTTGCATATGTGCTATTTTTTGCCAAGATATTCTGGGATAGATTCCTAGAAGTGGGATTAATGGTTCAAAGGTCTATGTCATCCTGCTAAATACAGCCAAATTTCCCTCCATACGGTTTATATGGCTAGTTTGTAAAGACAATATAACGTGGTATTTTAGTTTTTCGGATTCCAATGTTTCTCTTTTTTATCAGTTAATACACACTGGCAGGATATTTTGGCAACCAAACTAGAGACAATAGTTCATAATTTACTACATAACTTCAGTGGCTTGGTTTATTCTAGTTTATGCTATAAAAAAAAATTCCACTACTGGGGCACCTGGGTGGCTCAGTCGTTTATGTCTTGGCTCGAGTCACGATCTCATGGTTCGTGAGATCAAGCTACAAGTTGGGCTCTGTGCTGACCGTGTGGAGCCTGCTTGGGATTCTCTCTCTCCCTCTCTCTGTGCCCCTCCTCGAGCCCCCCCCCCCTCTCTCTCTCAAAATAAATAACTAAACTTAAAAAACATCCCACTACTTTAAAAAATGCAATCTGAATGTGGTGATGGCTTTTAATAAGACACCAGCACAGAAAATAAACATGCATGTGTGTGTCCAGTAGCCAGAATTAGCGAAGATTCACATCTTGACGTAAGTGCTTAAAAGAGGGTTTCTTTTCATTAGAAGAAGCAAACACTGCAGGTGGAATTTAGGCCCCTGAAGTAACCCCGGGAGCCCAATCACATCGCTGACCCGGCCACCACTGCAGAGGCTAGGACTGTAGTCACAGAGGTGTGGGTCCTTTCTGCCATGATCGCCCATTCCTCTTCTATGGCCCCTCCCATGTTTTGCTACTGCATCCATTCTGCGGGAAACATCCCTGGATAACTCTCCTGCTACTCAGGGAGGTCACTTTCTCCGAGGCAAAGGCCCAGGGCATTGCTGGGGTGATACTGTGAAATCAAGGAGAGATGTCGTATCGCTTGCTCTCCGAAGTGGTCATATCCATTTATGCTAACATCCGCAGTGCGTACAGTTGTCTCTCCAAATTTCGCCAACACGTCCCATTGTTACATGTTTTTACTTTTGCCAGTCGGATGAGGGGAAATTGTATCTTGTTTTAATTTGCATTGAATGAGATAGCGTTTTAAAACAACAGTATCTTTCTTTAATGGGAAAACTTACTTTCAGTTGGCTTTTTAAAATTAATTTTTATCCCCACAGGAACAATAGGCATAATGCAAAAGAGACAGCTTTTCATATTTATTCTCATCGCTAAGAACTTAGCATCATTAGAGCTTATCTTAGATATGTGCAGATACATAAGGCATATACTTTATTAATTTTAGAGAAAATGTAAGCATAAAAGCATGCAGATCCATTTGGAAATTCCCCTGATTTGTTTTTTAATTGATTGTTCTCCTGATGTTTAAGTATTTCTTTGTTTTCTGTTTCACAGCAGAAACAGATTTCTAAGAACTCTGTCTTAGAAAATATGAACAAAAAACTCTCACATTTTGTATCATGATTATTATTCTGTACCCAGAGCCTAGTATTTCATTCTTTTTGTTTTTTAATGTTTATTTTTGAGAGACAGAGAGAGAGAGGGCAGGGGAGGGGCAGAGAGAGAGGGAGACACAGAATCGGAAGCAGGCTCCAGGCTCTGAGCCATCAGCACAGAGCCCGATGCGGGGCTTGAACTCACGAACTGTGAGATCATGACCTGAGCCTAAGTCAGATGCTTAACCAACTGAGCCACCCAGGCATCCTTGGTATTTCACTCTTTATAGTTTGATTTGTTTTATGCTCATTTGCCAAAAGGAAATCCTTCCCAGGTCTTTTTTTCTCTATTTGTATACCCATAAAAATTAAATACATGCATGTCTATAAATTATTCATCAATATTTTGACCGATGTGCCAGATTTACCCTTTGACCTTCAAGGGGGGGGGGGATGTACATAGGAAAATACCACTTGACTTTTAACAATGAAAAAATTGGAAGCTTATCAATTATCAACCGTGCAATACAACCTCTAACATAACTCAAGTAAGTCAGACAAAAGCTAATTTATAGAAGTATGTCCCCACTGCAAAGAAAGATAATGTGGAATGCCACAGTATGAAGTCTTTCTTCTTATTTTTAACACATGAAGGCAAACATTAAGCGGGCACTTATGGGACAATTTGTATCCAATATGGAAGGCGCTCTAATTTATCAGTGGCACTTTCTACTACAGGAACTACACCACTGAATATTACTGAGTCATGAACTGGCAAAAAGTCTTCAAAATAACCAGTCTGTACCGGCATCTGAGCTCCTAACAGGAATAAGCATTCCTAACTGGGATTCTAACAGGATGATCCTTTTTTTTAATAGATTGAGGTAGAGAGAAGTTCTTTAAACCCAAACGAAAATACACAGAAACTCAACAAATCCCCACATATCCATTACATTACCAAAAAACCCATCTTGTATAATGCAGACCCTAATTTACAACACAAAATACATACCGCACTGGAAGAAAGAAATCATGGGTGGGGGGGAATGGGCGTAATAGGTGAAGGGGGTTAAGAGGTACAAACTTCTAATTATCAAATAAATAAGTCAAGGGGACAAAAAGTACAGCATAGGGAAAATAGTAATGCCGTAATCATTTTGTACGGTGACAAACGGTGACTGCGTTTCCTGTGTGAGCGGTTCGTAATGTATGTAATTGTCGAGTCAATCGCTATATTGTACGCCCAAAGCTAATATAATATTATATGCCAACTATACATCAAAACAACAACAACAACAATCTAACAGAACAAAAAGAAAAGCCAGCAAGCATGGGGCTTCTGCAGGTGGGTCACTCTATGGAATTTGCCTCATTAAGACATGGGACTATGCGTGATAGAAAGCACATTAAGGTGTGTGCCTCGAAAAATCTTTTTTTTTTTAATTTTTTTTAAACGTTTATTTATTTTTGAGACAGAGAGAGACAGAGCATGAACGGGGGAGGGGCAGAGAGAGAGGGAGACACAGAATCAGAAGCAGGCTCCAGGCTCTGAGCCATCAGCCCAGAGCCCGACGCGGGGCTCGAACTCACGGACCGTGAGATCATGACCTGAGCTGAAATCGGACGCTTAACTGACTGAGCCACCCAGGCACCCCTCGAAAAATCTTTTAAGAAAAGTACATTTCTAGATCTTGGTTGGAATCTCCCTATAACCATCAAGCATTAAATAGAGCTGTTGTGTTCTAACCATTATCATAATAACTTTTCTTGTAACAATTTCATAGATGGGTTATTTGCTATTTGCTTTTCCACATAGTTGCCATAAAATTTTGCTCTCATTAGTTTGTTTTTTTTTTAATGTGAGGCCAAGTCATAGAAAGAAAACTCAGAAACTAACTCAACTAAGTAATCCATTACTCAGCACATAAGCTCTGGGGGAAAGAACGTTTGGTTCCTTATCACACTCCTGAGTCGACAACACGGTGCTGGACAGAGCCAGGGGAATGAAGTTTCCACGTTCACACTTCGTGGCTCATCATCTCCACGCAGGTGTCTCCAGACAGAGGAGGTGAGGGGTCTCTAACTCAAGCAAGTCTCTTGGAGGAGGTGGTTACAGAGTCACCCCCTGAAGCAGGCTGTCTGCACTCCTCAGGGGCTTTTCTCTAAGAGCGAGCTTCTCTCTCTCACTCACCCCGACACTGACTCACATCCACCCAATCTATCATTTTACTAATCCAACATGTCCTCTTTAATTAGCGCCCAGAGGACATGACAGTGATGGATGTTGGTGAGCTAGGGAAAGGACGGGGCCCACGTTAAGCCGCAAGGTCAGTGCGAGCCTGTTACCGGGCAGGAAGATAAATGGTATCACCAGCCCCCAAAGGTCAGGCCTTCCAACTGCTTCCCTCCACCCCCACCCTGGGATAACGAGAGTCAAGCCATCCTCTCTCCTGTTAAGCAATCATTGGGAAATTTTAGAGGAGAGATTTTTAGACACGGAAACGGGCTCTCTCCCCGCTACCCAACAGCCATTACACCCTTTGCTGGTGGAGGCCCCTGGATTTCCCTTGGGGGACCCACCCCTTGCCCTTTGGTCCGTATGGCTTCGTAGAGGCTGCCCATCTCCAGGCCAGTAAGACAATTTCCTAGAGTTTTGTTCTTAACTAGTAGGAAACGGAAATTCTCCTCTTTTCATCAGTTGGCCTATGACGGTCCCCAGAGGAGGAAGAGCTGGCCCAAGAACAGGTGAACACAGAGAATCGCGACACGAGACGGAGGGGCAGCAAATGTTGGTGTGCTCATATCCTCTGCATCGGGGGGCCTGAGGCCAAACTGCCCCCACGCTAACTCCGTCTGTAGGTCACTCAATACCTTTTATGGTGAAGCCAGGGTGGTTGGTTGAGCTTCTCAAGGGCAACTAAAGCCACAGACAACTAAAAGAATCTGGTCTGGTAAGATGAAGTACCTTCCAAAGGGGAGGCACCTTGCCTGCAAGTGTTCTGACCCCAGCCGTCTACACGGACCAGAAGCACGTGGAACGTTTCTGAGCCGAAAGGAAACGGAGAAATGGAATAATCCCAGCCCCGGATCCCACAAATGAGGAAACTGGGCCAAGAAAGGCCACCGAGGGCCACAAGCACATCGGCGGTGGGACTGAGACCTGGATTCGGGGACCCCAACGCTTAGGACATCCAGGAAACCAGGTTAGGAACGTGCACGTTGAGGGAGACGACTTTCTACAGGGTGTGTGTGTCCACACAGGGAAGCGTGTGCTAACACCCCTTTCCTTCTGGAACTGCTGGGCCCGTTTGTCAAACGGATACAGGGATTGGTGGGCGAGGGGAAGAGAGAGGCAAAAAGATGGAAAGGGACCCGAGCCTGACGTTGTCTCTGGGTCAGGGTTTCTGTCGAGAGACACGCGCCATGGGGCCTTCTCAGGAATCGGGGGCGTTAAGATCATGGAGTCGCATGAGCTACTGAGCTCCGGACGGCGGGTCCTCCTCACCGAGCCCAAGAGCTAGAGCTGGCTGGCGGTGGCCAAGGGTCCTGGGCTCCATGGCCCAGGGGAGGGAAAGGGAACTCCTTCATTCACTCATTCAAGTTCTGTCTAAGCCTTCAGCATGCTAGGTGTCGGGTGCCGGAGAAGACTGTCTTCATTTTAAATTATATTCGGGTATATAGGGACAGGGACGTGTGCACACACGAATATATATCACATGTACAAATGCTTGTACCTTATATATAATTAATAGAAGCGGCAGTCAATCGTGCATAAATAATATATTTCTAGACGGTGCGAAGTGTGCTCAGGAGAAAACACAGCGGGACGAGAAAGGATAGTGATGGTGGTGATCGGAGGGGACAGCCTCTGAGTGACAGTGGCCACAGAGGGTGGTCCGGAGCTGAGACATAAATGAGGAGAAGGAGCCCGGGGCACTAAGATCTGATGGAAGGTCTTTCCTCCTTGCTTCCCTCCCCCCTCCTCCCTCCTTCCCTCTTGAATCTACAACAGGACGGGCGTTGGTTCTGAAAATACTGAGCACCTCTTATCTGGGCACATGGAGGGGAGCCCAGCCCTGGTAAAGACCTCCCGGCACATCAGTACCAGCCCGGTGGGGTGGGTGATATGAGTGGGGGGTGCAGGTGCAGAGGCAGTAAAAGGGAAGGGACAGGCTGGGAACCCTCAGGAGAGCTCCCGAGAGGGTGTGGGGAGAGCCTGGCTGTGATCCGCTCTGGGGACACCTAGACAAATGTGCCTCTGCCGGAAGCCCCACCCCCACGTGCCCAGGCCACACCGCAGCACGGGACGAGCTGTGCCTCCCAGAGTCAACACGCACATCCGCCCATCCGACACGTGCCAGGTGCTACGTGGTGCCAGCCTGGGAACAAAGGAGACGCAGTCCCGCCCTTTGGGATTTTTAGTGTGTGAATTCCACATTCTTGACGTCATTTGCTATCATAACAGCAGAAGTTAATTCAAAACGGTTTTCACCTCAAAACACAGCACACACAATATCTGTCCAGATACACAGCACGCCTGGCTCCCTTTTCCACCACAAACTTGCTGGTGATTGACTACTGTCTGCCTCCTCCATCAGATGGCAGTTCTGAGAAGGAAGGAGGACGTCGTGTCCCGTTTGCCCATCAGGGCGCCGGCCCCTAACTCTGTGCCAGCACACAGCAGGCATCTGAGGCGCCTTGACTCGTTAAAGGAGCCTCTTCTGCCCCACTGGACCTCAAGCCCCACATTGCCTCCATGACCTTTAGTAGTCACGCACTAAATGTTTGCAGGGTGGATGGAGGCGCTCCTACGGAACGTTCTGGGTCGACTGATGTCATTGGAAGAAAAGCTGCTCAAGCCCCGGGGTGTCTGATCTACCTGCTTCCTCCAGCGCAGCCACGAATATTCTCTGACAGGTGCACAGAGCAACACCGCGTGCGACCTCACGCCCCCTCAGGGCTGCCCTCGCCGATCTGCAAACCGTGACTACGCAGATGTAACTGGAAGGGTGCACACCGCTCCTCCTCTCCATGTGGAAGTGAATCCTTTTAGACCAAGTAAAGGGACCGCCTCAGCAGCACCCACGCACGTGTGTGCGTGCTCCCCGGGGTCGGCGCGCACGCGTCACCAAGAGAGACGAGTTCTCCCGCCGGGATTTTACTTACTTGCATCTTTAACATGCACCGTTTCCCTTCTAATTTAAGCATCTAATTACCCTGTGAAGATCGAGGCAGATGTCCACCTTCCTTTTGGAGTAGGACACAGTTTCATGCAGAACTCAAGAGATAGACAAAAGTTAGCAAAATTTGGAAGAGTGCAAAGCATGATTCTGAAAATAATAAAAACAGATTGCTGTGTGTGTGTGTGTGTGTGTGTGTGTGTGTGTGTGTGTGTGTGAGAATTTCCCCCAGTGCTTTGTGGGATAACACCCATTTAAAGCGACGAAGAAATCAGTTATAAGCTGAATTCTCAGAGATGGAGAAAATCGCTATAAATGAAGAAAGGAGTCATATTCATCTCGCGCACACCGTGTGCTGGGGCGCTGTGCCAGATGCGCCCCCCCACCCCATCACTCATCCCCAACTTTCAGGGGTAGAATTAAATTTCTACTCGAGGCTATTTCGTTCAGCTAGATAGACTTTCTCTCCACAAACAACCCCACCTTCAGCAGGAGGGCATCTAAACGCCTCCAGCCTTCATCCTTTTGACTCAGGAACCGTGCTTCCAGCCTAAAGAAATCATCAAAGATGTACCCCAAATGATACCCAGTCTGAAGTCCATCACGGAGTTGTTTATTATAGCAAGAAACAAAAAGCAAACAACAGTGTCAAGCCAGACCGAGCCTCCGGCGAAAGCGGACGGGCAATAAATAAATAAATAAATTTTGGCACATGCATATTGGGAGCATCACAAAACCACCACAGACCGTGGTTTCAAGTATGTGGAGACACAACACTGCTTATGATACGCTCTTAATAAAGAATACACTGAGTAATCCCAACACAGTTAAAAAAAAAAGTTACATAGAAAACACAAAAAAGGAAGGAAACACAAAAAAGTAGCTGTAAGAGTTATCTCCGGGTGGGGTGGGGAGCTTATGAAGGGTTTTGATTTCCTTCTCAGTATTTTTCTGTGTTTTCTGAATTTTCAATAATGAATATAATCGCCTTTGTGAGCAGAAAAAAAAAAAGTCTAAAAGAAAGGTATAGACAGACATTAGAGCAACAAGCCAGTAAGTGAACACTGAGATAACCCAACACTCCCACAAGTCCGGGAAGCCAGAGAAAGAAGAATCTGGGGTGACATGCTTGCCTGTGTCTCAGTTTCTTTTTCCCTTTGATCCAGACCCCGTCTTTCCCGAGACTGGCTCCCCACAGACAGCCAGGCACAGCAGCCCTACGCCCCCTGCCCATCACAGGACAACCAAACCACCCAGACCCAGGGGGTTCATCCTCAGGGAAGGTGTCACAGTCTCCCTGAGAGCTAGAATTGCCATCCATCATCTGCTTGGGTTTCCTAAGTGACAGGGACCTGATTTTCGCAGGAGGAACTGGGATTCCATGAAGTTTAATTGACTTTAAACAGACTAACAGAAGAGTAATTAATAAGACAGGACTAGGGCATCAGTGCTGCATAATTTATTTGTACATAAAGAGACGTTAGAAACCACCAGGTCAGAGGTAATCGCTCCCTCAAGGCTGTGAGTCATATCTCGTATAATACAAGATAATTGCGTATTATATACATATATACACACACATCTACAGATATCTACATGTGTGCATGCCTCTGTCTATCCATCCATCCACTGAAAGAAAGACAAAGAGAGACAGAAACAGAGGGAGGAGGAAAAGAAGGGGGGGGGTAACAATAGTGCCATATGCTCGATCATGTGTCCCTGCCCTGCCGGTCCCTTTTTGGCACGTTTTTATAACTTGGAAGTCAAGGGCTTAATTTCCAAAGACACATTTATGACGCTTTTGCCATGACAGATGTACCTGTCCCTCTTCTCCATACAGCTCATCACATTTGCAAGCTGCTCATCCAAGGTTGCACCACATTTCTGCAAGGTGCAAGCTAACAGTCCACAAGATCGTCTCTCCAGGACTCCAAGCCAGTGTGCCGTGTGATCTCTCGCTAGAAACAAAACGTATGCTGCCTTCGCTCCCGCGGACTGATGGACTCATCGCTGAGGCCACTCCTATTTTCCGTTTCCTTCTGTCATTTGACTTCTCACCTCTATTCTCGTCTCTGCCTTCTACAGGGTCAGGTCAAGAACTAGGCTGTTGGGCACGCACCCCGTTTTTAAAAAACGGGAATCGACAGCAAACATTTTTAAAGAGTCAAGACATTTCATATGAAAATCTAGACGATCAAGTTCTCTTAACAGCCACGAGCCTGGCAACCTTGAGCTCGGATTCCCATGTGATCACCACAGCAGGCAGGGCAGGGGTGCTGGGGGGCTGCGGTCCTCCCTGCTCCCGGGGTCTCCCCACCCGACGCTGGGGCCGGCTGCAGCGTCTCCCCATGCCTGGGGTTGCCCGCCTGGCCCCGGGATATCTGCATCATCTGCTTGTGCTCTGAGCTCAGCCCACATTCTCCGGGGAAGTCTCTGGGACTGACTCGTACGATGTGCTCAGGCTTCCTACCCTCCCTGAGCCTGGCCCTCCTCACCCTCCAAGGCTGGCACCGGAGGAGGTAAGACCTCTCCCGAGATTGCTCAGCCGCTGAGTGGCTGACCCAGGCGGGTCTGAATCGAGACCCACACTATCGACCCGTCTGCCTCGCTCCCCTCTCCTGCTGCACACACCATGGACTCAAACCCATGTGCACAGGACCGAGGACACCCACTTTGCCCTCTTCCACAGGAGGCCCTCAACCAGGGCCAGTGCTGGACCCAAGAAGGCTCTGCCAGCCCAGGGGGCACAGCGGCAGGCCTGGTGAGTCCTTTTTTTTTGCATTCGAATGGATAATATGGGGGACAGAAGAGACTAGAATTCTAGAAAGTTAATTCCAGCACAGTCATCTCTTCCAAGAGTTTTCTGAAAAGGAAACAAGGAGAGTGAAACAGGGAGTGAGCTAAAGGCAGTTCACACCTTCTAGACACCAATTTTGCTCCGACTTTTCTCCGTGTATGTGTGTGCCCCTTCCCTCCTTAGCGGACCCACAGGCTGGCATTCTGATGTGGAAACTGAGGTTCAGAGAGGTGAGATGACTGGCCCCAACCGCACAGTGAGTAAGCGGTGGGGCTGTTTCTCAAACAGAAGTCTTTCTAGTGCCAGTCGTCTTTGTGACTGCCTCCAAAGATACTTCAAAGTCACCTGTGCGAATATTCTCGTTTCAATCAGCCAGCCCAGAAAAGGCCCAAGGCAGGAAGGGGGAGGATGAGGTTCGAAATCAGAGATTCGAGTCGGCCGGAGGCCTGAAATATGGCTGCTCTCCCCTTGGAGTTTTATGTGGCCCATAGAACCTTCTCCTGACTGTGACCAGGGCACTGCTGTGAGGGTGTCTCAGCCAAAAGGAAGGAATAGACATACCTGCAAAGGTCTTCCTCCAAGTGCTTCCTTCTTTCTCCAGAAGCCGAAGGCAACAAAATTGGGGGACCCTGAGGGGAATCCCCCTAATTTGTCTGGGGAAATCCCCCCAGACAATATGTCTGCTTCTTTAAACATCTTTCCTTGCGGCTGCCCCTCCTTCCATCAGTGTCCATCAGTCCTTCCACCCACCCATCCATCCACCCACCATCCACTCATCCATCCATCATCCATCATTCATCCGTCCATCCATCCATCCATCCATCCACCCATCCATCCATCATCTACTCATCATCTGTCCATCCATCCCTTCACTCATCCATCCAGCTGTTACTAAGACCAACTATGTGTGCCGCATTGCAAAGGCTCTACGGTGGAGAACAGGCTGGGCACTGCCCCCGTCTTCACAAGTCTATGGCTCGGCCTATACGACGGACTTCTGACCACCAGGTACTCAAAAATCAGTTACAGCACGGCTTTGGTGACTGCTACAAAGGCACTTTCCAAAGGCTAACGGGGCTCATACCAGAGGACTCCACCCCACCAGGCGTCTAGGAACCCAGGCGACATCTAACGTAGACCTTGGGGTCTGAGGCAAGACGGCCAGGACTCAGATCCTGGCTCTATGGATACACAGCCTCCCTTCCCTGGGCCTCAGTTTCCTCACATTCCAAATAAGGATAATGACCGTGGGAGTCTCCGAGGGCTGTCCTAAGACTTCAGCAAGGGAAGTGTGGTGCCTGGCAGGTAAGAGCAGTAAAGACGTTAGCTGCCGTCATGGACCCATCACTGACCCTACCTTCCAGCAACGTCTGCACGAGAAGAAAATGCATCCAAACCAACCACAATAAGGAGGACAGCTCTGCCAAAGAATGACTTTTTCCCTGCTGCTTGATGTTTTCTTCCTTTTTTCTTTTTTTCCATTGTGGCATGTCCGTTGGTTTTAAGGCTCATTTCCAATCTGTTCAAGTTGAGCATAATGGTTGGCTGGGATGAGGACAGGGACAGTCAGGTGTCAATGATGAGGCTGTCGCCTTTAAGAAGATGTCTTTCCCAGGGGAGATGTATATGTCATAGACCCAAATTTCCAGGGAGAGTTTAATCCGTAGACTTTTCACCAGCAGTAAACTCGGACAAGTGGCAGCTGTCACGGCCAACTCCATAACCCCAGGGGAAGGTGGAAGGCGCCTCTGCACTGAAAATGAGCGTCACTCGAGGATGCGCCCGCAGACCAGGCCATCGGTCCACACCGAGAGGGAGCTAGCCTGCAGCAGAAAAGTCCGGAGCCACCCCTGGACACAGCCAGTCAGGTGCTGCGGGACAATACTGGGGACCCAGAAGCACCAGTTCTGGAAGGCCCGGGTCCCACCTCCCACAGGCACTAGGTTTCTCATCATTAGATCCCACACGCAGAAACATATCCACCAGCCTGCAGAGGTGTGACAGGCCAGGGAGGACAGCGACAGCCACCACGGAGGCTGGGAGAGCGGGCTGCTTTGGAAGCACGGTGACATTCTTGCTTCAATTGATCTAAAATGCTACCAGCCACAGTGGACTGTGGCCGCTGTGGATCAGAGATCTGGATTTGTGAGACTACCTAGGGCCATCAAGAGCTTTCTAAGTATCCCTGGGTGGGCAGAGTTTTCACTGTTAATTATGTTACAGAATGTGGAAATACACCGTGCAACATACTAACAAAATAAATACTAGCTAATACCCAGGGAGCTACAAAGTTCTAGATGCTTCCTAGTCATCATCTTCACTAGCACACATCGTTGTGCCAATAATCGTTGCTGATAACAGAGATAACAGCCACCATTTATCACGGATGGGGTACAAGGAACGGAGCCAGGGCCCTTCCTCGCTTCTCCTTAAGACAAAACCATCCTTAAAGCGACCCCACAAGGTAAATATCCTGGTAACCCTTTTTGGAGCTGGGAGACTAAGGCTCTGAGAGAGGCCACCTCACTTTGTCCGGTGGAGAGCCAGGAAGTGAGCCCTACCCCCGCTGGGTCTGCCCTGCAGCATCTCGCCCACCTTCCCCCCCTCCCCACCGCACCTCCCCCTGGGGGCTGGAGGTGTGTGAGCCCCGGTGGCAATCTGTTTCCATCCAGACTGTGGCTGAGTCGCCAAAGGCTTGAGGGAGTTCTCACAGTCTCATCCATAAAATGGGGATAATAATGCCTGCCTCATCAGGAATGGGGGAGCTAAAAGCTGCCAGGAGTGGAGTAAAGCCCTCATGAAACACGAGCTGCTGGGGCTCCTGGGCCCCTAACGCTGGGCACGAAGCCTACTAAAAAAAAAAAAAATCCGAACTACTATAAAAGTTGGCTACCTGCACACCCAACCCACGCCCCCACCAAACTACCCCAAGATTCAGTAGCTGGTTCGTAACCACTGACCCAACCCAGAGATTACAAGGAGCAAGAGAAATGACCAGAGGTATTTCCAAGCACTGATTTCTGGGGACACATCTAATTCAAAGCCAAAGCAATGCAGATACAAGAGGGGTAATTTCTCACTGCCAGACTGACAAAGGTCAGGAAGGTGGGCACGATTGAGCGCTAACTTACATGGGAAGAGCAGAAGCTTCTAACACCTTTTACAGCAACAAAAAGTGATAAAAATCCCCTAGGCGGGCGCATGGCAACTCCACATAAACACGAAAAACAAAACCACAAAGACGCTTTCGAACAGATCACTGCGCTGCGTACAGAGTCCCTGACTGTGACCAGTCCGAGCAGGGACCACCCCACCGGGACCCTTACAGACGTGGATCATGATTCCACGGGGCTTCACGTGTGCACCTGACCCGTGGGCAAAGTGGGTGACGATGTCGTCACCCACGGGGACATTTTCACCCCCTCTTCCATAGGCACACAAACATATGAAAGTGACACCAAACGCACAGGCCAGCCTACGGCCACGCCACCCTGAGCACGCCCGATCTCGCCAACGTACAGACCAAAACGTTTGCGTGGCTTTCTCTCTAAAGCAAGGGGTTAGATGTCTCAATTTTTCCCTTCACACTTTTCTACCTTTAGCAAATATGTCCACAAAAGGCTTTATTTTTTTTTTTTTTTTTTGTAACTAACAAAGCAGGCAGCTTCCCTTCCCTCCTCGTGTTAGCCAAAGCCAGCGCCCTCCACCCGGGACTCCAGAAGGGGCCGCCCAGGGTGCCACCTGTCTGACACTCTGACACGGCAGAAGGAGCATTTCACCGCGTTCCCGGAGCGCAAGCACTACCAAAGGGATCTCTTACACTCTCAATGTTAATTAACTAAAACAAAATAAAATGTAATTAAGACATCTCCGCATGATGACTCGATTAGGCCACAGTCGCGTGCAAACAGCCATAGGGCATAAACGGGTGTGTGCGGCTGTGTTCTAATAAAACTTTATTTGCAAACACAAGGGGGGGGCCCACGGGGACACAGTTTGCTGATGTTTGCTCTAGCGAGTATTACTGTCACCACAATAGCTGACGCTCTTAACCCATCACCCTGTGCACCCTGTGCACCCTGTGCACCCTGTGCCGGGCCACACCTGCATTTTCTGTTACTCTTGGCGGGAGCCCACCCAGCCTGATGCTGCTATGGCGTCCCCATTGTACAAAGGCAGAACCTGAGCCAGAGATGTGAGAAGTCCACCCACCTGCAGGGAGGGGCTGGGAGCCACACCCAGGCCACCCTGACCCTAGAGGCCGCTGTACTTGTAACAAAGGACTTGTCCTTTGTCACCTGTACAGAACACAAGCCATCGGGACAGGGCCGAGCCTCGGGATTGCATTTCTCGCTCTGGGGGAATTAAAATATCGCTCTGTGTGGTCAAGCCTTCCAAAGGCTTCACAACGTCTGAATCTATTGTCTGTATTTCACAGGCACTAAAATGAAGGCCAAAAGCTTTGAGCTGAAGAGCTACACGATAACAAGTACACCGACAGGTAAACCTAGTAAAGAAAAGACAGAGACATGAGACATTCTCTGGTAACTTTATGCAGTTGGGTGATCATAGATAAAATACTGTTTGGGAAATTCACAGTAATAATTAAAGTCAGGAACCGATTAGTTCCTCTGTTGACAAAGTCTTTGGTTTTATAAGAACCTCCCGTCTCCGTGCTCTAAATAATTCATCGCATTATCCATTAACCGCGAACTCTTACACCGTTCAAAGAGCCAGAGCAGAAAGCCACAGGAGGTAATAACCGGTGAGCATGAGTGTCTCATTATTAAAATTAAATATGTCATTAGCACCTCCCGAGTATGCCCTTTCCAGTGACTTACAGAGCCCTCCGTGACACACAGACCCAGACAATATAAAAGTGTCCAAGCAAAACCCGACTTTCGTGAAGAAAGCCTGAACCCCTAGCACCTGCTTAGTCGTCGGGAGTCGTAAGGTCCTTCCAACGGCAGAGGCCACGACAGATGCCTCCTGTCACACCCCCGTCAGCTCTCTCACTCTTTTAGACACTCCGGTGTGAGAATCCCCAGAAACCTTCAGTGGGGCAGACACCCTGAAGGCCGACGGGGAAGACAGGTCTCCCTCTGCGGGGCCCGTAGAAGTGCTCGGGAGGACAGAGAGCTCAGTGTCGGAGGACAAGCCTAGCAGTGGGACTCTGGCCCTGCCACTTACACAGGCCCTGGGGTCGGGGCGAGGGCCCTTCCCTCCTCTGAGTGCAGCACGCAGACGGTGACCTCAGTGGAGGACAGCACGGAAGGAAGGGCCCTCTGGCTCTTGGTCTCACCCAGCCCAGGCTTTCCTCCCAGGACGGGTCAGAGCAGCCCCAAAGGTGCCACCCGGGGCCTTCTGGGAGCACCCCCCACACCGAGGACCACAGAAGTCCCCCCCCGTCTCACAGCTACAGCCCCCACCCGCGGCCTGTCCACCCGCGGCCTGTCCACCCACGCCAGCCTGTGGGGACGTTTCCTGAGACCCCCAGACAGGACGACGCAGCAGGGCGCCCCTGGGGCTGGCTGCGTGGACTTTAAAACACAGCCCTCCACTGGTGGGGACAGCCTTCCTGCTCTTCAGACTGGGACTTCCATTCCTTTTAGGGAAACCCCGGTTGGTCAGGGCTGGAGGTTCTGATTTTTCTTCATTGTTGTCCTTTTGTTTTAAAACATCCCCATTCGGCCAAAAGTATACAGCTGGCAACCTGCGTCCATCCTTCCCTCTCGGCTGAGTCACGCTTCACGAGTGACGACAAAGGCTTACCTCCAGAATGACAAAGGCTTACCTCCAGACAAAGTGCTCCCGTCCCCTCCCGCCCACCCCAGCGCTCCAAGGACTCGGCTCCCGGAGTGAGCGGAGCAAACCTGTGTCACTGGGGTGGGGGGTCAGCAAGCTTCCATGGAGGTCGGGGGCTTGCTGGAGGCCTGCTGGAAATGCAGAGTCCCAGGCCGCACCCCAGAGCTGACGAGTCAGAACCCACGTTGTAGCAGGATCTCCAGGGCATCCGAGCGCACACGGAAGTCTGGGAAGCGCAGGACCCGACTACCTAGGACCTCTTCTCGCTAATTCTGCCACGAGGGGGCCCCACGAGCATGGGCGCTTGCCCAGGATTCTTAGCTCAAGGCCCTGCTTCTCAGAGAAGTGATTCTCTCCTGGGGTTGGGGGCGCTACACCACTCCGCTGGCTCCCAGAAGCCCACACCTTGACTTCCATTCAAGGATGACAGTCTCCCAGCCTGCACCGTGGCGGTCATTTCACCTCCAGAATCCCCACACACCCATCTCTGGTCCTTCATGAGCCTGTTGCCAAATGCCTCCACACCCCCACCTACCCGTGAGCACAACCTTCCTCCCCGAATCCCCCCAATGCCAAGGAGCTTCCGCGGCAGGCTTATCAAGTCCCTGCCTCAGGGTCCACACCTCCCATGCCATCCCGTCCCCCCTCCACCCTGCAAGCTCCCTGAATGCATGCCGGGACCGTGTCCCCATGCCCCCAGAACCTTCAACAGTATGTCTGCCCAGACAGGGGCTTTGGACCTCTGTACCACACACCTCCCAGATTTCACCAACTCGGCCGCCGCTCTCAAGGATTCTGCCATAATAAAACCACCTGGCCTGTAATTCATATATTCTTAATGTTTTCTTAAGAATAAAAGGGAAAGAGTCTCTTATGGTTTGGTTCCCTCCCTTTTTTTTTTAAACTGAGAATAAACTGAGGGTTGATGGGGGAGGAGGGAGGGGAGGGTGGCTGATGGGCATTGAGGAGGGCACCTGTTGGGATGAGCCCTGGGTGTTGTATGGAAACCAACCTGACAATAAATTTCATATTTAAAAAAAAAGGGGGGGGGGAAGAATAAAAGGGAAATTTGGCGGCTCCTTTAATGGAAACACGGCATTTTTTCCAATAAAAAGATTAGATAAACATACACACTCTTCACAGAATAGGTCATCACCTCCTAAAATCACGTACAGACTCCCAGATCAGGACCCTAATGGGCCGACTGGCAAATGGGCAGCCACTGGAACCTTCTCATAGGGAACTGGCACACAGATCACCGCTGAGGGGGCTTCAATCCTGCGTGGCCATTTCTTCTCTCCTCGGGCCGCAGGGACGGCTGGGTCCAGAGCCACACCCACGGGTGCGACCACCACTGTTATCAGGAGCTGGGATGCTTCCTCCAGATGACTTCCCATCAGTCACAGGTGTCAACAGAAGTCCGCAGCGCCCGTCTTCCAGAGTGGGATGCTCATCCAGGGTCACCCACTGGGATTATTGAGAGGACCGCTAGGGGCTGGAGGGGGTTGTTTGTTTTTCTCTTTTTCTTTTTTGAACAGCTCCCCCAGAACCACAAGAACTCATCTCCCGTTCCAGAGACAAAGAAACTGTTGTTCATTCTGCCCCACGTCCTGATGCGGGACAGAAGCTGCCTGTCGCAGGTGTCCCTCCAGAGCTCCCGGCAGCGGCCTGAAGGCTCAGGGGTCTGTTTGGGGCCCGCGTGTAGCTCACAGCCCATGAGGCCTCTCTTGGCAAAGAGCACAGAGGCAGGACACGTGCTCAGGAAGGAAACATTGCTCTGGCTGAAGGATGAAGCGTGTTTCCGTGAACAGGGACGTGGCTGACCGGCAGGGTGACAGCCGAGTCTTAGGATTAACGATAAAGCACAGGAGCATGACCTACAGTCACGGAATCCAGATCCCAGGCTCTTCGTTCGTTTCCTGAAGGACGTTTTGCACTTGCTTCAAGGCGGCTCACTCCAGAGCAGTGCCATCTGCCTTGTGGTCTGACAGTAACCAACGCCAAGGACAACAATACCTAACACTTCCATGGGCTGTTCGGAGCCAGACACGGTTGAAAGGGCTTAGAAATAGGTAATCCCCATAGGCTGATGTTATCCCTCCTCTCACTTTACAGATGAGAAAACGGAGGCACAGAACGATGAGCCAACCTGCCCCAGCTCACCCAGCCAGTAAGTGGTGAAGCTGCATTTGAACCCAGGCAGTTGCCCCCCGAACCTCACCGCCACGCCCCACCCCCGTCACGGTCACGCCAGAGCAGGACGGGTCTGCTCAGCTCTTCCCAAGTGCCGAGCCCCAAACACTTTCCCAAAGGGTGTCTCGTGACATTGTCACCACAAGCCGGTGAGGTGACAACCATTATCACAGGTAAGAAACGCAAGGCCAGAGAGGTCAAGCAACTTGTCCCAGGCAACACAGCCATCCCGGAACACACTAGTCGCTGTCCAGGTGCTGGCCGCCGCGGGGGAACCACGGAGACGGGACCTCTTCCTTCCTGGAGCTCATGATCAGGAGGGAGAGGGAGATGTGGGAACAAGTAAGAGTTACAGACGCAAAAAGTTCACTGGAAGAAAAAGAACAGGACGGTGGCACAAAACACTCGAGCTTTGAGAGAGAGAGAGAGACAGACAATAGAAGAAGAGAGCCCAGGAGTTGTCCTGGGTGCCTGTCCTTGGAGGCTCACCCCACTATCGGCCGAGTGACCGCCACATCCCCACTCTCCCTGCATCCTGCAGCGTCGTGGTTTCCTGAGGACCACCCCGCCCCTTCTCAGCGCGTGGACTTCAACGCAGCTGCCTTACCTCGGGTGCTAGAAGGCAGGCACGCAACCCAGCGGGCCCGTCGAACTCCTCTGCCCTCCCATCGACGACTGGTCAGGACTGCACACGTGACCCAGGCAAGCTGAATCAGCACCAGCCCCAAGCACTTTGCCCACCTTGCTGGGGGACCCCCTCTCCGCAGAGACCGCGAAGCCGTAAGCAATGAGTCTGGAACTGCCAAGAGCCATCCTATGGAGACGCCTTCCAGAAGACAGGAATCCAGAAGACAGGAAAGCCGAGAGGAGTGAGGAAGAGAAAGATTCCCAATGCCAAGCTTTGAACACTTGGCTCCCGCTGCGCTTGAAGTCCGGGAACACGAAGCCAGGCTCGTTTCCCACTTGAACCAGCAAATTCCCTTCCCAGGGCAAGCCAGTTGGAAATTGGATTGTTTGACACTTGTGACTGAAACCTGGCTGGTCCGGCTTCAGGCGGAAGTGCTGTGAAGGCACAGGTGATGGCGGGGTTCGTGGGTCACTTCTGCCAAAGCGAGGCATCCCTGAGCACGTCTGCACCCAGAGGAGGAAGGAGAAAGGAAGCCTGGGACGCAATGGGTCCTAGCAGAGATGGTGTGGACAGAGATGGGCTGCTTCTCCCCTCGGAGGGAAGGGAGTGAGGGCTGCTCTTATGGGATGAACTGTCCCCTTTAAATTCTCTGGAATCCCTATGCTGAAGTACCACCCCGCCCCCACCCAGATCCCCAGTCTCTGGCCTTATCTGGAGATGGGGTCTTTACAGAGGTGATCCAGTCAGAATGAGGTCCTCCTAACCTCACTTAATGGGTGGGCCCCAACCACCCCACCGGGACGCAGAGACAGATGTGCACAGAGGGAAGGCGATGTCCAGAGATGTGGGGGGTGGGGGGGAGATGCGGGACAGAGGCCTGGACAGGATGCACCTTCGCTGCGCTCACGAACCGGCCCTCCGCCCCCCTTGATCTCGGACTTCCGGTCTCCAGACCCGCGAGAGATTAAGTTTCTGTTCCGTAGGCTGCCAGGGCATAGTGCCCTGTCACAGCCACCCTGGGAACCACCACGGCCCCAGGAGGGCAGCGACACAGAGGAAAAGTCAGCCTCCTCTAGCAGCCGGTGCAGAAGGGGGCAGGGGTCCTGAGCGCCGGTGGGAACCAGGGGAGCAGGGGCCTGGCGGGGAGAGGAGGTTGCCTGTCCCCCCCCCCCCACCACCACTGCCCAGCGCCAACATCAGCCCTAAGGCACCAAGGCCGACCTAGGAGCCAAGTGCTTTTAGTCTCTGGGACGCACCTGATGGTGGTTAATCTGCAAATGCACCAACATTTCACACAACTCACACCAAAAATGCAAGGAAAGCCTGGTGACACTGGCTGCGGCCTCGGGTCTGGTTACAGTCTCCCCGTGTCCATTCGGTGTCCTACGCGAGCTAAGGCGTTACTGCTTTTTGGTAACTTCCGTGGGAGTTTAAAATTACGTCAAAATGAAAAGCTTGGAAGACGTAACACAAAACGTAACAGGCCAACTCCTGCGTCTTTCCAGCAGCACACGGCTGCCGCTTCCCTTGGTCTTATTAACGTGCCCGCGGGTCCTCCTTGAAGCCAGCCTCCTCTCGGCCCATCTGAAAATGAACTGGGGGGAACCTTCCAGAACACCCGTTGGAACCTTCCAGAACACTCATTTCCCCCACAGGCAGGTCCGGAGGCCCACGGGTAGCCCGGAGAAAATGAACCAATCCTCTGGCCGCTTTGCATTTCTTTGTGTTTTTGTTCATTTTGTCACACAGAGCCCCAGGAGGGAACAGCACCGGCTTTCTCCCCGGGATCAAGAGAAGCCTGCTCAGCTCAGAGCCGCGGCCGAGAGCAAAGGGCTCATTCACGCGCAGGCACGCAGAAGCCTGCCGCGGAGCCCGGGCGCAGGGCTCGCTCTCTGTGAAATGCCTAATTTTAGTTTCTAGCCATCATTCGCTCGTGCACAGTGTCCCCCAGCCTGCCTCAATGGCGGGCCTTGTCCACGAGGAGCACAAAGCTGCCTTTGCCCTGGGAGCCAAGAGGAGGGAAGCTAAAGCTGCAGCTGAGGTGGGGGGTGCCCCCCCCCCAGTGACTGGCCCCATTCTTCCCCAGCACCGCGAGGGCTGCCCTGCCAGGGGACGCACGGCTCTGAACTCCCAAGTGCCTCTCTCCTGGCAAGTGGAGAGTGTAAATAAATCTTGGGGCGAGGAAACGGGGGAGAAGTGCAGTGCCCAGAGGACAGTGCGCTCGAGTGGTCACAGGAGTTGGACACTTCCAAGCAGGATCCTTAAGAAGTAGGGACTTGCCTGTCACTGGGGGCATTCAAGCAGGGGCAAGGCTCCAGCTGGGCGGAAGTGCTAAAGAAGGGTCGGAGGGAAGCAAGTGATGGACGGATGGAGGGGAGCGTGACAAGAAAGCAGATGCCCGGAAGGGAGGGAGGGAGGAGGGGCGGAGGGGAGGGAGGGAGAGCTTCTGGCAGGAGGGCGCAGCTGAGTGTCAGATGCCAGGGTCCCGACCACTCCATGCTGTCTCACCCCAGGCGAGCGTCTACACCTCTCCCAACTCCGCACTGTTTCTACTCAGGCATCTGATAGGCCGTGGGATCAGAGGACTGTCTAGAACTGAAGGGCACACGGATCTGCCCAGACTGCCAACCTGCTCACCTCCGCGCCCCCCGCCGCTGCCCAGGACGACCTCCTTCTTCCAGGTGCTCAGACCAAAGCCCTCAGGTCATCCCTTCCAAAACACCACATCCCAAATTGGCCACATTTCACCACATCTGGCTCCCCCACCGTCTGGCTCTGATTTTCCCGGAAGCAGAGCGGGAGGCGGCTTTGGAGTAGACAGTCTGCTTGGAAGATGGTCTGAGAAAGTGGGAGTCGGGGAGCAGGACGATCCATTCAGGTGCAAGCTCGAGGTCACTGCTGTAGACGCGGGAGGGGGGTATTCTGCACGAGCTCCAGGAACCGCCCCCCTGAAGGACGGGAGGCCAGGAGACACGCCCCGTCCCGTCAGCTGACGGTTGGCCCTGAGGCACCACCTCCCCCCCCCCCCCATGCTCTGGCCACACCTCCGCTCCTGGGGAGAAGGCCCCGGGCACCCAGTGCAGGCCTGAGGTGGGACCCGGCACTGGGTGCTGGTGAGTTTTGACCACGACCGAGGGGGTGGGGGAGTGCGTACGTAGCACCTGCCAGTGTCAACGGTGTAAATACTCCCACGGTGGCCGATATCAAGCCACCAACGTGACGGCCACCAGCAACCACGGCACTTGCGGGGCTGGTGCAAGCCAGGAGGGTTCCGGAGTTGGAACCACAACAGAGGCAGAGGTGGCCCGAGGGAACAGGACGCAGGTACAGAGACGTTTGCCACAAGCAGCGCACCCCCAGCCACCACGATCTCTGACTACATGACCTTCTACTCTACTCCATTCGGTCCGAGTCCCCCACTGCAGCCCAAGCACACACCTACCTCAGGACCTTTGCACTTGCTATTGCTCTGCCTGGAGGGCTATTCTCCAAGGCATTTACATGACTAATTCCCTCATTTCTGCCTTGTCTCTCTGGCCATGCTACGTCAAATAGCTGGCCTTTCCTCCCTGCCACTCTTCTCCAGCCTGGCTTGGGGGCATTTTTAACTGCCCAGTGTCGCACCGTACATCTATTTCTTTCCAATCTGTTTCCTCTCATCCCACTAGATGATTCATTCTGTGAAGGGAGGACAACATAGTCTTTACTGCTATATCCCCAGCACCCAAAACAGTGACAGGGACAGAACAGGTGCCCAGTAAATACTTGTTAACAGCTGGTCATCACAAATTTCAGGGAGAAAGTTCAGATTGATTTCATTTGTAAGCTCCCCATAGGGGACCGCAAAGAACATTCCTGGCGCAGAATACCTGCGTTGAACGCCCTTCAAAATCCAGCCCAGCCCTGTGGCCCTCTGACGGACCGGCCTCTTCCCAGCACTAAGATCCCCGAGCTGCTGGCTCTCAGGATAGAAAGCTTCATCGCCGTCAACACAGGCCAGGTGCACACAGTCAGAGACGTAACAGGTGCACCCTCCAAATTCAGGGCCGACCCAGAAGCCGGCAGAGACAGAGACACCTTATTTAAAAGTCGGCACCTGCCCGGCAGCTTGGAACAAAGGACCGCACTGTAACTCACCGGGGGAAATCATGCCAGGCTACGCAAACATACCAGTGAGAGTTTGTGCCGGCTATCTACGACGGGCACGTAACAAACCACCCCACCACCCAGGGGCCTATTTTAGGATTTCATTGTTCACTTGCTGTGGGCCAGAAACAGGGGCAGGGGCTCATCTGCTCGAGGTGGGGTGGGGGGTGGGGGGGTGAGGGGGGAGGGGCTGGGCTCATTTGCGTAGCAGTGTTCAGCTGGAGGCCCGGCCTGGGCTGGGGTCCTCGGGGAAGGCTCCACTCACAAGCATGGGTGTCACGGGGCCACCTCAGTTCCCCTCTGGCAGGATGGCCCAGACGACCCTACATGGCAGTCAAGAGGGCTACGGTAGAGGCCACAAGGCCCTAAGTTCTAGGCCCACAAGTCATACTGTGTCACTTCTGCTGTGTCCTATTGATCAAAGCAAGTGACAGGGGACCCAAGGGGGCAGGAGCACCCTGCCTGATGGGAGACATGGCAAAGGGGAGGGTGGGGTCGGAGGTAATGGCTGTGGCCACCTTTGGAAACAAAGTGAATCACACTGTTGTCCCCTTTTGCAGGTGGAGGAGGGCACAGAGAGGGCAAGTAACTCACCAGAGGTCACACAGACTCAGGACTCGAAGCCACACGATCTAACCCAGCATCCCCCCCCGCTGACCCACCCCTCCTGGACTTCGTATTCTGACTGTGACACAAGCCACCTGGTGGCCAGCACAAGCCACTCAGCCCAGCTCCATGAGGACAGGGAATTTGCTGGACTGTCCTCAGCAGCCAGCACTCTGCGTGCACCGTGGGTGGACAGAAGGCTGGCTGGCTGGTCAGCGTCCCCCCGTGTGACACTACACAGGAAAGAGTCCAGGTGACATTTAAAGTCACTCCCAGAGTCCCACACCCCGACTGTGCAAGGGAAGCACAGAGCCTCGAACTCGTATGTCAGTGGGACCTACCTCTCTGCAGCCCAGGTGCCCAGCTTATACTGCCCATTCCTTCTTGGCATCTGCCCTGGCCTGCCTCCTAAAGTCGAGCTCTTCTCCTCCCCACCCCAGCCTTGCCTCAGTCTCCCTCATGCGACAGAACAGGTCACCCGTCCGGGCGTCCCTGTCATTTCCCTGCCCCGCCTCAGGCATCATCTCTCTCAGGCAACAACCTCCCCCCAACACACTCAGCCCATTTACCCCCAAAGCAGGGGCAGCGTGACCCTTCCCAACCTCGGACCAACCGGTCACCCTCTGACACAACCTTCAATGGCTCCACATGGCTAACAGGATGAAGACCAAAATCCTCAGTGAGGTCTTTCCACCCACCTCCATGCACCAGCAGTCTGGCCCGCACTCACATAGGATGCCCCTTCTGCCACGGGGCCACCACACATGCTGTTCCCTCTGCCTGGAACAGTCACCTTCGAATGCTGGTTCGTTCCTACTCATCTTTCAAATTTCACACCTATATCTCGCAAGACACAGTTTCAAGAGGGAAAAGCAAGGTGGAGAATGGGGAAAAGATAGCAAGAAAATAATGCAGAGAAATCTTCTGGAAGCACACAGAAAAACTCAGCGTGGCCGAGTCTCTGGGACACAGGCTGAGACCCCATTTTCAGTGCAAGGAGAAAGAGTCAATGCCACCTGAAGGCACAGAGTGTGACAGACACCTGACAGACTCATCGAAGGCAACCACCAGGTGTGGATATGGCTACAGCGTTCCCATTTTACAGGTGGGAAACCCGAGGCCCGGAGAGGAGAAACAGACCACAGAGAAGAAAAGAACAGACCACAACCCAGGGTGCCGCCGACCCTTCCCCATCCTGTCTCCGGCCGGCACAGATTTTTCTCAACATGTGCATGTATGACTTTTCCAGTTTTAAAAACCTGTTTATTTTCTAAAAAGAATGGCACCTGCCACCTCCCATGGGAAACATTTACTTTTCCTTCTCTGCCTATATTTCCAAGGGGGGGTGTGGATTACTTTTCAAAGTTTACACTTCACACATGGTTCTGAGAGTTTGCTGAAGATTTTTTTGATCCAAGTTGATAAAAATTAGAACACACGCGGAAGGGGCACCCGGGTGGCTCAGCCAGCTAAGCGTCCGACTTCGGCTCAGGTCACAATCTCACAGTCCGTGAGTTCAAGCCCCGCGTCGGGCTCTGTGCTGACAGCTCAGAGCCTGGAGCCTGCTTCGGATTCTGTGTCTCCCGCTCTCTCTGCCCCTCCCCTGCTCACGCTCTGTGCCTCTCTGTCTCTCAATAATAAATAAACGTTAAAAATTAAAAAAAAAAAAAAAAAAGAACACACGCAGAAGCCCTCCTCAAAATAAATGCAACACTGGGATTGCGTATCAGCCGCGGCTTTCAGGAGGGACACACGTGTCCAGGGATGCAGGGACAGCCTGACCGGAGCTGGCTCTGGCTGTGCACATCCTGCTCCCCGTGGGACCCACGCCCCGCTCAGCGCACAAGACGGCTCCGACCCCGCCTGTCCTGCCGCTGGAGAGGCGAGAAGCGTGCGAGGCCTTTCCGTGCCCAGTGACATGGTGACCCGTGCCACGGCACCTGGGCCCGGCAGGCACCGAGCAGCACCCTCGCCAGCCGGGGTGGCCTGTCACCAGCCTCGCCGCCCAGTGGGCACCAGGAGAAGGCTGCTACCCCAGTGGGGGAGGGGGCCTCGCTTTCGCCTCCGCCTGCTGACATCCACGGGGCACGTGCCTGGAGGCCACTTACAGCTGACCCACTGGCCCGAGGCCGCACGCCTCATCCACGCCTCGATACCACTCCAGGAGGTGGGAACGTCACTGTGTCCATTCCACGGAGCACGAAACTGAGGCACTGCCTGATGAAGGCACGTGCGGAGGCCGGCCGGCGGCAACCGGCAGGGCGGGGGTCCGAGCCTGCCCGGAAGGCCAGCTCCTGGGCACCGGCCGCTGGTTCCAGCTGTCTGCAGGAAGGACAGACGTGGGGCCTGACCCAGCTCCTTTCCCACCCAGGCCTTTGAAAACCATGAGAGGTTACAGCAGTGCATGGACGTGTGCACACACACGTACACAAATACACACGCATGTGCGCACACGCGTGCTAGGACTCACTCCTCCAATGACTTTTGACAAAGCAAGGACAAAAAGCTACGTGAACGTTCAAAGACAGGTGGCAGGTTGACCTTGAAAGGGCTGTGGTGAGTCTCTGTGTGACCTCCCCCACTGCTGCCTCTGCCTCTCAGGAAGGGTGGAGGGAGGAGCACGGAGAGGAGGGAGGAGCGTGGGGAGGAGGGAGGAGCACAGAGAGGAGGAAAGAGCATAGGGAGGAGCACAAGGAGGGAAGATCACAAGGAAAAGGGAGGAACACAGGCAAGAAGGAGGAGCATAGGGAGGAGGGGAGGAGCACAGGGAGGAGCACAAGGAGGGAGGACTACAAGGAGGAGGGAGGAGCACAGAGAGAAGGGAGGAGCATGGGGAGGAGGGGAGGAGCACAGAGAGGAGGGGGGAGCACGGAGAGGAGGAAAGAGCATAGGGAGGAGCACAAGGAGGGAAGATCACAAGGAGGGAAGAACACAGGCAAGACGGAGGAGCATAGGGAGGAGGGGAGGAGCACAGGGAGGAGGGGGAGCATGGAGAGGAGGAAAGAGCATAGGGAGGAGCACAATGAGGGAAGATCACAAGGAGGAGCACGAGGAGGAGGGAGGAGCACAGGGAGGAGGGGGGAGCACAAGGAGGGAGGACTACAAGGAGGAGGGAGGAGCACAGGGAGGAGGGAGGAGCATGGAGAGGAGGAAAGAGCATAGGGAGGAGCACAAGGAGGAGGGAGGAACACAGGCAAGGAGGAGGAGCACAGGGAGGAGGGAGGAGCACAGGGAGGCGGAAGGAGCACAAGGAGGGAGGACTACAAGAAGGAGGGAGGAGCGCAGGCAGGAAGGAGGAGCACTAGAAGGAGGGAGGAGCACAGATGAGGGAGAGGGAGGAGCACAGGCAAGAAGGGGGAGCACAAGCAGGAGGGAGGAGCACAGAGAACAGGGAGGAGTGCGGAGCAGGGAGTGCAGAGAGGAGGGGGAGGGGACAAGGAAGGAAGGCTGAAGGAAGGAGGAAAACAAAGAAAGGGAGGCAGGGAAGGAGAGAAGGGGGAGGAGGAAGCCTGACTTAAACCCCCAGAGACTCTGTGAAGGAGACCCTATTCCTCTGTCTCCGGGGCCTGCTCCCTTCCTCCCGCTTAGCACAGTACAGGCACCCACTGGAGCCTGTGCTCAGCATCCTGTGCACGGGCACATGGGAGAAAAGCCACCATGAGGGACATGGGAAGGGTTTCTGGAGCACCCACAGAGGGAACACAGGAGTGAATATGGGCTCACAGGCCCCTCACCGCAGGCCAGAGAGACTGGGTCGGGGGGGAGGACAGGTGGCATGTGCCCCGACCACGGTCCCAGCCCCGATGCTGAGATGGTCCCCAAGCTTCCCAAGGGGGACAGGGACTACGCGGAGGTGGCCCTCCCAATCCTTGCAATGAGGCCTGATTCCAGGCTTCCTTCCCCAGGGAAGTCCCATCCACGTGCAGCCAGGGTCCCTCACCTACAAAAACCCTCACAGGGGTCCGCGAGCACAAGGAAAGCAGGCTGGATGCCTGGAGCTCTCCACCGCCTCCCCCTCCCTTGCACGTGGGTCCACACACACACACACACACATGGTGACATGCACCCCCCCCCTCCCTCCAGCCACTGGCTCACTTTACCCGTTGAGCATCCTACCTCTGGGCCTTTGCATGGGCCATTTTCTCCACCCAGGAAACCTTGCCTTTCCCATCACTCATACCCACTTTTCAGTTCTTGACTCAAGTGACACCTTCCCTGAGCCCCCCCCCAGCCTGCAGGCCCCCTCATAGCACCAGGGCAATCTCACCTCGGCGTGACTAGTATTCGCCTATGGGATATTCCAGTCCCAGCTCGAGGCCCCCGCTAGACTACCCCAGGGGCATGGGGCGGTGCCTCCGCCTCGGCTGTCCACGCCGTCCCCATGCTGCCATCACACCTGGCCCAAGAGAGAGCACTTGGTTTGCTGGATGGCAAGGAGGACGGAGGGGATGTGGAGGGGAGCACCCTCTTGCAATGAGCCATCCGGTGTTGTCACGCACGTGTTCTGTGCCTGTCCCTTCCAGTGACAGCCTGGGCTGGGGAAAGGAGCCACCCAACAGCCTCTCCGCAACCAGCGATGTCCCACCCCGTGAAATGTTTGGTGGCTGGGCTCCTGGGTGCCCGTGGGAGAAACGACCTCTGCCCCCTGGCTAACAGGCTCACCAAGCAAGAGCCAATGGCAGCTCCGCCCAGGGTCAGAAAAAGGAACCAGAAACAAAACGACTGATTGGAACCTGCATTTTCCTGAGAGAACAGCTGCTCTGTGCTAATATCCCCCTGGAATAAACTGTCATTAGTTAATTTTAAAAACCACACAGAGACTAATTATTAACAAATCTGTAGGCTTCTTTGTAGCAACGCGCACTACTGATAAGTCGCGCTCTGAGCGGCCGCCCTTTACACTCGGTCATCTGCTCTGGGGATTTCCGGAAGGGCAAGACCATTCACCCCGACACCCCAAAGCCGTCATGGCCTTTTGTTGCTGCTATCTGGAGGACGTTTGCCCCTCAATTTCACCTCTGCGCGTGGCTACCCGCGAATGGCAGCCATACCATTGGTGACACGGGTGTCATTACCATACACTCAAGATAAAAGCCACGTTCCCTGAGCGCCTACCCCGGGCAGGACTGTCCCGGAGCGGGGAACACAACGGCGGGTAACACCAGTCCTAACAGACAGAGGCACAAAGAGACATCAGAGCCAAGTTGTCACGCAGAGATGCCACCAGTGTCTGCAGTAATGACCTTAAGGAAAAGACGAGATTGCTGGGGACACTATCGGGAGAGGGCCTGCGCCCCCACCAGAGGGGCTGCCCGGATGGACCGAAGCACCAGGCCGGGCCCCTCGTTTGTTCCATGTTGCAGATATTAAATCCCACTAAAAAAGGAGACAAAATAGTAAATTATCCCCAAGTCTTTCATTGCTTCCTATTGAGGCAGAACCAGCTACCCATGAGGATGGGGGGCGGAGGGGGGAAAAAAAGAGGGACAGGAGGGTCCCTCTGTCCACATGCCCCCTCCTGAGCCCAAGGCCAGCACTGAGCATCAGCCCCGGGGCTCTCAGCCCGGCACCACAGCTGTGGCTGTGACTCAGCCTGCGACCTTGCCTTTTGACCTGGCCCTGTTACATCCTGACTCCCCCAGCTCAGCTCCCCAACTAGGAAGATGCACGTGGGGCCTCCGGAGCGGTGTCCCTCCCGTACCAGCGACCCTGTGAACCAGCCCCAGGGACGAGCAGGGGCCAGGGTGAGAAGGCGGGAAGGAACGGCTGATTTCGCCAGGCGGTGGTGACCTCAGGCCAGGAGGGACTCTTCCTGCAACGTCGTGAGGGCACCAGCGGGACACGTGGGTGTCAGAGCCTCAGTGCTGCAGAGGACCAGGGCTCCCCAGTGTCCCTGGCCAAAATGCTCAGGGGCCACCAAGACGCCTTGAGGGGAAGCCTGTCCATAGTGACGGGCACCGTGCTCAACGCCTTACAGAAACCAACCCACCGGGTCCCCACGGCCACCCTTCACCGTAGGCAGCGCTACAAGCAATCTTCATTTTACAGACGGGGAAACCGAGGCCGAGAGATGTAAGGAGGCACGTGGACCCAGGCAGCCTCATGCCAGAGCCCACGGACCCGCCAGTTCCCCCCCACACCTTGTCGGCCAGCGTCCCCATGTCAGCCCCGCCATGTCAGACGCGGCAGGGGATGGTGACGTCAAGCCGGCCGAGCCCGTCGTCTCTGGGCGCTGGCGGTCTACGCGGGGAAGCGAGCCCACCGTGGGGTCTGCGCTACGGCCCCCATTCCCCACCCCTCCAGCGTCCACGTGTGCCCCGCCCGCTCCGCCCACCTGGGGCCGAGTGTACATCCCTTGCTCAGCACACCGCCCACGTGCCTGTCCACACAACGGAGCCGGAAGTGAAGGCGCGAGACCGAAGAGCCCCCCCCCCCCCCCACCGTGCGTCTCCACCTGCCACGAGACACCACTGCTGGGCCCACGGAGGATGCGGCGCGTGCGGGAAAGAGGTGCTGGCTCTGCATCCGGCGCCCATCCTGGACCTGCCACCCTGCAGACACCTGCTCGCAGGTGAGCGCTCCGTGCTGCAGACCCCCGATCGCCGGGAGGGAACGAACTCGATACAGCACAGAAGGAGACAAACGTGAGGGGTCTGGGCTTACTACGCAGGTAACCTGTCGCCCCGAACTCGTTGACGTGCTACGTCGCTAGCCAGACCGTGAGCCTCCAGGACAGGCAGTACGTGTTTCCATCGCCCCCCACGCCGTCCCCCCTGCACACAGCAGTGCTCGATACGGCAGCAGACGGAGAAATGCCAACCAGGGTCACAAGCCCAGGACGATAACATACAGCATCTCCCCCTTCCTCCGAAATCTACGCCCCCCTTGTGACCTCTGCCGTGCCTGCGTCTCCTCATGTTTCCGGGCATTACCGCAGCTACTTTTATAATGTTTTGAGGCCGTCTTCTTCTGTACGTAAATAAATTTGATTTAAAGGAAGATCATACACCACCACTCTGTCTGGAGAGCCCACTTCCACGGTCACACCTAGAGTCCGATGAAAAAATAAAGAACGTGGGGCAGGGCCAGGCGACCCCAGCAGAGCGGCACCCAGGTGCTGAGACAGTCCTGATGCTCGCACACGCTCAGGAGCTTTGCACAAAAGACCCTGACCAACATGCCGAGGTCAGCAACAACCTGACTCATGTGGCTGCAGAAACAGTCATCCCAGAATTAACATTGCCCGGGACGATGTTTTCCTGCCAAAGGGAAGCAAAAAAGATCATTTCTGGCACATCTCTCTGACTTTATTTAAATCCCCTGAGCTAGTGATTACAACACGGCAAAAATTTTTCTGCACATAGACACAAACTTCCAAGAAGTAACGGCCCCCCAAAATAAAGTAATAACACAACTCATCAGTAAGAGTATTGAGAAAGATTGTGACTTTAGCAAAGTGTTACCCTTAAAACAACTGCATAACAACGCGTAATAAATATATTTATTAAGCCATGTAGCCACAGCTCCCGTCCTCCCCTGGGGTCTTGGCAGATTCATTTTGCGACTGCCCACTCATCAATGTCAAAGTGTACTTAATGCAGTGCCCACTGGATAAGGGACATGCCAAGCTGCCCATCCAACGACTTCCTTTAACAAACAGGGACACCGCCCCAGCCCATTAAAGATAAAACCTTCAACGACTCAGCCATCGGCTGAGTCTCTGCCATCACCTTGCCTGACTTTCAATAAATAAATCTTGTCCTGGTGGCCATTCTGGCTAAATGGACTGGGAAATGGAGGAGTATGTCTGTCTGTGTGTGTTTATGTGACTACAGATACATATACATCTGTCAGATGGATTGCCTGAGCCAGGAAAGGGACGAAGCAGAGACACCTCTTCCATCTCAAAGACTGAGGCCCTTCAGGGAAGGTGTATGAAGAGGCCCGCAGAGAATGGGCGGGACAGGCCGGGTGGCCCGGGCAGGCAGAGTGGGCGGGGCAGGCAGGTGGGCGGGGCAGGCAGTGGCTGGGATGGACAAGGGTGAGGGGGCAGGGTGGGAGGAGCAGGGAAGGGGCGGAGTGGACACGGGTGGGTCAGGTCAGGCAGAGAGTGGGCAGCTCAGGCAGGGTGGGCAGGGCACAGTGGGCGGGGCAGGCAGTGGCTGGGATGGACAGGGGTGAGTGGGGGGGCTGCGTGGGTGGGGCAGGGAGTGAGCCCAGCGGACAGGGGTGGGTCAGGCAGGCAGTGGGCGTGGCAGGTGAGTGGGTGGGGCATCAAACTCGCCAGGATTCAAGCTTCCACCACCTCCCCCCAGCCAAGTGTGCCCCCGGGTGGGGTCCTCAGCCTCCCCAGCCCTCTGGTGCTTCCTCGAGGGTTTAGAGGAAAGTCAAACACAAGTGTGATGGCCCCGTGTAGAAAACAGAGTTGACGATGAGCACATTTTCACTCCAGCTATCAATAATTCACCAGACTGTCAGCTCTGTGAAGGCCAGTGACCTTGTCAGTCTTGTACCCCGAACAAATATTATCAAATAAAATTTGGATGGACATAATGTTCAGGCCTAGATCACACATCTTACTCCCAACCTTTAATTTCTCGGTAAAGAAATGTCATGAAACATAATAATTGCTTCAGCCTTCCCGAGATGCCTTCTATGTAATTTTCAAAGGGCAGCCTGCGGGCCACATGCATCCCCAGATGTGCGTGGTTTGGCTTGGGGCTTTGTTTGTTTCTAGGCTGCCCTGGCAGGGACCGCAGCTGATGACCCGCAGCCACTCTTATTACCCCCTTCTTCACCGGTTCTTGTTAAGGGTAGCCATGCACCTATCTAAAACAAACAAAACCAACCACCCAAAGCCCGGCGTTCCCCAGCCCCCTGCAGCTGCCGGTGGCAATTCGAACCCCTTCTGGCCAATGACGTGTAAGCAGATGTCACTGGGTACAGCTCCCAGGACAGGAGGGTCATGACTCAGCAGCCGGACACCCCTCAACCTGTCCCCAGCCCCTTCGTCCTGCCCAGAAAGTGTACCTACTGTGAGAGGTGCAACCACCCTGTAACCAGCAGCTACCAAGAAATCACAGAGCCCTCAACCCGCGACCAGGAAGCCGGTGGGCTATCTGCGCTTCCCTAGACCAAAACCCTGATCCTAATCCAGCCGGGGCTCTACTTGGCTTTCCTGTTACGTGAAGCCAAACCGATCCCTAACTGATAAACTAGACAACATTTAAAAATCACATTTCACATCAAAATCTGGATTTCCAGCATAGGTCTTAAAACGGGGTGTTGTGGTAGCCCTGGGTGCCCTCTTCCCAAAAGAGCCTGCCAGGCAAACTCACAAAAGTGAACCATTCTCTCCCCCAGAATACGTATTCACATCTTCTTCCGAGACCACCCAAATGCTGTCCCAGAATCATAGGACCAGAGGCAGCGACCTGGAGGCGAAGGGACTCTGGATGGACCGCAGTCTGGGGAGGGGGCTGGCGGGCAGCTGGGGAGCAGCGTCTGAGGAAGGGGACCCGGGGGCTGGACAGGGAGGAAGCCACAGAGACAGAAACGGCCCTAGGAAAACAGTGGTTATGGGAAAGGGCAGGTGAGGTCTGGAGCCAACGGCTGGGTGGGAAGAGACGGGTAGAGCCAGCCCATCCACACAGCAAGGTACTGCAGGTGCCCAGGTAGACCAGAACCTGAACCAGAACCAGAACCAGAACCTTCCTCCTCCTTCTGATCGCCATTTCCTGAGACACTGCGGGGCCCCGGGTCCTGACCAGCCCCCACCGGGTCAGTACGGGCTGACCCACAGCCACAGCTGCAGACAATGAAACACAGAGAGGCTGACAGCTCGGCCCTGACGCGGACCCAGTCATAGGAGGGGTTGCAAACAGCCCCGGGAGCTGCCCCTCCTTTGCCTCCTGCCCTCCTTGCAGGGTCCACTGCCTCCTGACCTTATTCACTGAAGACGGAACCATCTCAGAGGATGTCGGGAGACGCGTGTCTCCTCAGAGCTGAGACAGCAACGAGCAATGTCTCAAAATGCATTCACCAGTACAGACAACAGCTCAGTAAGCCTCACCCGCCGGGAGTCAGGAACAATAACTACGGCTATGTGACATACAGGAAATGGAGGTTCAGACAGGTGAGGTGACTTGTCCAAAGTCCCTGAGCTTGCGTGTGGCAAAGCCAAGGCCTGGACCCACCCGTCCAGCTCCAGGCAAAGTATCTGTCTGGATGGCATTGCTGTCTTCGTGGAAGACAGCCATCCAGCAAGGACCCAACGTGGCACATTTTAGCTTCTCTGGGGAAGCTCACTGAGTCGAAATAAATGAATCTTGTGCGGATAAGAAATGATCTCTGTTTGGATGTCCTCCCTTAGGAACATGAGAAGATCAGACTGAGGGAGGCCAAGGGTCCCTCCAGAAGAAGAGCTCTGGACCATGACCAGCTCGGGTGGACTCAATGCCATCAACAAACATTCACTGGGAAACAGCCAAGTGCGGCATAACCAAGAGGATAATGGGCAAGGCCCTGCCCTCAGGGGGCTTCCCATTCAGAACAGTGCTGGCCCAACGTTCCGGGACGGGATGTTCTAGATCCGCATTTTCCAGTATGGCAGCCACCAGCCACATGTGGCTACTGAGCTCTTGAAATGTGGTCGGGGCAGCTGGGGCCGGGAAATTTTCGTTTTCATTGATTTAACTTAGATTTCAATTGCTACAGGTAGCTAGTGACTACCGTACTGGAAGGTGCTTTCCAGAGGGGGAGACAGAAAATAAACTAGGCTGTCAAATACATCAGTGAGATCATTTCAAAGAGTGACAAGACAGCGGGAAATTGGCTAACGTGATCAAAAGGGGCGCAGGGTGGGGAGGGGGAAAGCCGGGACCCTAAACTGTGGCGGCCGACCTCCTCGTGCGGGCACCTGGGAAGGCCCCAGCGACAAAGCCGTCCGCGGTCGTGGCCTTCTGTGCTGCACTCAAGTGAGAAGGAACAGAAATTTCAGAAGCGTCTAATCTTTTCCGGTAAGGAATGTGCAGTGCTTTCATCATCAGACAAAAACTCTTAAGTTCTTAAACCCCATGTCTTTTTTTAACGCATCTAGCTTTTAGTTTTAATAAGCCCGAAGAAGCTGGCAAGGTTATTACCGCGTAGTTTTGCTCCTAATTAGGCCATGCGGACACTCTGCGAGGGGCCAGAGGGAGACCCCCGGGACTCAGGACTCGGGGAGGAGGGCACTGGAGCAAGGCGGGCGGCGGGGGGGGGGGGGGGGGGGGGGGGACCGTGGCAGAACCACCAGGGAGAAAGGGGGCACGTTGCCCTGTCACCACCAGGCCATAGGGCTGAGGCAAAGGAGAGACCAGACCACATTTACACTTTGGAAAACGCTCCGTCCCACCAACGGCGGAACCAGGCAGAGGGAACAGAAAACCAGGACTTGGTACCGAGCAGTCCAGCCAGAAGGCGGCAGGGGCTCCCGGTGGCCGATGGCCTGGGAGGAGGGGAAGGGGGCCCGCTGGAGCACGGAGGACGCAACCAGCGAGGGGCCACCCAGCGAGAGTGCGGCCTGGTACGTGTCCGTGTGTGGCAGCCCGCAGCTCAGGAGGGCACAGGATGCTCCGGAAGGCTTCTCCCCCTCCAGGCAATAAGGCAGAAGTAGGACTGCAGAAGGGAGCCGTTGCTGGTCTCCCAGCCACCCTCTGGCTGTGCCCGGGCTGATCTGCACAGAGGCCGGTCCAGCTGGCCAGCCCCAAGCCTCGTCAGCTACCCCTGCGGTCTGGTGCTTGCACCCATGCCTTCCACACATGCTCGCCGGAGCCTCCTGCGTGGGAGCTCCGTGCGGGGCTCCGGGCCTAGAGGGGGACAGTCCTCATGGATGACACACACCGGGATCCCAGGAGGCGAAGAGCGCCACGAGCGAATCAGAAAGGAGGGACAGGAGGCAACATCAGCCCGAGACCTGAAGGATGGGAAGGGGACCGCGGGACACCGAGGGCTGGAGCTCAGGAGTCACACAGGGCAGGGCCCACGTGGGCACACACACGGGCACAGACACGTGGATGGGGACACACACACGCAGAAGCTGTCAGCACAGAGACCGAGGCTATGGCTCCCCCAGGGGAGGTCACCTGAGCCCCACCCTGTCACTTGTTAGAAATGCACGTTACCAGGGCCCCTCCCGGACATGCCGAAGCAGAAACGCTGGGTTTAACAGGACTCCAGCTGACTAATACACACTGGGAAACGACGGTCCACATCAGCAGCTCTCCGGGGAGACGTTGCCCCCAGGGGACACCAGGAGATGTCTGAAGACATTTTTGGTTGTCACAACTAGGGGGTGGGGAGCTCCTGTCGTCTAGTGGGTAGAGGCCAGGGATGCCGCTTAGCATCTTAAGGGCCCAGGGCGGCCCCCACCACAGAGAGTGAGTAGGCACCAACGTGAAGGGGGTCAAGCCCGAGGAACCTGCCCAAAAGCATAGGTCCCCCACTGGTTGGCCCCCGGAGCAGAAGCTTCACAAAGGGAAACAGCCAGGCCCCACAGAAAGGGTGCAAACGGCAGTCCCAGGGGACTCTGGTCCCGCATCTGGGAAAGGGGGAGGGGTGTGGAGTGGAGAAGGAAGTCAGCAGAGGGCCCTACAGGAACCCCCAGTGTGCCCGCTGCAAGGAGGAGGATGAGACGGCTGAGCAGGGAGCCAGGAGAGCGAAACGCAGCAGAATCCGAGCAAAGAGAGGGTCAGGAAGGGGCACCGGGCAAGGCCAGCGAGGGGACAGGATAGGGACAGTGAGGGAAGGAGGAGGACAGGGAGGAGGTCACAGACCACCTTCTCGGTGCAGGGGGCAGAAAAAAGCCTAGCAAAACTCCCCGCGAGTAGGAACTCCTCGGAAGGATGGAAGGTCACGGGGTGCTGTCTCACCTTGTTTCCAGCTCAACTGGGGGAGAAGGCCTGGCCGTGCCTGTGGGCACCGAGCAGGGATTTACAGAGAAGAGTCTTGCGAAGATGCAACATCATCGTTAACGCAGCAATGATGCGGAGAGAGTGGAAGCAGGGGCCCGCGGGGAAAGCCGTTCATGCCTGCCACACAGCCCGTGGCCACAGACGTGGCCACTGAGAGATTTAATGCACTAATAAGGCCACAAAAAGCTGCTCGCGCTCACCAGCGATCAAGGATCCACAAATTAACACAACGAGCCACCATTTGTCACTCTTCGTGCGGGGGGAAAAGGAGATTGATGACCTCAGATGTCGGCAAGCCTGCAGAGAAAGGGCGCTCTCGGAGACTCTGGAAAGAATGTCAATCGGCACATTTTCCAGGGTGCGATATCACAACAAGAAAATGTGGGTGCCCTGTGGCCCCGGCATCCCACCAGATGGGACACGCCCTAGGGGAAATTTACACACAAGCACAAGGAGGCTTTGCCTGGGCATCCACAGCCAGGTTGACTCTGATGGGTAAACTTTGGAAAGAACACCAATGCCTAATATCCAATGAAAAATGTATTCCTTGGTATACTATGTGCCTATTAGAAGAGAGGGAGATGAAAATGTTCCACAGGACAAGACCTCCCAAGACCCAGTGTGTAGCAGAAACACAAGCTGAAGAACATGACATACAGTGTTTTCTTAAAACCCTTCTCCAGGAACATGAAGATATGAACCTGTAGGAAAGATCTAGAGAGGATTCTCTACGCTCCTCGCAGAAGTAACCTCTGGAGAGAGAGAGAGAGAGAAGGATATTTTACCTTTCCGAGAATGTTCCTGAGTTTTTACTAAGAGCATAGTGATGCGTTAAAAATGCATTTGGGGCGGGGGGGCGGGGGGCAGAGTAAATGCAACCTTGGGCTGTTTTCTAAAAATACAAAATCTAGACCAAAGGAGGTGACCCTTCTCCTTGACTTTGTACTGGGTTATTCCACAGCTGGTTCACCGGCTTCAGTTTTCAGGAGTAGATCTTTAGAGCGGCAGGAAGACAAACGAAGAGGTCCTGAAGGGAGGACAAGATAAGGGCTGGGACTTTTCAACCCAGTGAAGAAATGAGTCAGAACGGTGTGGTAACTGCCCTCGAAGAGCAGGCTCTCTGAAACCCCGAGTAACACACACCATGAGAGGACCCCATCAGGACTGATGGCTTGTACACTCCTATGAGCCACCTGAAGAATTTTTAGACACATCTGCCCCAAGAGAACCATGCACTGCCCCATAAAGAAGTGAGTCCCCCATCAAAAGAGGTATGCAAGCACCTGCCAAGGCAACCAGGCAAGGCAGTTATAGAAAATGCTCCCCTGGTCCACCCTGCCTGCTTCCAGCTCCCGGGCTGCTTCCAACTCGAAGATTCTGATTCTCTTTCTGCCAGAACTCCTCTGCTTAACACAATCCATAAATACTTAATTGCCTGATATCTTCAGCAAGGTTCTACCACTCACAGAACGGTACATGCTCTAGACTTTTCGCCTCAGACATCTGCTCTCGGGGTCCCATTCTGACCATCTGAACCAGAGACTAACTCCAGCGTTTGCCCTCCCACGGCAACATTTAATCATCCAAGCCTGCCACCTCTCCCTGGTGGGCCAGCACCAGCCACCTGCCGAGCCCTCTGTTCCCACCCACGGAGGCATCAACTCACAGACAGCCAAAAAGCTAAATCCTCCATAATTTCCGTTTCAAGTTTGCTTCCTTTTACTGCCAGGGAGACAAAAGAAGCTGGAAAGGATTCTCTCGTGACGAGCCACTCAACTTCCATAATTGGAACAGTCATGGATGTACATCTCCGACACAGAACCAATCCATCATGGAGTGCCGAAGGCTTAATCCCCGATTCCTAATAAAAGGATTAATTAAAGCCTTAAGGGTCTGCTCATGGCCGCTCTGCTTGAAACTCCCAGGAAATCAACTTACCCTCCCAAATGTAGAAGCCGAGGGATTTCCTCGGCTGGTACCTTAGTTTGACCAAATGACACAGTGTCAACAGTCCTAACAAAGAAATCGTACAAGCCTTGCATGGCTTTATTGTTTAAAATGTCAAATTGGGCCCTGGTGCCCACAGAGCTGCCTTTACTAGGTCTTTCTCTGTAGTTAGAGAGCGAAGCTCCTATGCGGTGCAGGGAAGTGAAGGAATCCCTCCCCACAAAGCCTGCCTTCCGCCCCAGCCCCAGGGACCATCTAGATTTTGATGCCCACCATTTAACGTGTCCCGGTCCCCATCTGGGGGGGGGGGGGGGGAGGGGGGCGCATTCAGAGAAAACAAGTCTTCTGCCAAAGGCAACGGCAACTTCTCGTCAAAACCTAATCTGTGAGGGGACGCTGTGCTTCTCCCATAGGAAATCGCGTCCAGTGGCTGGATCCCAAAACACCAGCCTTGATTCTTTTTTTGAACCCTACGTTTCAGAAGCTCAGACTTCTCTCTGTGAAGTGAAAATTGCCTTCTGGTGGAGAAAGGTTTTAATGATCACTTTGCTTCCTGCGTCTCCATGGCGACAGGCCCCGCACAGCCCACCCCCCTCCTGCTTTATTAGGCCTTTCTTCCTCTCTGGAAAGTAATCAATCAAGCCATATAGACGCCTTTGTGGCCGGATTTATCACCTAAACAATCGAGGCTGCGGCGGGGGCGGGGGAGTGGGCAAAGTCCGAATAATTGAACGCAAGCGGGCTCCAGCCCGGCGCACTCCCTTCATGTCCCCGCCCGCGGCTCCGCCGGGCACACCTGTCCCGAGAGGCGGCCAGGCCCCGCCGGAGCCGGGCGCCCAGCGGAAGCCCCTCGGCGCGGTGGCCGCGGGAGCGCTGCCCTGCCCGGGCCGGGAAGGGGGGGGGGGGGGGACGCCCAAGCCCCGGCCGCGGGAGCTGGGGCCGCGGGGAGGGGGCCAGAGCCCCGAGCCGGCGCCGGCGGAGGCGGCCACAGGTCTGACTCTCCTTCCCCAGCTGGTCAGCCACGCAAGGCAGGGAAGCCCCTCGGAGGGGCGGGCAGCGCCCCCCAAGCCTGCAGGGAGGGCCGATGCGGGGCGCCCGGCTCTGCCCGGGGAGCTCGGTTCTTGCCCGGACAAAGGGCTCCGCGGCGCCCCGGCCGCGTTCCCGGGGACGCGAACTGCGGCGCCCGAGCGCCCGGGTCCTGGCGCGGCTCCCCGATTGCAGAGCGCGGCGCGGAGCGGCGCCGCGGACGAGCCCAGCGCCACCTGGCCCCGGCCTGCCCACCTGCCCGGCCGCCCTCGCCCGGCCCCCGTTACCTGGGTTTTCCCCGGCGTCCGCGGAGGAGGTGGCCGAGGAGTCGGTGAGGACGCTGGGGTCACTCTGCGAGCGGCCCCGCGACACGAGGCAGCCGCTCCCGTCCTCGGACGCGGCCATGGGCCTGGCCGGCGCGGGGGCAAGTTGGAGGAAGGCGAGGCGGCCAAGGTCACAGGCGAGGGGGCCGGAGGGGGCGTCTTTTTAAAAAGGAAAATCAAAAGGGCCAGGGAGAGGGAAGGAGCGGGGGGGACAACGCCAGGCTGGCTTCAGGGCGGTTAGACAATAGCCTGGCGGCTGCAGCCAGGCGCATCCCGGCGCGCGCGGCCTCGCTCTGCTATTTATTCGTGTTTATTCCCATTCTTCAGTCTATATTCCAGGGGAAAAAAAAAAGTTGAACCAGGAAATAAAAACTTTTTCTTGCCAGTGTTTATTGCGTGCTTGGGGCAGGGGGTGATGTCCAGGAATTTCTGGGGGCGCTCCCTCCCCCCACCCCACCCCCCACCCCCCCCTGGAAAAAAAGGGGAAAAAAGGAAAATCTTTGCTCTTGCAATTGCTTTAATCTGAAAGCTGTTCTTGGAGCATCTGTTGGAAAACATTAGGATTCTCCCATCATGCCACGCGAGAGGAGCATGACGTCACGAGAGAAGGGGCTGAGAGCCAGCGTGGTGATGGGGAGAGGTCTCGATACCTGGGCCGCCCGCCTCCTGCCGCCTGCCTCCTGCCCAGGGGAGGTGGGCCCCCCCCCCATCCTGAGTTATGCACTGCCCACCCACCCCCACCCCAGCAGGGCTCTAGAAACAAGAATGCTCCCAGTCCTACTTCCTCCCCTCCCCAGCAGGAGGGGAGGAGACCCTGAGGGTGCCTCCCTTGGAGGCAGGGCCTAATCTCCCCAGCAGCTCCAGGCAGCTGGTTTCCCTAGCCCGCCCTCCCTTAGGGATATGGAAGGCCAGTAGGTCCTGCTTCCGAGACTCCGCCATGGTGGGGTGGGGGGGTGGAGGGGGTGCCCTCCGGAGTTTTACCCCTGCCAGCCCCGCTTCCTCCAGGCCCTCAGCCTCCCTTGCCTGGGAGGAGACAGGCAGGAGGGGGTACCTGGTGCCTTCCGGGAGGCTTCCCCCAGATGCCTTGATGTAGTTGATGGGCCAGACAATGGAGGTGACACCCCCCCCCCACAAGGGCTCCCACTTACAGAGGTGTCCTCCAAAGTGCTAATGAGCAATTCTCACCAATCCCAGATACTGTGTGTGGGGGGGGGGGGGGGGGGGGAGGAGTGGGCAACTCCAGCTCTCCTCTAAGGCATGAGGGTAATGAAAAAAAAGGAAAGCCCAGTAAAGGCACAGAGAAGCATGGGGTGTGGCCCATCACCAGGTCTGGGAAGGTGCCCAGAGGAGAGGGCATTTCACCAGATGCCCGGATGGCAGGGCCACGGGGGGCACTGGGGGGGACTGGGGGACACTGTTCCCACCCAAGACTTGCTGCAGGGCAGAGGTCCAGTCTCAGCCCCTAGACAGCTCCAGGGGCTTCCCCACTCCAAGGGATGAAACTGAGGTCAGAGGAGGAGGTCAGAGGGGTTCCACAGCCAGTGACAGCAGCACAGGGACGGGAACCTTCCGGAGGGCTGTTCCTCTGGATTTGGCCAGCACCTAAAGCAGGGCTGGGGCATAGGGGGAGCACACTGGCAATGCTGGATGAACCCCAACGAAGGGCCAAGGACAGAACCGAACCGTGATGTGGGGAAATAACATGCATTCACGCACAGCTTTGGGCTGTCAGCAGCAGGTGCCTCCAGAGAAAACATTCATTCATTCATTCATTCATTCATTCATCATTCAAATATTCCAGAGTCTAGTGCATGCTGGGTACCACATCGGCATTAGGGATCCAACAGTGGACAAATGCAGAAACACCCCCCACCATGGGTCTTCCAGGATTGCAGGGGAGGGTAGAGCTGAGAACTGTCACCGATAAACCAAGAGATGACCCCCAAAACAGTTACGCCTGATGTTACCATGAAACAAAGAGGAAACTGGTAGGACATCTTACCAACTACTTTTTATCCACAAAGAAACGTGCATATGGTGATGTGCCCAGCTCCGGGCTGAGCGCTTCGCTGCAAGGCCTCGCCTCTTCCTCACGACGCCCGAGGGGGTGAGAGCAACTAGTCCCCACCTTAGACATGCGGGCAAGTCGCAGGGGTGAGTGGCCTGCCAGGAAGCCAGGCCGGGCCGGGCCAGGGCTTCCGGTCCAAGGTCTCTACGAGCGGTCCTCAGGCAGCCCCCTGGAGAGCCGGGCTGAGTCCCGGCCCCAGGGGCAGGCTTGCGAACCCCCTACCGGGCACACCGTCAGCTCCTCCCTCATGGAGACGAGGAAGCCTGTAGCTGGTCCAGCCTGCAGCAGGTGCAGAGATGGACCAGCCCGGGGCCGGGGAGGATGGCAGCCAGGGGCGTGTCCCGGAGAAGAGAAGGGCTGTTCCAGCTACGTGCCGTCCACCCTCCCACTTTTCGGACTGGCCTGCTCAGAACCCGTGCTGCTACTGACTTCAGATTTTTCCTTAAATCAACTCTTTGCACTCACATGCATTTTAAGGGAAACCATCGCCACAGCGACAGAGGTGGCCCCTCTGTTGTCCGCGGGAAGGACTATGGTGCTGACTGGGTCGTGACAGCCAGGTCCCCTGAGGGCTCCACCTTCACTGAGCAATGGTAGGAGAGGCATTCAGACACTCGGGCCCCAGAGATGTTCTTAATGTTACCAGAAGGACAAAGAATGGAAAGAATTTCCTACGGAAGCCAATGTCCGTCCGTGCACCACCTACAATAATTTCTGACCCCTTCAGACGCTCTTTACTGCAGTGTCACTCAGCTGCCCTACCAAACCGTCAGGGCCGGACTTCAAAGCCTATGAGGGCACCTGGGTGGCTCGTCGGGTGAGCGTCCGGCTCTTGCTTTCGGCTCAGGTCATGATCTCACAGTTCATGGGTTCGGGCCCCGCGTCGGGCTCTGCGCGGACAGTGTGGAGCCTGCTTGGGAATCTCTTTCTCTCCTTCTCTCTTTGCCCCGCCCCTGCTCTCTCTCTCTCTCTCTCTCTCTCTCTCTCTCTCTCTCTCTCTCTCAAAATAAATAAACTTTTTAAAAATTTTAGTTGGAAAAAAAAAAAGCGTATGAAAGGAAGCAGCTTGGCATTTGCTCCAGGAGTAGAGAGGGAGAAGACAAGACTGACAACCAAGATTCAGTTTCTTAAAAAATATGCTTTAGCAAAATATTGTGATTTGTCAGAGCTGGGTAGACACGCGCTTGTCATTATATTTTTGTCTGGCTTTGCAATGTTCCATGATAAAAAAAAGAAAAGCTTTAAATTAAAAAACAAAAATGTGACCCCCGCTACCGGTCAATAGAGACTAGACTGCTGGGTACGTGCCTTCGGGGGAGACCTTGGCCTTCCAAGGCATTCAGCCCCAGAGCAGGACAGGCTGGCAGGAGGATCCCGCCCACGGGTGGCAGAGGGCAGCTGTCGGCACAAGGTCCCAGCCTCGAGAATGTCCTCAAGGGGTCTTTGTGAAAGTTACCAACCATCCCTCCCTGCAGCAAGATCCCCATAAGCCCACTCTGGAAGCCTTACAGGAACCAACAAGGCTGCATAACAGATAAACAACCCAAATATCCATCAACTGACACATGGATACATAAAATGTGGCATATCCATCCACTGTAACATTATTCGGTCATGAAAAGGAATAAAATACTGAACCCGCTGTAATACGAATGGACCCTGAAACAAGTATTCCAAGTGGAAAAAGAACAGAATTCCAACACGAAGGGCTACGTATTGTATGATTCCATGTATGTGACGTGTCTCCAGACAAAGAGGCAGAGTAGTGACGCCTCAGGCTGGAAGCCTGGCGGGGGGGAGGGGGGGGGCGGGGGGGTTAGGGAAGAGCTGCTAAGGAGTTTGACGTTTCTTTTTGGGGTGATAGAAACACTTCACATGTTCTAAAATTAGGCTATGGTGAGGGTTTCACAACTGGAAATTTCAAAAACCGGTGAGCTTTTTGGCACGTTCAGTATTTCAATAAAGCCGCTTAAAAAAATAAAACGCGACGAAAACAGCAACACAGCACACGAAGGGACCCAGGCAGAGCTTTGGATGTGAAGGCAGACTGGGTTCACCTCTCACGTCTGCAGAGTGGAATCCTCCTTAAAACCCCTCCTGTCCCTGCCCGGGGCTTCAAATCAGGCTGGAGCCCTCGCCGCGCAATCCCACCCACACACGTCTCTAGAGTTGGTTCTATTCTCGCACAGTGTGCAGGGCAACGTCTATTCTGTGCCAAAAGGCATGGCTTTCCCAGAACACCGCAGTGAACAAAATAGGATAGGTCCTCGGCTCCGTGGAGCTCGTGGTCTCGAGAACACAGGACAACAACCAAGAGGTCAAGTCAATCCGCTGATGTCCACAGGCCCCGCGCTGGGGGTGCCTCGCCGGGGCAGGGAGGAGCCTGGGCTGAGAAAGTGACGCTCTTCCTGAAGCTAAAGACTCAGCACAGATGAAGCAGACGAGTCAGGAGGCAGCGGGACGCAGGCCCAGGGACCTGTCTGGGCAGAGGCCAGGAGGAGGGAGCAGCATGGGGCTCTGAAGTCCCCGCAGGAGGCCTTGTAAGGGGCCAGGGCGTGAGCCAGGCTGCAGACACGGGCGGGACACAGACCACGCATGCAGTGTTTCGTGCGGCTCCTCCCGAGTCTGGATTTTGTTCCAAGGACGGTAACAAGCGGTGGCAGAAGTGAGTCCCCAGAAGATCCCCCCAGCTGCTGATGGAGAAGGGACCTCAGCACCGGGGACAGACCGGGAGACCGGCAACCATCCAGGCGGGCCTGAGGGCGCGGAGTCTGGGTCCAGCGTGCTGCACGACTGGCTCCAGCGAGTTGGCAAAGGAGGGGCTGAGGAAGGATGGGACGAGGGGAGCCACAGGTCACGGCCAGATTGTTGCTTTCTGGCGACTAACTGGTTATGGGGCTGCAGGGACGTCAAGGTGCCTGTCAAGTCTGATCCTGACAACAAGGTGGGCATTATGCTCTTTCCTGGGCGGGGAGGGCCGCAGAAGGGGCAGGATGGGACAGAAGGACAAGGAACCCCATTTGGACACACTGCATTAGACACGACATCGGAAGAGCCTGCGGCCTGGGCTCAACACCCACGGGACTGCCGGATACCGTCTGTCCCCTTACGTGGGGACAATGAAAGGACATGAGCTCTGGCATCTTAGCTCATCTTAGAAGGAGCATGGTGGTCACTCCTGCCCGGCCGTCCGGTGACGCTCACTCCAGGGACCAAGTGACAAGTGCTGAGCCAAGCGTCTCACAAGACCCCCTCCGTCAAGGCTTCAGCTCTGGCCGCTCCGCTTCTGCAGACCTCACTCCCCGACGACCAAACACACTGAGAAGCCACCCGGAGAGCACAACAGCGGGATCGAGACTTACAGCCGGCCACCAACATAAGGCTGCAGGCACTTAGACGGTCATTCCGGGGTGTGGTTTCCTTCTGCGAGAGCCCACAAACTTCTTCCCCAGGTCCCTCGTGGTTCGAGGACCGCCGGAGAGCTGATGGCCCTGGAAACTGGGCTGCTAGGATTTCAGCGCCATGAGTTCGAGGACCTTTGTCAAATCTGCTCACCCGAGAATGCGCCTGGCACACCGTGGGTGCTCAGGAAACAAATACGTGTTGGCTGAACCAACTCACAGATGCACACGTGGGTGTGAGGTCCCTACCCCGGGGCAGAGGGCTCACCTCCCCCGTGGCCCACGTCAACAGGAACAGAATTCTCTCTCTCTCTGACTGGCATATTTCGCTCAGCATAATACTCTACAGATTCATCCGTCGTTGCAAATGGCAAGATTTCACTCACATGGGGAATTTAAGAAACAAACGAACAAAAGAAAAAAAAAAAAGAGACAAACCAAGAAACAGACTCTTAACTACTGAGAAGGAACTAATGGTCACCAGAGGGGAGGTGGGTGGGGTGCAGGGGAAACAGGTGATGGGGAGGGAGGAGCATACTTGTCATGAGGAGCACCAGCTGTGGTACAGAATTGTCCAATCACTGTATCGTACGCCTGAAGCTAACGTAACACTGGATGTTAAAGACACTGGAACAGGAACAGAATTACACGAGCAAACTCAATCTCTTGCAAATCCCTGCTCAAGCTGCCATCTCTGTCCAAGCTCTTAGGGAACAAACAGAAGAGGGACAAGAGGGCAAACCCCAGGGTGGGGACTGGAGGGCCAAGGGGACGGAGGGACCAGGGGAACACAGCTCCCCAGCAGAGCCTGGCGGTGAGGAGGGGAGCCGCGCCCTCTGCTGGTCTCTGCAGAAACTGCGTCCAACCCTTCACCCTGGGAGCCTCCTGGACCTGGCTTGGGGACCCAGCCTTGCACTTTGGTTTCTTCTGCCCTTCGGCCACGTCCTTGATGGGGTCTCTACCTACGGCCGTACCCATAAGGCTGCCCAGGGTGGCACTTCAGGAGATGCCAGGTAGGGCTCTTTGTAAAACACAAGCAAACTCTCTTCAAGCAAAACTCTGTTTCACCAACCGTGCTCTCCATACGGAAAGGCACCGGCAGCCAGAGCTGGCCTGAAAAACGTGCTGTAGGAGACCCCTGACCTCCTGTGATGCCCCCAGCCCTCCTCAGAGTGCTGTCCACCCGCAGGCTCTCTAGTGAAGCACTTCTGGGCAGGAGCTGAAGACCTGGGCATGAGACAGGGTTCGATCACTTCCTCTGTGTGGCCCTCTGTGCCCGGTGTCCAAGTGAGGGAAGGGGACAGCCTCGCCTGAGGGTCTGGGCTTTCGGCCCAGCGCCGAGCACACAGGACGCGTCTACACGTGCCAGCGGCGATCAACACAAAGTGTCTTCCGGTGCAAGACAATCTGTACACACAGTGGGTCAGGGAAGGGCATAAAAGCTGGCGGTGATGGATCTGGGGCCGGAAGCACAACCAGGGGAGAGAAGAGAGCACTCCCGGCAGGAAAGAGAAACCAGCCGCCGTGGGCTCTGGCTAACCTGGGTCAGGGGTGTGTGGTCAGCTCAAAGCCATAAACCTCAGGTGACCTCTTCCCCCATCCTCCTCTGTACGTCCGACGTAGTTCCCTCGGTGCGTGTGTTTGGGGGGCGCGGCCCTTCTCTGCAGCTAATGAACGCACAGGGGCTGGCGGCTGAGGCCTCCGGGAAATACTGGTACACAACCGGGGCCACTTACAGAAAAGCCGTTTGTTGTCGTGGCCACTGCTGAGAGCTGGGCTCCTGCTTCCTGCCTCGGTGTGTCCCGTGGGGTCTGCACCGCAGGAGCTGACCCGCGACCCTGCGGGACCACATGTGCCGCGGAACGCCTGCCACTGCAGACGGAGACCTCGGACCGCCTCCCCCCCAGATCTCTCGCAGAGGAAGCAAACATCCTACAGTTTCTGCCATTGCTACTGGGTGTTCCCTTACTTCATACCCTCAGTATGTGCCAGAGAGCATTCTAAGGGCTTTATGATTATTAACATGGCTGGTGCTAAAAATGACCACATAAGGGAGATCCCAGCACATCCCCATTTTGCAAGTGGGATGCAAAGCGCTTAGTACTTGGCCCGGATAACAGAGGCAGGATCTGAGCCCAGGTCTCCGCTCCGGAGCTCAGGCTGTTACCACATCAAACATAGCCTGGGAGGCACAGGCAGGGACTTCCTGCTTTCTGGATCCCCCGAAAGCCACCGACTTGGTGCTGACGCTGATGACGGAAGATTGAACGACAGCATTTTTGCAACCATACAGCTTAGCAAGAACCTGACATGCATGCTTCACAATCCTGTGAGGCTGTCATAACTGTCCTTTTTTTACAAACCACGAAGGGGGTGTGCGACTTCCTGAGAGTCCCAGAGCGAACAAGTGACAGCAAAGGGACAGGAGAGGACCCCTACCATTTTTCCACTGTACTAGCCCATGCCTGATGCCCCCCATCCCGCCCAATCACCCACCAGCAACGCCAGCTTACAACGAAGCCATGTGCTTGCAGAAGCACACACAGAACATGACCCCCCTCCTGGCTGTGTCGGACTTGCTAAGGGGGACAGCAAACGCTGGGGGCAAGGGGGCTGGCTGCCTCTGCCGGGACGAAAAATGCCACACCCCAGCCACCCAGACCCCCCCCCCCCGTCATCTTCTCTACGGGGACCCAAGTACACAGGAAGGTGTCAACGAGGCACATATACTGAAAACAACCCAACGTCTCTCAAAGCCGAATGGCTGACCCAGGACATGTCCGAACTGGGGAATGTTACACAGCGGCTTTTTTAAAGTGAAAGAAATCTAGGTACTCTAACATCCCTGGAACTCTATTACTTTCCAGGCAGGTGGCTACATTGCGGAATAATGCAAGGATGCCCGAATCACTCATGCCAACACACGTACGCCCAGGCACCATACGTCGTCCACAGGCTCCTACCACCATGAACGCACGGACACGGGATTCTGGGCTGCTCTGTCCTCCGTTGCCGAAGCGGCTGCCTCTAGGAGAGGGGGGTCCCCCACACCCCCCACGAGAGACGCTTTCATTTCTTTCAGGAGCAGGAGATCTTGAAATGTCTGCAGGATTTATAACGTTAAAGAAGAGGGTGAGTCTGTACTTCTGTCCTGCGATCATGCCGGTAGCCTGAGCTGTCCGCCCGTCTCACCCTTTTCCTTTTAAGAAAAGGTAATTCATGTTTAAAGAATGGTCTTTGTCACCCAAACACTCAATCCTTCCTCCAACAGAATGTGTACATTTTAATATGTTTACCAGACTTATATGCTAAAGAGACATGTTTGTCTTCCCACAGGAGACGGCACAGCCGGGCTCAACGACCAAAACCAGAGCATGGATTTATGTCACCAACAGCCTGTCGCAGCAACAGCAGACCAAGTGCTTTACAGTGTAACAGTTCAAACACGGCATCGAGCCTGATCTATAAATTACAGAAAATCTATAGCACTAGGTTTATGGGCAGTGCTTTAAAAATACATCATAAGTCCTGTAGCTGCAGTGAGAATCCCAAGAATCCACTTGTACAAACCCATAAATAACGCTGGCTCCATCTGAATTTGCAGAGAAGCCGTGATCTCTCTCAGAACCCACCGTTCATTACAACGGACGTGTGCCGTAAAGCTGGTGGGTCTACGGGACTCCGTATTTGGGGGAGCCATCGTTTAGGCAACCAGATTCGGGAGCCCCCGGCAGGCTCCAGTCTGGAATGGCAGTGCCAGCCCCAGGGATTTCGGCAGCCTGTGGGGAGACGGCATTCGTTTCTGCCTCAGCAGGGGACACTTGAGTCAGCCAGCCTCTGGGGTGCGACAGAGACCACTCCTGGTGATTCACGATGCAGTTTTGGGGCGTTCTGACCCTCTTGCTTCTTTACAAGGGCTCCTCGGGGGACCCATGTGTCCATTCAGACCACGGCATAAAAGGGAGCCTCAGAGGGGCGCCTGGGTGGCTCAGTCGGTTGAGCATCTGACTTCAGCTCAGGTCACGATCTCACGGTTTGGGAGTTCGAGCCCCGTGTCGGGCTCTGTGCTGACAGCTCAGAGTCTGGATCCTGCTTCCGATTCTGTGTCTCCTTCTCTCTCTGCCCCTCCCCCACTCGTGCTCTGTCTCTGTCAAAAATAAATTTAAAAAATAAAAAATAAACTCCTAACTGGGTTTATAAAAAAAGAAAAGAAAAGAAAAGAAAAGAAAAGAAAAGAAAAGAAAAGAAAAGAAAAGAAAAGAAAAGAAAAGAAAAGAAAAGAAAAGAAAAGAAACGGAGCCTCAGGGGTTTAGGGCAGCGGGCCCCAGGAGACAGTCAGCAGGAGAGGGTAAGAGTGCAGGGATCTCCAGTGGGGCTGGCCCCTGCTCCCACCACCGCCTGTAACACATGGTGAAGATGAGAAGCCGGTCCTTCACTTAGAAAGGCAGGGGCCTGAAGACCACACAGACCCACCAGGCTTGGTCTAAGAGAAACACCCTTGAGAACATAAGGCCCGTGTTGGGTCTGATCCAATGATTCGCTCATTCACAGGTTCGCTTCCTTGCTAGTCATTACATAGTAAGTGTCAGGCGTTGTGCAGGGGGCAGGGGTGGGAGGTGAGGGAGGGGACGGTGCTCCTGACACCGGCATGTGCAAAGGCCCTGAGGTTGCGCAGTCTCAGCAGCTGAGAAAGGGCCGGGTGGCAGGCAGTGGTGGGGGTCCAGGAGAGGACCCAGAACAAAGGGGCCTCATGGCCCGTGGGGTCAAGCATGAATTTTATCCTGAGAGGAATGGAAAACCCAGGAGGGTCTCCAGACAGGAGACAGACAGGATTTACCTTCTCTCAAGAGGCTGCGGGGCCACCGGGTGGAAGACGGAAGTGGAGGGAGGCAAGAAGGGGCCAGGAGACAAAGGGGGTGCATGGAGACGCTGCAGCCAAGCTGGAGGTCAGGGAACTACAGAGAGGTGGGCAGAACCAGATGCACTGCAACCATATCCAGGCAACTCCTTATTCAGAGGCACCTTGCAGCTAAAACTGTAAGAAAGAAAAAAAATCCTATGCACCATTACTATTAAAACAGATCATTAACAACCGATTTGTGTGCTCTGTAAGTTAGAGGGAGGTCTCGTCTCCATGTTAGGATTCCTCGCTGCAGGACTCAGCCGCCACGCCCCCGTGCCCCCGTAAACTCGTGCCGCTGGGGCAGCCTGGTCCCACATGCTCGCCTCACCCCGTTCACCCATCCGTACTGAGCAGCTCACTGTGGGCCAGACCCTGGGCTAATCCACTTACCCAGAGTGTGGACCGCAGAATGCTAATCCCCCGGGGCTCCTGACCCTTGGCTACTCAATCACACACTCCTCTAGGCACTGCTCTGGAGGCTTTAGCAGACGGAATCAGGGCTACAATCGACAGACGTGAAGACAGGGAGATTATCCTGGATCATCCGGATGGCCCAGGGCAATCACAGGAGCCCTTCAAAGCAGAGGGGAAGGCAGGAGAGGAAGAGAGAGGGGCAGAGGGGAGGGAAGAGGGACGTGGAGTCTGTGAGAGGGTCTCGCCCACCACCTCCCCACCCCACCCCGGCCTGCTGGCCTCAAGGAGCCTCAAGCTGGGGAGCAACGCAGAGGCCTCCAGAAGCCAACAGCCAGCAAGAAAGCAGGGACCTCGGTCCTACAACCCACGGAAACGAAATCTGCCAAGAACCCACATGAGCAGGAAGCAGATTCTCCCCCAGAGCTCCAGGAACGAGCACAGGCCTGTAGGTACCTGATTTTGCCCTGTTGGGACCCAGGGTGGGGGCTCTGTCGAGCCCACCGGACTCAGACCCATAAAAGGTGGTGAAACTAAATAGGTGTTGTTCTAGGCTGCGAAGCTCACGGCGATTTGTTTCAGCAGCCGTAGAAAACAAATATACACATCTTCCCTTTCATCCTCCCGAGTGGCTGAGGACGCTGGCTCTGTGTCACACTGCGCTGACCAGGACAGCAAGGCTCAGGCGGGGGAGGTCCCGCACGCAAGGTCAGGGGTAGAGCGGGAACCAGCCACCCGCCTGAGCCCAAGGCTCCTTCCCCGGCTGTACCCCTCCACCCTGCAGACACGATGCCCAGAAGAGACTTACGTTCACGTCCGAGGTCCACTCGAGACTCAGACAAAGGGAACACACCACAGAGGACCCCTGTGACACCCCACCTGCGGGGCGCACAGCGTCCCGGTGTGGAGCACGGCTCTTTCCTGCCACCAGCCTCCTCGTTTCCAAAGCAGGCACCTCCAAGGGGCAGCGGGAAGTGGGTCGTCCGTTAAGGACTCCCGAATGAGGCACTAAGAACTAGTCCTGTCTTCCAGAACAGGAGGAAGAGAGCGCAAATTTCGAGAGTGGGCTAGCAAACGGCTGGGCACCCAGAGTCTGCCAAAGCCGACTGCCCAGGTTCAAGGGCAGCACCACCAGCGGTGAGGTCTTGGGCAAGTTCCTCGGTCCCCCCCAAGACCCTGTTTTCCTCCTCTGTGGCGTGAGGTCACAGCTCCCACACAGATGAACGAGGTCAGCACTCGGCCTGGAGTCTGGCCCTGGCCAGCGTGATGACCGCTGTCCCTGCAGGGTGACTTCAGGGTGACTTCCCTCTGGTCCCACGCTCTGGGGACTCCCGCGAAAACCCAGTGCAAGCATTAAGGGTGAAGCCTTCGCAGTTTCACCCGCGGCCATAATTCTCCACGTGGAAATCACTTGAATCTACGCTTAGGAGAGATATTTCTTATTTTTTTTATCATCCTGATGTTTAACCGAGAGGTAAAAATCTGCCATGATTTTTTGTAGGGGGAAAAAAGCACAGGCAGCAAAGTCACTAAAATAAAAACAGAATGGAAATTTGCAGCAAGCCTCGGACATCTTCACTAGCTGAGCGAGCGTGAATTACAGCAGTTAGAGAGATTCACGGACGACGGATCCCGCTCAGCTCACACAGCGGTTCTGGACGCTCACAAGCGGGAGACACAGTTCTTATCCTGTCTAAGCAGCCTATTTTTAATTCTTGCTCTTGGGGGAAGCGGCAGAGAACTGCCATGAAAACCTGTGATGCACAGTCCTCAGCCAGTAGGACACCTGTCCACCTTCCGAGAGACCAGGCCTGGGGCGGAAGGAATGGGTCGGGGTGCACAGGGTGCGACGAGGAAAGGCAGGGACGCTCTGAGTAGGTAACGCATATACAGGGCACGGGGACCGTCCCGGAGAGTAGGGCCCCTGTAGGTCTACACACCCCCAGTGCAAGTTTTCCTGTAGAAATGGTCCGTAAATAATTCAACACAGTCTAAAAATGCGATGTGCTTTCAGGAGAACACGGGAGCCACGCGGTGATGCATATGAAGAGGCCGTAAGCCTGCCTCCCACCTGTGAAGGTTCATTGCTACTGAATTTGGGCATTCGTGGGCCAAACGGGTCCCCTCTGGGGAGAAGCCAGAGGCTCTGTGTCAAAACAGATGCCACCTGAAGGAAAACTCGAGGACGGCTCTCTCCACGGGGCCAGGAAAGAAGAGGTTTCCCACCACTGACTGCTGCCCGTGTGTACTCGGTAGGGCCACAGAATTTATAACGCACCTACTATGCGCCGGGCACCGTTCTGCGTGCTACGCACGTCACTGCTAAAACAGGCCAGACACTGGGCGGGGAAGACGGGTCATTAACAAGACAGCAAACAGAGGACTAGCGTAGGGGGTCTCCAAGACCACCTCCAGGGTGGGGTTCACCAGGAGAACGCTTAGATACAGCCACACTCACTGCCATGACGTGTTACCGTAAAAGGATACAGAGCACAATGCGCAGAGGAAAAGGTATGCGGGGTGAAGCCCAGGGGAGACCGGGCACAAGCTTCCAGAATCCTCTGCCAACGGAGGCATGCTGACCAACCGCACCCACCTCCTCCAGCGACAAGTTCTGACAACACCCGTGAACCGCTGTCTCCCAGGGAGGCCCCTTAGAGACCCAGCGCCCAGGGCCAGCACTGGCGGCTGGCTCCACACGCCCCCTCTGCCCACCTGCCAGAGCCCCAGAAGGAAAGCAGGGGTTTGGCACAGACCGCGTTGCCTGTGCAGACAGTTGAGCCGCTCTGGTCAGTTAGAGGACAGTGGGGACTGTTCAGGGCCAGCTGAAGGCCAGCCTTGCAAGCAGGCCTTTAAAGGGAAGCAGACAGGCTGGGTCAGTCAACCCTTTCTCACCCAGTTACACACAGGGGTGAGGGCTGTGCCGGACTTAAGAAGGGTGCGTGTTCCCTGTCGGAATGGTTAAAATTAACAACACAAGAAACAACAGGTGCTGGCGAGGATGCGAAGAAAGGGGGACCCTCGTGCACTGTTGGTGGGAACGCAAACCGGTCCAGCTGCTGTGGAGGTTGGTCAGAAAACTAAGAATACAGCCACCCTAGTATCTACCCAAAAGACACAAAAATACAAATTCGAAGGGGCACATACACCCCGATGTTTATAGCAGCACTATCAACAATGTATGGAGAGAGCCCAAGTGTCCTTCGGCTGATGAATGGATAAAGAAGATACGGGTTATATATACACGGTGGAATACTACTCAGCCATCAAAAAGAATGAAATCTTGCCATCTGCAAAGTGGATGGAGCTAGAATGTACTATGCTCAGCAAAGTAAGTCAGAGAAAGACAAATACCATACGATTTCACTCATTTGTGATTTAAGAAACAAAACAGATACACATATGGCAAGGGGGGAAAGAGAAGAGCGGAAACAAACCACAAGAGACTCTTAAATACAGAGAACAAACTGAGGGTTGCTGGAGGGGAAGGGGGTGGGGGGATGGGTTAGATGCGGGGTGGGCACTGAGTATCGGATGTAAGCGATGAGTCACTGAATTCTACTCCTGAAATCAATATTGCACTGTATGCTAACTAACTAGAATTAATTTTTGAAGAGAGTATGTTAGGGCTGGTGCAGCGAGAGGAAGGGGTCGTTTGGACAGCGTGGCAGATGGTAAATTCCAAATACGGCCACCTCACGTGCACCTCCCCCACTGGGGGATGGGTGTCCGCGCCCACCCCTGAATCTGGGGGACTTCCAAGGCCAGAGCATCGAGGATGACAGAACGTGAGTCTGTTTCTCTCGGGACGCCGCCTCTGGGGACCCACGCTCCCGTGCAAAGCCCGTGTGGCAAGGATCTGAAGCCCACAGCCCCGGCCATCTGAACTGTGTCCCTGCAAAATTCATGTACTTAAGCGAGTGACTATTTTTGGAAACAGGACCTTTAAGGCTGTAATTAAGCTACAATGAGGCCCTTGGGGTGGGGCCTGATCACCAGTCTGTCTGGTGTCCTGAGAAGCAGAGGAAATCTGGACGTGCGGAGAGACACCGGGGGCATGCCCAGAGGACAAAGGCCACGTGAGGAGGCGGCCAAGTGCAAGCCAAGGAGAGAGGCCTCAAAAGACACCAAGCCTGCAACACCTTGATCTTGGACCTCCAGCCTCCAGAACCGTAAGAAATCTACTTTCCGGTGTGTGAGCCCCCCAGTCTGCGGTATCTTGTTAGGGTGACTCCCAGCAAACTAGCGGCCCATCTGCGTTCGTCAGCGTCCTCCAGAGAAACGGAACGGACAGGAGATCCGTAGACACATACGAAGAGACTTGTAGGGACTGGCTCTCGCGGATCGTGGAGGCTGAGACGTCCGACCATCTCCCGCCATCTGCCACCCGCACGCCAGGGCCCAGCTTCAGCCCACACGGGGAGACTCAGAGCCGATGTCCCAGCGCTGAGGACCCAGGGCGGCTGGATTCCGCCCGGAGGAAGGCCTCATGAAGACACACGTATTCGAGCGTAATACCGCAGTGACACAAAATCAACACCTTCCAAGGTGCTCCAGGCCACCGGCCTACAAAGACCCATACACCCCCCACAACTGCAGAGCGTGTGGTGTAGACCTGAGCCTGCCAGGGCCCCGCAGGCCCCATCATATAATCCCAGCCAGGCCCCCAGTCCGGCTCAAAGCAGTCTGAGGCGAGGGGTGTGCACCGCTGCTGTTACTGTTCCCTTAAAACTGAATTTCCTGCAACAATTTTGGTAGAAATCCCAGATGCAGCAGGTTGCCTTAATGGAGCTCAAACAAAAGAGGGATCCAGGGACCCCAGTGCCCTGGGTTTACCAGGAGTCAAGTCTCAAGGATGCTTATCTTGGTGGGCACGTGGGGAGGGTCTCCGACGGGGGGGGGGGGGGGGGGGCGGGCCTTCAAATGCAGCGAGGAGGCACATCTGGGATTCTCTGAACAGCTGGCCCCTTTGGGTTGCTGCTCCTCAGTAACGGGGATTTATTAAACGAACAACCAAAAGGTAACCGTATCCGTAAGTCACATACGATACGAAATCAGAGAACTCTTGCCTAAAACCCACTTCCATTGATGATACTGAAGACATGATCTGCTTTGTGATCTGTGTCCAAAGCCCCCCACCGCCCCTCAAGACCACCTTTCCTCCTGTGCTAACATAGAAGACTTTCACCAGAGTCAGTAGCTCCCTGGATTAAACTCTCTGACTCTGGAAATCCCTATTAAAAATCTGGATTCTACCTCAAACTCTTCACAAAAGTAAATTACAGGGGATTAGAAACATAACTGTGAAGTAAACATCTATTCAGCCACTGAAAGGAAACATGTTTATGACCAGCCACCCTGGCTGGGGAATCAAGGGATTCTAGGGACACAGGACTTTTGGTCCTAAAACCAGGACCATCCCAGATAAACTGGGAAGGGTATTCACTCTAAGCTTGAGGCAGAAAGAGATTTCTTAAGAAACAAAAAGCAAAGACTTAAAGAAGCAGCTTGATAAATTTTACTCCATCAAAACTAAAAACTTGGGGATGTAACATACAGCATAGTGAGGGTAGTTACCAGCACCAGGCTAAAGATTTGAAAGTTACTAAGAAGGTAGATGTTGGGGCACCTGGGCGGCTCAGTGAGCGGGTTAAGCTTCTGACTTCGGCTCAGGCCATGATCTCACGGTTCAGGAGTTCAAGCCCCGCGTCGGGCTCTGTGCTGATACCTGGGAGCCTGGAGCCTGCTTTGGATTCTGTGTCTCCCTCTCTCTCTGCCCCTCCCCTGCTCGTGCTCTGTCTCTCTCTCTCTCTCCCTCTCTCTCTCTCTAATATAAATAAAATTTTAAAAGAAGGAGAGGAAAGTAGATCTTAAAAGTTCTCATCACAAGAAAACACTTGTCACTATGTGAGGTGACGCATGGTCACTAGACTTTCGGGATCTGCAATGCCTACATGCATCCAATCCCCACGCTGTACCCCTGAAACTAATATAATGTTATATGTCAATCATATCTGAAAAAACAAAAACCCTAAAAATTTGTGCTCCACTAAAGGCACTATAAACAAAGTTAAACGCTGAGCCACAGAGACAGCAAAAGTATCTTCAGCAAGTAGAGGGTTAGAAGCAACACACGGTTCTTACAAACCAATTAGAAAAAGACTAACAACCCCATAAAAAGACAGACAAGACAGACTGAGAGGTAACTCACAGAAATTGACAAAATGGTTGATTGACATTAAAAAAAAAAAAAAGCCCTCTCTCAGGGCGCCTGTGTGGCTCAGCCCATTAAGCATTCAACTCTTGGTTTCAGCTCAGGTCATGATCCCAGGGTCATGGGATCAAGCCCTGAGTCAGGCTCCCCACTGAGCGTGAAGCCTGCCTAAGATTTTCTCTCTCTCCCTCCCTGTGCACCGTGCCCCTATGCGCACGTGTGTTCTCTCTTGCGCAAGGAAAAAAAAAAAAAAAAAACAACCTTCTCTAACAATCTAGGGAATACAAATTAAACCAAGGAAATTCCACACTTTTTCTGCAGAACTGATAAAACGTGAGGATCGGAACAGTTCAAGATAGCTGCAGACACAGGCACCTGCTTTGGGGAACAACACAGCCCCTTTGGGAAACAGTTTAGCCGCACCAAACACGATGTAAAATGTGTGCATTTATGCCCCAGAAATTCCGCTTCTTAAAACGAGCCCTACAGAGAAGCGTGTGCACACGGGATGCTCGCCGTGGCCCTGCCTAAAACACAGAAGATCTGAGAACGATCTCCGAGGCCAGCAGCAGCGGAAAGACCGAAACAGCAGTGGAATGTTCTAAAGCAATTAGAAAGAATCTTATTAACCCAGATAAATCTCCAAGACACCTTGGTGAGCAAAAACAATGCATTTCAGAACAAGATGTACTGTCTTCAGATGCCATTTCTTCAAAATACTTACAGGAAACGATGGTGTTCGTTTTCTGAGACCCACATACAGAAGTCAAGACGGTCTGCTGGGAAACACAGGAAGTGGTCATAGAGGGGTTACCTCTGGGGGGTAAGGGAGAAACAGAGAGCAGTGCTTCCTTATCTGTAGTGTTTTCACTCCTCCCTTGGAGAAGGCAGTCTTGAAATACCAGTGTAATTATATTTTCCCCCAGAGAAGCCTGTTGCCTATACAGGAGGATACACTATGTACGCTTCATCCAACAAATATTCACTGAGTGCCAACCATAGGCCAGACCTGTTCCAAAGCCTGAGGGTCACTCATTGCCCTTAAGACAGAAATGGAGGGGCGCCTGGGTGGCTCAGTCAGTTGGGCATCCGACTTCGGCTCAGGTCATGATCTCGCAGTTTGTGGGTTCGAGCCCCACATCGGGCTCTGTGCTGACATCTCGGAGCCTGGAGCCTGCTTGGGATTCTGTGTCTCCCTCTCTCTCTACCCCTCCCCTGCCTCAGGGGTTCATGGAACCCCATGGTTCGTGGGGTTCGAGCCCCATGTTGGGCTCTGTGCTGACAGCTCAGAGCCTGGAGCCTGCTTTCGATTCTGTCTCCCTCTCTCTCTGCCCCTCCCCTGCCCGCGCTCTGTGTCTCTCTCTCTCTCAAAACTAAATAAACATTAAATAAAAAACCAGAAATGGAGTGAACAACAAGGTCCTCCGGCCAAGCTCATCAGCAGACAGCTATCATTTAAAGTAACAGAGTGGCAGATACCCATGGGACGAGAGACAAGCAGAGAGAAAAGGGTCCTGGGCCCCTGGGCAGGTGACAGCGGGAGAGGGGAAGTCGTAAGCTAGATGGTGAACCCTGGCAGGGCCTCTGCTGCCTGAAGGTCACAACTGCCTTTGCCTCCAAGCACACACCTGTCCCAGGAGAGAGGGCCGGGGCCCGCGAGAGGGCTCCACACCCATGGAGGTCAGGTGAGCACAGGCGTGGGGTCCTCACTGCTGGGGGGGCAGCTGGAAACACGCTGGTGTTTGTGCTGTCCGGCACCCACCCTCCTTCTCCTGCGGGCATCGCCCTGATTTCTTCCGGGGGTCTCGGGCCTGGCTACGGAGAGATGTGCGTGCATTCCGCACCTGGCCTCCTCCATCCAGCTCCAGCCCGGTCCCAGGCCACCCCGACGGGTTCAAGGGCTGGCGACGTGACCCAGCCCAAGCCCTGGACTACTGAGCCACCCAGCTGTGGACTTCCAATGTCCTGCACGGACAAACACTCCTCTCGATTCTGAGATCCAGTCACTAGCTAGCCCCACAGCCTGCTCTGGACAGCTGGCTGTCATCCTGACTTCAACAGAATTGGGCAGCTCTCACCCTAACCCGGTCTTCAGGGTTACTGCTTTGGGGGAGCCTGGTCCAGCCCTAACTCTGAGTCCTGAGCTGAGCCAGGGAAACAAGGCATACATTCCCAGCTGCCTTTCCCAGCCCCTAAAGCCACAACTTTTAAGGACCATCAGCTGGGGCATGTCAAGGTCTCATCGATCATGCCTTTGCCTTCAAAACAAAACAACCAAAAAAAAACAGAACCTCATTTGGTACAGAAATATCCCATTACGAGTCAGTGCTTCCAAATCAGACTTCGAAGTCTGGAAGAACGAGTGGCTAATTCATTCCTAAATTAAAGTGGCTCTGGCCACAGAAATAGCACATTATCCCTTTAAGGTTGGGAATTAGGATACACCCAAAGTAGGCTTCAGGGGGTAGCCTCGGGGAGCTGAGCTCCAAGCAGCAGTGGGAGGAGTCCTCCAGCTCCTGGCTCCTTATGTCCCAAGGTTTGGCCATCAGAACACACAGTTGTGGGGGCGCCTGGGTGGCTCAGTCGGTTATGTGTCCGACTCTTGCTTTGGGCTCAAGTCACCATCTCACGGTTTGTGAGTCTGAGCCCTGAATCAGGCTCTGCATTGACAGGGCAGAGCCTGCCTGGGATTCTCTGTCTCCCTTTCTGCCTCTCCCTCTCTCTCTCTCTCTCTCTCTCTCTCTCTCTCTCGTAAATAATTAAACAAACATTAAAAAAAAAATGCACAGCTGTGGACACACAGCCAGGCTCTACCCTGGCTCCCTGGACACTTGCTCTAAACCAAAATTTGGCATTTGGACCGGGTCCTATCTGATGCGATGCTGAAACCCAGAAATTCAGCCCCTTCTGCCCCAGGCCCTTTCCACCTCCTCGGTGACTTCCTTTAGGTGCCAGCCCCACCCTGATGAATCTCAGACTGGGGGCTCCAGGCCGACCCATGCCCCAAGCTCCAGACACAGATATTCCACAGCCCACAACACACGTCGTCATCGTCCAACTGGGGTGGCTCCCCCACCAGCCTCTCCCCCCTCAGCCTCTCTCCTCAATGCCTTTGAGGGCCGGAAACGGAGCCCCCACCACCCCCCACTCACCCCAGATTCAGTTTCAAGCACACAAGGCCAGAGTGCTGCTCACCTCCCCCGTCTCTGTCCTCTGGACAGCAGGTGTCTCCCCTCCCCACCAAGAGCCTTCTGCCACAGGACAGCCCCGTGACTTCCAGACACAGCAGGTGAGGCAGTTTCCCCCAGGGCCTCAGACTGCACTTGGGAAGGCCCTACAGCTCGTGAGGGGGTCCGGGGTCCACCTGCCTGCCTCCCCTCCCCTCACCCATGGGTCTGCAGCCCCAGTGACCCTCATGTTCCCCATTCCCTAATCCCCATCTCAGGGTGCTTTTCCTCCTGCCAGCAATGCCCGCACCCCCTTCCTCACAGGCACAGGGCTCCATGCTTCTCCCCAGTCAAGCCCGCAGCCAAATATCCCTCTTCCAAGAATCTTCCCTGCCCCCCCAGCTCAGGCAGCCCCAATCCTCAGTCACCCGCCCTCGGTCTCAGCCCTTCTCTGCACAGGGATTCTCTTGTACTGTCTTCTTTGCTCCTCTGCCTGTTATCCGTCTCCCGCCAGCTAGAATAAAAGCTCCCTGAGGGCAGGAAGCTGACCTTGCCCTCCGCTGCATACCCAGCATCTAGGGCAGCGCCTGAGCCATTTTCAGTGATGAGCAAACATTTGCTGACCCGCTCCCTAAGCAGTTGGCTTTCTCCCTGGTGAAAGTGGGTTAGCACAGGCTGAGCCCTGACATCCTTCAAGGCCCACACGGAAGCCACAGAACTATTTAAAACACGTCCAACAACTGGAATGAGTTCATAATGTCCACAGGCAGCTCATATATGGTGAGAGCTCTGAATACACAGCCGAGCTGCCGGAGGTCAGGATTTGAATTGTCCTTTCTCAAAATCCAACCCCATATACACCTTGCTGTAAACTCAGCACCCAAAGGTGGGGCAGGGGATGCTGCTTTCTGGGAGGAGGCTAGCACTGTGCACCTCCTATGTGCAGGCACGGGGTGAAGAAATTTCTGTCCCTATTAGAGGTCGAGTGCCCTGGGTGGGGCATCTCACTGGTGGTCACCGCCTGAACCCCCAGGGCTCGACACAAGGTCTATGAGTAGTGAGTGCTTGGTATTCAGGCCGGATGGATTCAACAGCCCCTTCCTTCTCCCCCGCCCCATGCTGGGACTCCAGATGCTCCAAGAACCACACCTAAGTGCCCCAAAGCTTCAGTCTCAGGCTTCTCACCCTCAGGGCACCAAGAGGGCTTGGCGAAGCAGGCTGTCATGGGACACCTGCCGGTCCCAAATCCCTGTTGTTCCCTCCTAGACCCCCTGACTCTGTGTATCTCAGTTCCCAGCCTCTGCCCTACTAACACTGTGTACTACATCATTCTTTTTTCTCTTTTGTGGGGTCCTGGGCATCGTAGGACATTTAGCAGGGTCCTGGGCTCCTCCCCACTAGATGCTAGTAGTAATTAGGGGAGAGTTGCAACAACGAAAAATGGGGGGGGGGGGGGGGAGGGGGCAGAGAGCCCCCAATAAGTGTTTCCAGTTTCTCACCAAGCGGCCAGTCTGGAAACAGTGGCCTGAGTCTCCTCTGCCCCAACAGCGTTCAGCCTTCTGATCACCAAATGTATCAACAGCCACGGCGGTCAGGCCACACTCTCTGGCCTCCTCACCTGGACAGCTGAGCCCCAGCCCAGTCCCAAAGCCTCTTCTCGGCCAGGTGGTGCCCTCACCATTTTCCAGCTTCCTCAGCCTCTCTCCGGAGATCCTGTCCCTTTAACTTCAGCTGAACCCGCTCCAGGACCAGGTGTCTGCCTGCAGGGGCCCTGGCCTCTCCTGCGGGACACAGGTGGTGCCACCCCCTCCCCCCCCCCCCCCCCCCGCTGTCCTCCTTGGGGAGGGGGAGGGGAGCAATGGAACATGTGTGGAACTCTTACTGGGTGGGGGGCGCTGCTCACGTGATCCCAACTACTGCCCCAAGACTCAAGCATTGGCTCGCCCCCATTCTACAGATGCGGCCACGGAGGCGAATGCCACGCGCGCAGGACACGCAGCCAACCGAGGTGGGTTCCAAACCCCGACGGCGGACCCCAAGACCCCAAGGCCAGCGTCGGACCACTGCGCCCACAGCCCTTGTTTGGGGACGGGGTCGCCCGCCTCCTCGGCTGCAGGGACAGCCCGAGCCGGGAGGCGCCCACCTCTGGGCCGGGGGGCGCGGCGGGCATCCTGGCCGCCCCGCAGCGGCGGAGGGCAGGGCGCGGGCTCCCGGCGCGGTCGCCCCGCAGCCCCGCGGCCCCCGGCTCCGCGCCCCCTCCCCGCGGCGCGCGCTTACCTTGCGCGGGGCCTCGGGCGGCGGCGGCGGCGGCGTCGGCGTCCCGGGCCCCGAAGGCGCGCAGCAGCGAGCGCACGGGCGCCGGCCAGCGGGCGCGCCCCCCGCCCCGGCCGCGCATCGCGCCGGAGGGCCGCTCCGGGCCGCGTCCGCGGGGGCCGCCGAGCGCCGCGCAGAGCCCTGGGGTGCGGGAGACTGGGCGGGGGTGCGCGCGGGGGCGGGGCTGCGGGGGCCGGGCGCGGGCGGGGCACCGCGCGGGCACGCCCCTCCGCCGGGCGCGGGGCGGGGGGGCGCCTGGGGCGCGGCCTTGACCTTGATCTCCCGGGACCCGCCCGGCGCCACAGCCCGGGGCAGGGGCGGGGGGGGGGGGGGGCCTCGGGGCGGGGGGCGCCCTGGAAGCGTTAAAGGGACTGCAGGCAGGAGGCGGAGCCGCCAGTTAATCACCGTGCGAGGAGGCTGCTGACTTCCAGCCGCCGTGGGACCCTCTGAGCGCCGGCGTGCTGCGGCGTGACATGGACCCGACCCCAGGGGAAATGAGAGGACGGCGAGCGTAGGCCTGTGCCAGCGCCCCTCTCCCCAGGGTGGGAGACGCCGTGGCCGCCTTCCGTGCACCTGCTGAACATGCAGAAGTCATTGCTGCACTCGCACACCGTGGCCCGTATGGTGTCCTTCGGGAAAGATAAGAAACGTGGCCCGTATGGTCTCCCTCGGGAAAGATAAGAAACGTGGCCCGTGGGGCGCCTGGGTGGCGCAGTCGGTTAAGCGTCCGACTTCAGCCAGGTCACGATCTCGCGGTCCGTGAGTTCGAGCCCCGCGTCGGGCTCTGGGCCGACGGCTCGGAGCCTGGAGCCTGTTTCCGATTCTGTGTCTCCCTCTCTCTCTCTGCCCCTCCCCCGTTCATGCTCTGTCTCTCTCTGTCCCAAAAATAAATTAAAAAAAAAAAAAAAAAAAAAAAAAAAAAGAAACGTGGCCCGTATGGTCTCCTTCGGGAAAGATAAGAAACGTGGCCCGTATGTCTCCTTCGGGAAAGATAAGAAACGTGGCCCGTATGGTCTCCCTCGGGAAAGATAAGAAACGTGGCCCGTATGGTCTCCTTCGGGAAAGATAAGAAACGTGGCCCGTATGGTCTCCTTCGGGAAAGATAAGAAACGTGGCCCGTATGTCTCCTTCGGGAAAGATAAGAAACGTGGCTGTTCAGTTTAACGCATACTGGATGTGGGACCCCTTGTAGCCACCAGCTAGCTCAAGAACTAGAAGTGCCCCCGGAGAGCTCCCGCCGGTCACAACCTCCCCCCCCCCCTCAGTCTTCAAAGGGCTCCCGCAGTCGCTGCTGACCTGGGGGCTTTTGCCTTGAAGCCACAGAGTCTCTGGTCTGTGATGGGCTCAGGACCCTCCTCAGCACCAGAGTCATCTGGAGAAGTCCTTGCAACCATCGGCCCCCCCGGCCCAGTGGAACAGGCAGAGCTCCTCAGAGCCGCAAGGGGACAACATCCCTCCAGCCCCACCACCCAGTGTTTCCCACTGTGCAGCTCCCCCAGGGCCGTCCCGTCAAACCCTAGCAACTCCATGACCAGGTGCAGTCATGCCCATTTCACACATGCAGAAGTGCGGGCGGCAGAGAGGGAGGAACTGACCCGGGCCACGTGGCTGGCCTTGGGTGCTGTGGGCCATCCCACCCACCTTCCTCCTCCTCGGGGTACATGGCTGCTTGCTTCTGGCATCTCCTGTCCTGACCTCTCCTCATCTTCAGAACTTTGTAACGCTAGCAACGACAATTAGCAGCTAATGCTAGGTGCCAGCGCTAAGCACATATTCCTACCACCGTGAGGACAACTGCTCCAGGAGGCGGCACTTACCATCTTCACTGTACAGATGAGAACTTCGTCCCCGGCTTCCTCCCATGTCCTTCTCCATCAGCTCCCGCAAGGAGCCCCTATGATCAACCCCTTTTTAGAGGAAAGAACTGAGACTCAGAGAGACGAAGTAACTTGTCCCAAGACGTTAGGATGGGAAGGAGCCTGGATTCAAACCCCCAGCTGATGTGTCAGTGCCTTTGTTCTCTGCCCAGTCCACTGGGCATGGCCTGGTGAACTCCTACTCATCCTTCAAGACCCAGCTTAGGTATTGCCTCTTCTCTGAAGCCTCCCTTGCTTCTCCTCCCCATGCATTTGGTTCCTGCTTGTGCACCCTTCCACTCCCACGCACTGTGTGCCCCTTCTGCTGGGCGTGCACCCCATCACGGTGCCGTCACGTACCCACACACCTGCCTGCATGCCCGCCCCGGGCTAGGGTTTTAGAGGACAGGTGTTGGCCCTGGTCACTGCCTTCCCAGGCCCACTTACAAGCATGAACATCTGTTTTGCAGCCTCTGTCCCCCTCTGCCGGTAACAGAAGTTCTAATTACCTCAGAGCAGCTACCCTCCTCAACACCGGTGGAGCCAAGAACCCTCCCTGATGCCAGGGGCGGGCGCATGACCCAGTGTGACGGGTCAACATAGTCCATTCAGCTGGCCTCGGTGGTTGGTTCAGGAAAGTTGGTCCAGGGAGGCACCACACTTGGGACTTTCACTGGACTAGGAGAGACAAGCCCTTTTAATCCACTGGCCTTGACAAGGACGGGCTGGGATTCTGGAAGTCATCACATACTTCAGAGTTCAGGCAACATGGAAGAGAAAGGGTCCCAGAGACGAAGGTATATTGGGACTGCTGGCATTGTCTGAGCACCTAGTTCCAGCTGTGCCTGAAGGCAGCCATATGGAGGTTTGGAATTTTCTTTCTTTCTTTTTTTTTTTTTTAATGTTTATTTATTTATTTATTTATTTATTTTATTTTTTTTATTTTTGAGAGTGTGAGAGAGTGCAACAGGGGAAGGAGAGAGAGAGGGGAAGAGAGAGAATCCCAAGCAGTCTCTGAGCTCTCAGTGCAGAGCCTGACTCAGGGCTTGAAATCACACACAGTGCGATCATGACCTGAGCCAAGATCTGTCTGACGCTTAACAGACTAAGCCATCCAAGTGCCCGAGGATTGGAATTTTCAATCCCACCCTTCCTGCCACTTCCTTTCCCTTGAGCCCCAGTGGGAAAAAGAGAGTAAGAGGCAGACAAATTAGCATAATCACAATCGAAGGTGTTTGATGGGCAACCCACAGAAGTGGAGAAAATATTTGCAAATCGTATATCTGATAGGAGATTCATATCCAGAATAAAGAACTCCTAAAACTCAGTGGTAGAAAAACAAACAACCCAGTTCAAACATGGGTAAGGGACTTGAATGGACATTTCTCAAAAGAACCCATGCGTGATGTCACTCATCATTAGGGAAATCCAAGCCAAAACCACAATAGGATACAGCCTCGCACCCACTGCATTTTGAAAATACAAACAAAAACAAAAACAAAAAACAGAAAATAAGTGCTGGCAAGGATGTGGAGAAATTGGAACCCCCGTGCACTGTCGGGGCGAACATAAAACGTGCATGGCAAAATGTAAGTCTACTGTATAAAGTGTAAGTTGTCACACTCGTGGGAAACAGTGTGCGGGTTCCTCAAACAACTTAAAAACACAATTACCCTTTGATCCAGCAATTGTACTTCTGGATATATATGGAGAGAGAAAAGACTTGAAGGCTGGGGTCTCAAAGATACCTGCACACCCACGTCCGTTGCAGCATTAGTCACAACAGCTAAAATGCAGAAGCAGCCCAGGCCTCCGTCAACAGACAAGAAGATCAGAAAAACATGGTTTAGCCAAACAGCGGGAAATTTCCCACCTTAAAAAGGAAGGAGATTTTGAACTTGCCAGAACAAGGAGGAACCTTGAGGACGTGATATGAAATGAGCAACAAGAACACAACAGAGGAAAAACAAAAGCCTCGCAAACACTGTCTGAGTCCGGCTTCGGTGAGGTCCCCCGAAGGGTCAGACTCATAGGGCAACAATGGAAGCGTGGATGCCAGGGGCTGGGGGGAGGGGGAAGAGGGAGTTACTGTTTCACGGAGACAGTTTCCATTTGGGAGGATGAGACAGTTCTGGAGATGGAGGGCGGAGTCGACAGCAGGAGGTTATGGGTGTGTGTAATTTGCTGAACTGCACGTTTAAAGATGGTTAATTCTGTATTTGCGACTTTGCTGACTTAGTTGGTTCGACCTCGCAAGTTTGGGTGGCCTCCTTAGGATTTTCTACCTATAAAACCATGTCCCTTGCAAACAGAGATAATCTTATTTCTTCCTTTCCAATGCTGGTGCTTTTATATTTTTTTCTTGCTTGATTGCTCTGATGAGGAGTTGCAGCACTGTGTCGAGTAGGGGCAGTGAGGCTGGATTGGATGCCTTGTCTGGTTCCCAGTCTCAGAGGAGGGCTTTCAGCCTCCAGCACTGAGTGGATGAGAACCACCACATGATCTGGCAAGTATCCGAATATATATGCAGCGTGTATCTGAAGGAAGAGAAATCACAATGTCAGGGAGGTATCTGCGTCCCCCCCACGTTCATAGCAGCCTTATCCACAATAGCCAAACCATGGAAGCAAACTAAATGTCCACCGACGGATGAGTGGATACGGGAAGTGTGGCGGGTATACAGTCGAATACTCTTCGGCCACGGAAAAGAAGGAAATCCTGTCATCTGTGACAACGTGGACGGACCTTGAGGGCATCATGCTGAGTGAAATGCGTCAGGCTGAAAAAGATAAATACCGTGTGATCTCACTTATGTGTGGATCTAAGACAAAAAGCCAGACTCATGAAACAGGGATCAAATGTGTGGTTACCAGAGGCGGGGGGTGGGGGGTGGGGAGATTGGAGGAAGGTGGTCGAAGGTGGGAGCACCCAGCCTGAAGATAAGTAAGTCCTGGGCGTGTGATACGCAACGTGAGGACCAGGCTGATGCAGCTGTACGACGTATTTGAAGGTTTGCTAAGAGAGTAGATCCTAAAAGTTCTCGTCACAGGGAAAAAACATTTTCTCTCTCTTCTCCGTATCTCTGTGAAACCGGTGGCTGTAGGTCAATTGTATCTCGATACAACTGAAAGAAAACAGAAAATACAAAGGAGTTTTGGTGACAGTTGTTCTTTTAAGATGAACACTGAGTAAAGAATGTTCTAAAAATAGGGGCGCCTGCGTGGCTCAGTCAGTTAAGCCTCCGACTTCGGCTCAGGTCATGATCTCACGGTTCACAGGTTCAAGCCCCACGTCGGGCTCTGTGCCGACAGCTCGGAGCCTGGAGCCTGCTTCGGATTCTGTGTCTTCCTCTCCCTCTGCCCTTCCCCTGCTCGTGCTCTGTCTCTCTCTCTCTCTCAAAAATAAATAAACATTAAAATTTAAAAAAATTAAAAAATTGAATATTCTAAAAGAAGTAAGCACAATGATTACTTTTATATTACGTGGATTTTACCTCGGTAAATTTTTAGAGCAAAGTAGCACCCCTTAAAAAGAGTCACCGCGTGTGGCTTGGCTGACAAAGACGATGGAATCTGAAGCAGATGCACTGAGCAATTGTGTGCGTGTGTGTTTGTCTCCTGGTCCCTGAGAATCTGCCTTCCCTCCCGAAAGCTGACGACAGACATTCTTAACCTCCAAAGCCAAGTCAGAAGAAAATCAGCGAGTACTCTGCAGTGGTCTAGGACTGAAATGATCAAATTCCAGTAAGTCTTTTATCGTAAAAATCCGTGAGACTTTCACAGTCTCTTCACACGCGTAAAATTTCCCTCCAAAGGGCCCAGTGGAACTGACTCCTGGGGGGCAGGCACTCAGCCCTGTGGGTGGTCCCGGAGGGAGGTGCATCCGGGAGGCCAGGAGCCCAGCACTGTGACCAAACCGGAGACGACTTCTCCAGAACAGTCCCGGGCCCCATTTCCTGCCCTGCTTCTCAGCACCTTCTAGAGGTGGATGGACACATAGGCTCAAGGTCATCGGCGCGGCCACAGAGAGGTTTCAAGGCCAGGCTGCTCTGGGGCGAGCTTTGCCTCCAGCTGTTAGATTCTCACCCGCCCTCTCGTTTGTCCACGTGCTAATTGAGGTTAAGAGTCTGAGGCTGTCACTGTCCCCCTGGGGAGTTTTGGGGTGAGCACTAGAGATCAGCTCTGCTGACGACATTGGAAAGAGAGGAACTCAGAAACCAAGTGCGTCCAGGAAGGTGCGTCTCGGAGAATGGCGGGCGCGCCCTCTAGTGGCCACTAGGATGCGTACAGCAGAGCTTGTCCCAGGTTCCCCAAGCCGGGGGTTGGGGGGGTAAGGCCGGGCGGGGGAGGTGGTGTGGCGGTAGGGGGAATGAAGGTGCCTGATTTGGATGGAGTATCTGATGTCTGGGAGGGTGGGGGTGGGAAGAGCCCACAGGGCAGCATGCAGGCAGCTGACCCCTTTGCTGAAACCCACCCCATTTGCCATTCTAGCCAACGTGTCCATATTTCTTTCCATATATAACCAACATTTCCTTCCTTCTTCCGTTTTCTGCTGTTTTAGGTATGAGGGTAAGCTTCCTCAAGGTCTTTGCAGAGCATCGCAGGGATATCAATAAATAGTAAAAAACAAATCCTCATAATGCGAAATGGTGCAGCCACCTTGGAAAACAGTCTAGCAATTCCTCAAAAAGCCCACAGCTGGGCTCATACCCAAGGGAAGTGGAAACGCGTCTCACCAAAAAACTTGCCACGGCTTTTCACGGCAGCGTCACCACCACAACGGTCAAAAAGTGGGAACCACCCAAATATCCACGGACCGATGAATGGATAAATAAAATGTAACGCATCCGTATAATGGACTCTGAGTTGACAGTAAAGGGGAAGGACATACTTATGCTACATGATGAACCTTGAGAACACTGCAGAGTCAAAGAAGCCAGACACAAAGTGCCACTGCGTGTGTGGTTCCATTCACAAACAAATGAGCGGAGGGGCTCAGTCGGTTAAGCGTCTGACTTCGGCTCGGGTCATGATCTTACATTTTGTGGGACTGAGCCCTGAGTAGGGGTCTGCCCCGACAGCTTGGAGCCCGCTTGGGATTCCCTCTCCCCTCCCCTCTCTCTGCCCCTCCACGTGTGTGTGTCTCTCTCTCTCAAAATAAATAAGCACTAAATAACAAAGAAAGAAAGCAATGAGCAGAAGAGAGACAGGAGGCAAAATCGGGACTGCCAGGGCCTGGGGAGTGGGGAATGGGGGGTGGCCACTAATGGGTATGAGGTTTCTTCGGTGATGAAAATGTTCTGGGACTGGATAGTGGTAATGGCTGCACAATCTTGTGAGGATACTAAAAACTACCGAGTTGTACACTTTCACATGGTGAATTTAGGAGACATAAAACCACATCTCAATTAAAAATACAGTTTTCCATGCAGCCACCTGACTGAGGGCCTACGGCGGCGCAGCCAATGTTCAGAGGCATTCGGTTAATCCCCCCTCCACTCCACACCCCCGGCAGGTGGAAAAACGAAGCTCTTTTAGGGCAAGAACAGTGAGTCAAGAAAGGCACGGCGTTGGGATTGTGGGACCAGGCTCCAGGGTTACCATTGGTGCGGGGAGGCGGGGGGGGGGGGGGGGGTCCCTCGGAAGCCGACTTTGTGAACCGTCAGGCCCCTGGAGCTGCTACAGCGAGAAAGGCACTCATCGGAATTCATCCAACCGCTCCAGCACCCGTCTGCCCGCCCATCTGCCCACCCACCCACCCTTCCATACCTTTGTTCCTCTCTCCTAGTCTGTCTCTCTCCCTTTCCCTTTGCTGCTACCTCTGGGTCTCCTTCAGCTTCGGTCTCTCGGATTCTCTCCTCTTGCCTCTCTGTCTCTCCCCGTTTCTGTTCCAGCCTTCCCCTCCCCCACCCCCGACCCCTCTTCTCCAGTCTGCCTCTCTCTTGCCTGCCGCTCATGTGGTCTGGGGGCTCCTTCCCCACGTCCCTCCACCCAGCCCTTTCCTCCCCTCTGATTGCTGCTACTTTACCCCTGACAGCAAGATACCCCAGGCTGAGATTTAGGGGGGAACTGGAAACTAGGGGGGGCACCCCTTCCAGGCTTCTCCCCAAACTTGGAATTTGGCAATTTCCACCCCAGGCCCCTTCACACGCGTCTGGAGCGCCCCCAGCGCTTCCTAGAACCCGTTTCTCCTTATCCCCCCAGTGCCCCTTTCTTAGAAAGCCCTCCAGCCCGTGCTTGTGCGTTTCTGTCCCTCTGCTGCGCATGCGTGTCCTCAGGGCTTTGCGCCCGCTGGGTCTGCGAGGCCCCGCTGCACCCTGGCCTCCCCTTCCTAACATCTGGAAGGCTCCTGCCTCCTCCCCCTCCCAAGCTGAGAGGGAGGGGGCTGGTCCCTCTGCGGGCAGGGGAAGAAAAGGATCTGCCACCGCTGCCTGTGTCCCCTGCTTAAAGATTTGCTCCCTTGGACGCCCTGCATCTGGGCTCAGAGCCGGGCCCCACAGCAATTCTCAGTGTCTGCACGGAGGCCCCTCCCGCTGCGGGGGCTCCGAGACACGCAGCAGGGACAGGTGCGCTCCAGGCTGGATCTGTGCGGCACAGGGAGGAGAGGGCGCCCCAGAGCCCAGCCCGCCATGGCCAGAAACAGGCGCAGTTTAGGGAGCATGTTCTGCGTCCCCTCTGGCCGGGCCTGCAGGCCTCTGCGATTGGCCCCTCGCTGAACCTGCCTGTCGTAAGGGGCCACCTGATGGCAGATGGTTCCCCCTCCCAGGCCCCATGGTGGCAAAGATGCCTTCAGGCTCACTCTTGATGCTGAAGGCACTAGACTTGGGAACCTTCGTCCTTCTCAACAGCCAGTTGCCTCTCGGTGGAGCCTGTGGGTCAGGGCACTGAGGTGTCCCTCTAGTGGCGGCAGGAAGGCGGGAGCAGAGTCCCAACATTTCTGGCAGAGACCCTCGACTCAGGAAGGAGAGGGAGGGGGAAGGGTCTGCAGCTGAAGCAACAGAGAGCAAGGACCCAGCGGCTGAAATGTCTTCTTTCTGCTTGTAGAAGCACGTGAGTGTTGCGCTCTGCCCTCTTTGGGTCAATGTAAAGCCACCAGGTATGCCTGGGGCTCTCCCTTGCTGAACACCTGTCCGCTGGAGGGGGGAGGGTCATGCGCGGCCAGTGTGACCGACTGGGGCCTCCAGCCTCCCCTTTCTCCTCTGCCGCTGGACTTGCCAGAGGTCTGCACCTCGGCCTTTGGACCAGGGACGGCTGTCGGCTCTGTGACCACGCGCCCCAGTTGACATGGGACTTACCTTCCTGTGTTTGTTGTCCTGGAAGAATTATCAACAGCGCTCCCTTTCCCTCTTGAAGTATCCCCGTTTGGGTGATAAAGTCTCCCCGGTGGGACCCGCCTGGGCTGGGTCATGGGTAGAACACGATTTCCAGCTGTGTCTGCAAGGGTGTCTCGGGGACAGATGAGGGTTTGACTCAGAGGACTCGGTAAAGATCGCCAGTGTGGGTGGGCATCGAACCGTCTGCTGACGTCCTGGAAAGAACAAGAAGGTGGAGGGAGATGAGTTCCTTCTCCGTGCTTGAGCTGAGATGTCCATCCTGTCCTGTCCTTGGACATCGGCGTCCTTGGCTCTTGGGGTTTGGGACTCAAACTGGGATTTTACCATCGTCCCCCCCTCCCTGCCATCAGGCCTTTGGACCGAATTACATCACCAGCCTTCCTGGGTCTCCAGTAGCAGATCATACGACTTCTTGGTCTCCGCAATTATGTGGATCCAATTTCTGTAATAAATCTCCCCATACACACACACACACACACACACACACACCCTCTCGGTTCTGTTTGTCTGGGGAGCCTTGACTCATACAGACTTGGGCACTGGCAATTGTTCTAAAGCAACAGAATATTAAGGACGAGCTTTCTGAATTGGCTCTGGGTTTCTGGAAGTGGCTCTCTGGTCTGATTCCATCTAAAGACGCCAAGGGCTGTTTTCCCTGCAGTAAAGAGCACGACGGTCACGACCTGAGGTGTTCACAGAGATGCACAAAATACCTGCGTTGGATACCAATGCACCTCTCAACCCCTCTAAGGTCCCACCAACCCCTCTAAGAAGCAGGGAGGCTCAGTGACTCTGTGTGTGGTTCTTTTGAACATTTGGGGGCAAAGCAGAGGGAATAGAGCGAGGTTCGTTGGTCACTGTTAATGTTACTGGGCAAAGTGGTGGGAGAGACAGGTGAGGCCCCGGCTGGGGTCACCGATTCTGTGACCCACAGCTTCGAGGTCTGCCCCGAAGGAGAACCTCAGTTCCTGCAGCCTCAGGGCTGAAACTACTGAAACCAAATGCAAAGATTCATCCAGCCTCGAGAGGTGAGGTGCGTACCGGTGGGGGTTGGGGGTTACGGGGGAGGAGGCTTGCATATCCATACGGGGAAGACATCCATTGCCAAGAACGGGATCCGGTGAAGAAGCAGGGAGGCCGGCCCACGGCCTTGGTGTGGGTGTGGGGCAGGCATGTGCTGGGCTGTGGGACCAGCCCACCTTGTGTGAGAGACTCTCTGTCTCTCCATATCTCTGTGTCTGTGGATTTTGATCTATGTCCCTCTCTGTTTCTGTCTCTCCCTGCACCTCTGATTTTGCTCTATAGTCCTCCGGGTCTGGTGAAAGGGTGGGCCTACGCCAGCCAACTCCATCTTGTTCTGTGTCCTTCACCTTGACCACACCTCCTCCCCTTGAGTAACCCCCCCCTCACCTGCCTAACAGGACTCGGACCCTTCCCCAGGACCCTTCCCCAGCCAAATGGCTGAGGCCATAGCCATTACCTCACCAACTGCCCCTAGGCCCCAATAAAAGCTTTGTCCTTTTGAAACTCGCTCTCTCTCCCTGGTATCTCACCGCTGCATCAGTGCAGGTAGGGGATTGAGCTCGAGCTAGCTCGAATAAAGGCTCTTTGCTTTTGCATTGGACTCGGCTCCCTAGTGGTCTTTGGGGATCACGAATTCTGGGCATAACATTTGGGGGCTCGTCCGGGATCCCCAAGACCCCCGAGGGACCCCCGACCTGGAGAGCCTGACTGGCCACGGTTAGTGTCTGTTTGTTCTGTCTTTTCTGTGTGAGCTCATTTCTGGAATTCTGGTAGTGCCCGATGCAGTCTAAGTGGACGCACTGGAGGACCACGGGCTGGGAGTTTCGGAAGACGTTCCGATCCTCCCTTCTGGAGGGACATGGAATCCCCTCAAAGGTCTGAGACGAGGCGGGTCGCTCCTGCTGGTTGGCGTGAGGCCGTCGTCTTTGGAGGGACGTGGAATCCCCTCATCGGTTTTGGAGGGACATGGAATCCCCTCAAATGTCTAAGCTAGCTCTCAGTTTTGCTTCCATGGAGTTGGAAGACTTTCTAGGGGCCCTCTGTTTATCTGTTTTCATGTTTCTCTGTTTTGTTCTGTGGACTTACTGGATGGACGTTATGGGACAGACTCAGACTACTCCTCTAAGTATTATGATTGATCACTTTAAGGATGTGAGGGGAAGAGCTAACAACCTCAGTGTGGAAGTCCGAATGGGTCGGTGGCAGTTTTTTTGTTCTAGCGAGTGGCCAACTTTCAATGTCGGATGGCCACCGGAGGGGACCTTCGACCTCCCTACCATCCACCGAGTCAGGAGTATCATCTCTCAGCCTAAGAGGGGCCATCTGGATCAGCTCCCTTACATTATCACTTGGCAGGACCTTGTAGAAGACCCACCCTCTTGGCTTAAGCCCTTCCTAACCCTGCTCCCTCCGGAGCCAAAACCCATTCTTGCTTTGCAGGAGACAGAGAAGAGGAAAAGTCTTACCCAGCCTTCGGCACCCCTCTACCCTGTCCTACAGGGGGGTACTGGAGAAGAATTAATTTTTCCTCCCCAGTATAACCCCTCTAGGATGCCGGAAGAACACCATCCTCCCCCTCTGGGGGAGGCAGACGTTGTTCCGAGAGCGGGAGGCGGAAATGCTCCAGGGGGAAGCCCGCCCTTTACCAGACAAAGGGCTCAGAGGGAGCAATCTGCCTCCACCGCCGACTCCACTATTCTGCCCCTGCGAGCCACCGGACCCCCAGACGCGGAGGGGAATCAGCCCCATCACTATTGGCCTTTCGCCACCAGTGACCTCTACAATTGGAAAGCTCAGAATCCTAAGTTTTCTGAGAAACCGGCAGGGCTTATTGATTTATTAGACTCTGTTCTTTTTACCCATCAGCCCACTCGGGATGATTGCCAGCAGCTTTTGCAGGTCCTGTTCACGACTGAAGAAAGAGAAAGAATCCTCAGTGGGGCCCGAAAACTAGTTCCGGGCGCAGACGGGAATCCCACCACCAACCAGGCTCAGATAGATGCCTCCTTCCCCTTAACTCAGCCCCAGTGGGATTTCAACACGGCAGAAGGTAAGGAGAGGCTCCGGGTCTACCGCCAGACTCTAACGGGGCGTCTCCGAATGGCTGCTAGAAAGCCAACCAATTTGGCCAAGGTAGGAAATGTACAACAGGGAAAAGATGAATCTCCGGCTTTTTAGAACGGATCATGGAGGCATTCCGTACCTATACCCCCATGGATCCAGAGGCTCCGGAAAGCAAGGCAGCTGTTATCATGGCCTTTGTAAACCAATCGGCCATAGACATTAGGAGAAAATTACAGAAAATAGATAGATTAGGAGAAAAAAGTCTGCAGGACTTACTGGTGGTAGCCGAAAAGGTCTATAATAACCGGGAGCCTCCTGAGGACAAGCAGGCTCGCGCCATGGCGGCTGCCAGCAGTAAGCAGACTCGAGACCTGGCCAGAACACTACTAGCTACCACTGCTGACTCCCCCGAGGAACGAGACCGCCGTCTCCGGCAGCTGGCAGATGATGCAAGAAAAGGTAAAAGAACCACCAAGGGGGGGAAGCAGAGGCTGCAGAAGGATCAGTGCGCACACTGCCAGGAGATAGGGCATTGGGCCCGAGATTGTCCGAAAAGGGCCGGCAGGAAGGGAGGCAAGACTGATCGAGTAAAAGTCCTAGAGCTAGATGAACTGAGTGATTAGGGGAGTCAGGGTTCAGACCCTCTCCCCGAACCCAGGGTAACTCTTAAAGTGGACCCCTGTTGACTTCCTCGTCGACACCGGAGCACAATGTTTGGTCCTCCGCACCCCACAAGGAAAACTAGCCAGCGAGAAGTCCTGGGTACAAGGGGCGACTGGTATGAGCCAGTATTCATGGACTACCTGAAGAACGGTAGATTTGGGGACGGGCCAGGTATGCCACTCCTTTATGGTAATACCAGAATGCCCCTACCCGCTGTTAGGACGGGACTTACTGACCATGATTGGAGCTCAGCTAACTTTCAGACAAGGGGGGCCTCAGGTCACCGATGGCAAGGGCCACCCCATCCAGGTCCTGACCCTGAAACTGGAGGATGAATACCTCCTCCACCAGGAGGCACTCCCGAGAGAGGATAATATAGACAGATGGCTACAAGAATTCCCCTCGGTTTGGGCAGAGACGGGGGGGATGGGACTAGCCGCTCACAGGACCCCAGGCCTGGTAGAGCTCAAGCCAGGAGAGACTCCGGTAAGGATCAAACAATACCCCATGTCTCAGGAGGCCCGGAAGGGGATCCAGCCACACATCTGGAGACTACGAAGTCTAGGGGTACTAGTTCCTTGCCAGTCTGCCTGGAACACCCCCTTACTGCCGGTCAAAAAGCCTCACACAAATGACTACCGACTGGTACAAGACCTCCAGGAAGTAAATAAGAGGGTCACGGACATACACCCAACTGTTCCCAACCCATATACTCTCTTGAGCTCCTTGGCGCCCTCCAGGGTCTGGTATACTGTACTAGATTTAAAGGACGCCTTCTTCAGTCTGCCGTTGGTACCCCAGAGCCAACCCTTGTTCGCCTTTGAGTGGCATGATCCGGAGGAGGGCTACAGTGGGCAACTCACCTGGACACGGCTACCTCAAGGATTCAAAAATTCACCCACCATCTTCGACGAGGCACTACACGAGGACCTGGGTGAGTACAGAAGGGAGCACCCTGGCCTCACCCTCCTACAGTATGTAGATGACATCCTGATTGCTGCCGACACGGCCAAAGACTGTGAGCGAGGGACCCAGGACCTGCTGGCTACCCTGGGGGCCTTAGGGTACCGGGCATCCACGAAGAAGGCTCAGATATGCAGGGAGAGGGTAAGTTACCTGGGATATATCCTGGAGGGCGGACAGCGGTGGTTATCAGATGCCAGAAAAGAAACTGTCCTAAAGATCCCTACTCCCACCTCCCGAAGAGAAGTGAGGGAATTCCTAGGATCAGCCGGCTACTGCCGCCTCTGGGTTCCAGGTTTTGCTGAGATCGCCAGGCCCCTATGTGAAGCTACCAAAGAGGGGAAAACATTTAAATGGGCTGAAAAAGAAGAAACTGCCTTTAATCAGTTAAAAAAGGCCCTCCTAAGTGCCCCAGCCCTGGGCCTACCAGACATTACGAAGCCCTTCCACCTCTTTGTAGACAAACATAAGGGAATAGCCAAAGGGGTTCTAACTCAAGCCTTAGGCCCCTGGAACCGCCCAGTGGCTTACCTGTCTAAGAAACTAGACCCAGTGGCTGCCGGCTGGCCGCCATGCCTAAGAATTATTGCGGCGACAGCACTCCTAGTCAAGGATGCAGACAAACTGACCCTAGGACAGGAGATCTGGATCACGACCCCACACGCCATTGAAGGGGTCCTGAAACAGCCTCCTGATAGATGGATGAGCAATACACGTATGACTCATTACCAGAGCCTCCTACTCAACCCTCCACGAGTGCGGTTCCACCCCAGTGCAGCCCTCAATCCTGCAACCCTGCTGCCCGACCCTGACCTAGGTGCTCCACTACATGACTGTGCGGGGATCCTGGAACAAGTACATGGATTCCGGACGGACCTGACCGGCCGGCCCCTCCCCGATGCCGAGGCTACTTGGTTCACTGATGGCAGCAGCTTTGTGCGAGACGGACACAGGTATGCGGGTGCAGCGGTGGTCACCGAAACGGACACCGTATGGGCGGAGGCTCTACCCTCCGGAACGTCAGCCCAGCGAGCAGAGCTCATAGCCCTCACCAAGGCGCTGATGCCGGGAGCTGGAAAACGGCTTAACATCTACACAGACAGCCGTTATGCATTTGCCACAGCTCATATTCATGGGGCAATTTATCAGGAGAGGGGGTTATTGACGGCAGAAGGACGGACTACAAAAAATAAGCAGGAGATACTTAACCTGCTTACGGCCTTATGGCTTCCTGCCAAGCTAGCCATTATCCACTGCCAAGGGCACCAAAAAGCTGATAACCCAGTAGCTAGAGGTAATCGAAAGGCTGACCAGGCAGCCAAGGCAGTCGCCCTTACTTCAGTCCCCACCATGACCATACAACTACCGGACCCGGGAGACCCAGTTTTACCAGACCAGCCCAAATACTCCCAGGAGGAGTGACAGTGGATCAAGAAACTCCCCACGGCCCAGGGGATAAAGGGATGGTCGTATACACCTAACAAGGAGCTCGTGCTGCCAGACCGGCTCGGAGTCTCAATATTAGAGCGCATGCATCGGTCTACTCACATGGGGGCCCGAAAATTAAAAGACTTAATCCGACATGCCGGAATCAAGATTCACCAACAGGACACCAAAATAGAGCAAGTTGTATCTGCCTGCAAGACCTGCCAACTCACCAATGCGAGAGCCACGTCAAATAAAAAAAAGGAACCAGGCTCAGAGGCACCAGACCGGAAGTCCAATGGGAAGTCGACTTCACTGAAGTCAAACCAGGAAAGTATGGTTATAAATATCTTTTAGTATTTACAGACACCTTCTCTGGCTGGGTGGAGGCATACCCAACCAAGCATGAAACGGCTCAGACGGTGGCTAAGAAGCTACTAGAAGACATCTTACCCGGGTCTGGTTTTCCTGCCATGGTAGGATCAGACAATGGACCAGCTTTTATCTCGCAGGTAACACAGGCAGTAGCCAAGGCGGTGGGGGCAAACTGGAAATTACCTTGTGCTTATAGGCCCCAGAGCTCAGGACAGGTAGACAGAATGAATAGAACCCTAAAAGAGACCCTTACCAAATTAACCATGGAGACTGGCGGGGACTGGGTGACTCTCCTACCGTACGCCCTTTACTGGGTTAGAAACACTCCTTACACTCTGGGTTTTACTCCTTACGAGATCATGTTTGGCAGGCCACCCCTGTTATTCCCAACCTTCAGGCTGAACTTCTTGCTGAGTTTAAAGATCAAGAACTTTTTCTTTCCTTGAGTGGGCTCCAGAGGGCGCACGAGGACATTTGGCTGCGCCTCCGTGCCATCTACGAGGCTGGGCCGATCCTGACACCTCATCAATACAGGCCGGGAGACTGGGTCTACGTCAAGAGGCACCACCGAGAGACTCTCGAGCCGCGCTGGAAGGGACCCTACGTCGTGGTGTTGACAACCCCCACCGCTCTCAAGGTAGACGGCATCGCGACCTGGGTCCATCACACCCACGCTCGGCCAGCGGACCCCTCCTCGATCCGGAAGGACGTTGTCATGCGATGGGCCATCAGTCGGGACCAACACAACCCGCTCAAGCTCAAGCTACAGCGCATTCGACCCACCTAATATTGGTAACTCTGTTAACTCTGCCTGTCATTGCTCATGCTGCCGGGAGTCCCCACGCCCCCCAAAATGTCACCTGGCAGATCATAGACACCAGCTCGGGGACAATACTTAATCAGACGTCCCAGAGCCACCCCAGGGACACTTGGTTCCCAGAACTTTGCGTACACCTCCAAACTCTGTTCCCCTTGTCACCATAAATGCAGCCGGTCCCATGATTGGGTCCCTAAGCTACATGACAAGGGGGGAATGAAAGGGCGGGCCTACACCGGCCGACTCCATCTTGTTCTGTGTCCTTCACCTTGACCACACCTCCTCCCCTTGAGTAACCCCCCCCTCACCTGCCTAACAGGACTCGGACCCTTCCCCAGGACCCTTCCCCAGCCAATCGGCTGAGGCCATAGCCGTTACCTCACCAACTGCCCCTAGGCCCCAATAAAACCTTTGTCCTTTTGAACAGAGAGGTCCTTTTGAACCTCTCTCCCTGGTATCTCACCGCTGCGTCGGTGCAGGTAGGGGACTGAGCTCGAGCTAGCTCGAATAAAGGCTCTTTGCTTTTGCATCAGACTCGGCTCCCTGGCGGTCTTTGGGGATCACGAATTCTGGGCATAACACTGGCTGCCTCTCCCTCCCTACGCGCCCTCTTTCTCTCTGCTGATGTGATGATATGAAAGCCCTGTTCTCACGCAACCCCCTCCGCCCTGTCACGGGCCCAGGTCAGGCCCGGCAGGTGAGGCCTTGTTCTCCATCTCCGCCTGGGGTGTTTGGACGTCAGATGCATCTGCGTGGGGGAGTGGAGGGTCAGAGCCTGGGGACTCAGCAGGGGAGGGAAGAGGGTCTCTTATCACCTGGTGGAGCCAAGGCCCCAGCCCGTGGCAGTCTTGCCAGGGCCCAGCCCGGGCCTGCAGCCTCCAGAAGGGAGGGCAAAATGCTCATAGGAACGCAAGCCTGTCCCGGCTCTGGACATTTCACGACATCCACATCTAATTCCTTTCAGGGGCCGTAGACGATTCGTAGCGTTGAGACTGCAATGTTTCATCGATCATTTTTAAAGACGGAGGCTGAAAGACCCCCATCCCCTGGGCAGCCCCCCACCCCCCCCCCAGGGACGTTGCTGGCCAGTTTCTAAAAGCTCCCGTAAATCTTCCAGTCGACGGCACACTCGAGCATTATTGATTTGGCTAAAGGATAATTTTTTCGTATGCAAATAGAAATGAACAGGTGGATGTCACTGTAGTGGGTCAAGCCCTGTGGGTAAAACTCCGTGCTGCCCTGTGGTCCCTAAAGGTCCCTTTGGGTGTGTGCTCTGCTGTGTGACCGGGAGGCTCTCAGAGCTCAAGTCCTGGGCCCTTCTGCAGGAAACAGAGAGGAAGGACCTCAGCACGGAGGGGTGGTAGACGAAACACAGCCGTCAGTCAAATTTGAGCTGCAGATAAACACGAAATAATTTTTCAGCCTATGTCCCAGATCTCACATGGGATGAACACAGAGACAAACACAGATGGTTCTATGTCCCAGAACCATCGTCCGACCCCAGCTTGGTGGGGAAGCTGCTCCAGTGGGCGCTGAGCCCCCCAGATGCCGTTTTCTTACAGATCCTGTCAGTTTTATTTTTATTTTATTCTATTTTATTATTTTAATTTTACTTTTCTTTATTTTGAGAGAGTGAGAGCACATGCAGAGGAGGGGCAGAGAGAGAGGAGAAGAGAGAATCCCAAGCAGGCTCTGCACTGACAGATGCGGGGCTCGATCCCATGAACCATGGGATCATGACCTGAGCTGAGATGAAGAGTCAGACACTCATCCTCTCTGTCTCTCTCTCAAAAATAAAGGAAGAAACATTAATTAAAAAAAAAATAAAATAAAAAGGGAGCGCCTGGGTGGCTCAGTCGACTGCGGCTCAGGTCATGATCTCGCGGTTTGTGGGTTCAAGCCCCGCGTCGGGCTCTGTGCTGACAGCTGGGAGCCTGGAGCCTGCTTTGAATTCTCTCTCCCTCTCTCTGTGTGTCAAAAATCAATGAACATTACAAAAATAATAAAAAAAGAAAGAGTCGGACACTTAACCGACTGAGCCCCCAGGCTCCCCAGATCCGATCAGTTTTAGAGGTGCTTTGCCAGGCTCACCTGGAGCAGTGGGCTCAGGAGGACGACCAGCCTCTCTGGGGGATCCCCAAGCGCCCAAGCTCAGCCAGATGAGAGTAAAAGCGGGTCTGGAGGGGCTGCAGGGGTGCGGCTGACAGCCTCCCCCCGGGCCGGCCCATCTCCCGGCAGTTTCCACCTTCCCTGACAGCGGGAGGTGCCGGCAGTGACACTAAGGCCACTGGTTCTCCCGCGGATAATCGAGGGCTGGCGAGGGGTCCGTCACCACCTGGCTGGCGCGTTCAGCTAGTCGTTGTGTGTGGCCCGCTGTTGCAACGGGACTGGGGACGTCTCTCATGAGGCGCCTGAGTCCCCGCGGACACCGCCCGGGACCCCCGGGATGCCGCGGCAGAACCCCTGGGGCCAGGGAGCACCTTGCCAGCCGTCACGCCTGGGAGCCGGCACCGCCCCGGGGCAGCGGGGCCGAGGAGCCCGTGCGCTCCCACCCGCCTCGGTGCGCGGCACCGGTGACGTCACTCACCGCACCAAGGTGCCAGCACGTGGCATCCGTTCTGTCACCTGAACTCTTCTGCCTGCTCCGCCGCGTCTCGGTAGCAAAGTGGCCAAGGCAGACGCGGCACCGTGAGGTGCTGGGCAGAACGGCTTTCCTCACGGGAGAAGAGGCAGAGGGATCGGCTTCCGCAGCGGGCATCACGCCCCCGGGGCCCCGAGTCCCTCCCAGGAGCAGACACGGGGCCATCGGCCTGCACGCACCCCTCTCGCGCTGCACCCGAAGGACCCCGTGCCCTCCCCACGGGGGACAGACGGAGCAGCGCTGGGCCAGGTGCCACGGGACGCACACGCGTCAGCAGAACAGAGGAGCACGCGGGGAGCGTGACGGGGGGGACAGATGCTCTGCACCAGGGGACATGAGGACTCTGCCTCCTGGCGAGGAGGAGCTCCAGGCCCCTGTCCCCGTCCCCACGTAGCCGCGCGGGGGTCGAAAGTCGGCACGCGAGAGGCCTCTCCCAATAATCACCACGATCCGGCAACCCCACCTCCGAGAACAAACCCAAAAGAAGTGAGAACAGGGTCTCGGAGAGATATTCGCGCACCCGCGTTCACAACAGCGTTACTCACAACAGACAAAAGTTGGAAGCCGCCCAGACATCCGTGGAGGGCGGCCGCGCAGGCAAATGTGTAGATGTGCCATGGGAGGTTATTCAGCCTAAGAAGGAAGGAAACCGCCGTGCTCGTGGCTGAACCGCGAGGGCGTTAGGCTAACAGGGCGCCTCCCCCCACGCGCCGCGTGTCGAGAACATTCCCACTCCGAAAGCACAGCAGGGCCGCGGGGGGCTGGGGTGCAGCTGTTCAGTGGGGGCAGACTTCCAGTTTCTCGGGTCTGCCACACGACAAGCCACACGCTGGAAAACGGTAAGGGTGGTAAGTTTGATGTGTTTTTGCGACCATCAATAAAGAGCATCTGTTTATTGTCCTAAAACTGCTGTGTGCAGACTCAGGGTGGGTCTCGCGACTTGCGTACTGAGTCCCAGGACGCTGGCCTCCCAAAGAGGCCCTCGTCCTCCAAACCGGTGAGGACAGTAGGTTGCACGGCCAAGGGGGACGAAGGCTGCAGAATTAAGGTGGCCCATCCGCCTAGCTTTGAATGGGGGGATCGTCCCGGATTACCGGGGTGAGCCTGACGTAATCACAAAGATCCTTAAAAGAGGAATGAGGAGGCCAAGGAGGTCAGAGGGCTGTGACATGAGGGGGTGTCATCCTGTGCTGTGGATGGAATCGTGTGTCCCCAAAATGCATAAGCTAAAGCCCTAGGTCCTGGTGTGACCAGAACTGGATCTAGGGGCTTCAGGGGGCGATTAAGGTCAGACTCGGCCATCGGGTGGGGTGCCCCAATCCCATAGGACTGTGGCTCCCACTCTCTCCACCACGTGGGGACAAGAGGAGAGCCACTGTCTCCAGCCAGGGTGTGAGAACATACCAGAAGCCACTAGAAACCAACCGGACCATATCTACATCTGGGACTTCTCACATCCAGAGCTGTGAGGCAGTACGTGTCTGTGGTCAAAGCCCTCCATTCTGCAGAGGCTGAACTGGCGGGCACTGGCTTTGAAGACAGAAGAAGCAGGGGGAGGGGGTGCAGCTAGCAACGGGAGAGAGCCAGGAAATCACTTCTCCCTTAGAGTCTCCAGAAGGAACAAAGCCCTGCCGACACCCGTGTCAGACCCCCCCTGCCACAGAACCGTGAGGTAATAGATTTGCGTTGTTTTAAACCACCGATTTTGTGTTAATTTGTTGTGGCAGCAATAAAAAACTAACACCTATACCAAGCTTGAATGAAAAAATGTTAGGCTTTCCCTCAGCCTAACATCTGTGGTTTTAGATTCTAGCATATTCTCTTAACCTCTTTAGAACTTGCAGTACGAGTCCAGTTGTTTTCAAAGTCTTTCATAATAGCCCCCAATTGTTATACATCTCTTTTCCTCGGTCTTCCTTCTCTTCCTTGCCCACGGACACAGTGAGGGAAACTACCCACAGAATTCGGGATTTGGTTGTACAATGGCTTTGCGTGAGGTCATAATGATTTTTGCTTTGTTTCCAAAATTGACTCCATTATGGTGCTTACCCAGATGCTGTGAGCTGTGTTAGTTTAGGAGCAGTGATAAAGCCAACGTCTGTGGGAATGACATACAATGGCTCTTTATTGCCTTTGTAACTGATTCCTCATAGTTATTGTGAATGCAGAGTTTCGGTCCCTAAATGTAAATATGTAACTGAGGCTCATCTGCCATATTTTAATTGGTTTACAGTGCATGGAGGAATTTGCATGCATTCTGCCACCTGGAAGAACTTTACATCATCTGTGAAGTTGGATATTTACCAACACACTCTCTATATAGCTACAGTGTAATATGATTTTAAATAGACACCAGCCCTTCCCAACACTCCACACTGGTAGTTTGAGAATAATCTCCCTGTGGAAACTGGAAGGAGCTTTTTGTTTTATGCATTTTTCACCTAGGTTATTAGGTGCATATGCGTTTATGTTGTTATATAACTTCCTGGTGGGTTAACCCATTTATCATAGTGAAATGACTCTCTTTATCTCCAGTAATGTGTCTTAACTTAAAGTCTACTTCATCTGGAGCTTAGTGTCAGTATAGATAAGCCAACTTGCTTCTGGTTAGTTCTTCCATTTATCGATTTCAACAGTCCACTTCACATTTTCTCTGCCCTAGGTTAGGTAGTGTACCTTGAAAACAGCAACAAGTATGTGTGGCTTCTTTTTATCCAGTCTGGAAATCTTTGTCTTTTAATTGGATTATTTAATCCATTTATATTACATAAAGTTCACAATTCTTTGGATTTATTTCTTATCCTCTTACTGTTGGTTTTGCTTTTGCCCTACATTTATTATCTCCATTTATTCTCTTCATTCTTGCCTTTAAAAAATTAATCAAGTATGTTATATATTCCATTTTGCCCCTCTAATAGTGTGGTGGCTATAAATGTTTTTACTATACTTCAAGCCAAGATAAACAACCCCTGTAGAACAAATTATAAGCCCATTCTGGAGTCCAGAAGGCAGTCAGCCTAGAAGATAGCAATCTCGAAGCATCTTTTGATGGCAGAGAGAGGAGAAATGGCAGTGGCAATTTTGATAAATTTTCTGGTCTGTAGTTTGAATGATTCTTGTGATAGCAGTCGATATTCTTGTAACGGAACCCAAGGCTATCTGCCTGATGCACAGAAAAGCCAATCACTGGGACATCAGGTACACAGCAAGGAAAGAGTTTATTCGAGAGGCAGCCAAATGAGGAGATGGGAGGGCAAGCCTCAAATCCACCTCCCAACAGGGGGAAAGAACAAGTTTTTTTATAATCATAAGAGTTGAGATTACATATTGGTGTAAAGGGTGGGGAGACATGACTATCCATGAGGAATGGTGGACCCTGAGCATTGTGCGAATACCTATGTAAGATACATCCCATGTTCACTTTGGGGTGGGGACTTAACATCAGGATGAGGCAAAATTCAGCCCCTAATGCCAGGAGGTGACCTTAGGACGACAAGGGGAAGGGGTCATGGGCATATGCTCCAAGAGGTGGTATAAACTGGATGGGGTCTTGGGCTCGTCATCTTGGGTAAGGAATGCACGGCCTTGCTTGTTCAAAGGCTAAGACTGTATCAGGTGACCTTGAGTCTAGCTTCTGCAGAGACAGCCTGTGGGTTCATTAGCGGGGTCTGAAAAGACACAGTAGCCGCTTTGGGGGAAACAATTCTCTGAAAAACAAGTTTCAACCCCACACTGCCGTAGGTATGAAAGTTGTCCAAACATGATCCATTGTGGTGATCTCTCTAAAGTTTATATGAAGTCATTCAGCTTTAGCTTGTAGGGCTTTGGGGGAAAAGGCAACTTTATTTAAGATTGAATTCAAAATTTGTTAAAAACAGATACAAATAAAAAGGCAATTTTAGATGTTAATAATATTATGTCAGAAGCATGGGAGAAAAATTGAAAATGTTAATTATTGGGGCACCTGGTGGCTCAGTAGGCTAAGCTTAAGACTTCGGCTTAGGTCGTGGTCTCACGGTTCGTGAATTTGAGGGCCATGTTGGGATCTGTGCTGACAGCACAGTTTATTTACCCACTCGGCTACTAAGAGACATCTTGGTTGCTTCCAAGTTTCGGCAATTATGAATAAAGCCACCATAAAATATATGTGTGCAGGTTTTCGTGTGGCCATTCTGAGAGGTGTGTAGTGGCATCTCGTTGTTGTTTTAATTCCCATTTCCCCGATGAGTAGGACGTGAAGCATCTTTTCATATGACTATTTGCATTTCTATATCTTCTTTGGGGAGGTTGGGATGCTTGGCCCATTCTTCAACCAGGTTGTGTGTTTTCTTATGGTTGAGTTTTAAGAGTTCTCTGAAAAAAAAAAAAAGAGTTCTCTGCATGGTTTGGTGGTAGCTTATGGTTGAATTTTAAGAGTTCTCTGTATGGGTTGGTGGTAGTCCTTCATCAGATGTGTCTTTTGAGAATATTTTTCCCACAGTCTGTGGCTCTTCTCATTTTTTGACTCCCATTCATGAAGACTGACCAGGCGACAGCCACTGCTGAGTCCCGATCTGCCCACAGCAGAGACCAACACTGAATCCCCAATATGGCACCATTCCCTGGGCACTTGGGGCTCCCCGTGCCTCTGAATCAACAGGCAAAGAAGGGAGTGACAGCGTTGGCTACAGTGATTGATCCTGACTACCGAGGGAAATTTGGACTGCTACTCCCCAGAGGAGGTGAGGAAGAGCATGTTGGGATACAGGACATCCAGGAGGCCTACTAATGGCTCAGACTCTCCAGGAATGAGAGTTTGGGTCACCTGCCAGGAAAGCACCACAAGCAGCTGGGGCAATGGGAGCACTGAATGGGGAGTGGGAGGAGCAGATTCTAAATAGCCACTGTGACTGCGTGACCCGTTGTAGGAAGTGAGGGCTGCAATTGTCATGAGCGTTTCCTCTCATTTTGTCATGAATAACTTTATGTATATACAGATCTGTATCGGGCAAATATCCTTGCCTTCTTTCCTCTCGTATTTCCTTATCATGTAATGTAAGCTTTATTCAGTTTATGTAAGTGATTACGTAGCATTAATTTTCCATAATAGTATATGTGAGTTATAACTTATCAGGAGGAGAGTAAACGTCACTCAAGGACTAGCCTTCCTCCTCTGCGGAAGGAATTAGTGCATTTCTGATGTACGCAGGATGGTGGTTGTATCACGTTGGGAGAAATTATTACCTCGTTATTGTCTTTATTTGGAGAGTAGGTTTGGTTTAAGGGGATGGATATGGGTGCCCAGGTGACAAGCAGGGGAAGTGTGGTGATTAATTTTGTGTCACCTTGACTGGGCTAAGGGGTGCTTAGCTGGCGAAACATTATTTCTGGGGGTGTGTCTATGATGGTGTTTCCAGCGGAGATTAGCATGTGAATCAGTAGACTGAATTAAGAAGATGGCCTCACCAGTGCAGGTGGACACCATCCAAGTCACTGGGAGCCTGAATGTAACCAAAAACCAGAGGAAGGGAGAATTTGTTCTCTCTGCTTGAGCTGAGACATCTGTCTTCTGCCCTAAGACATCTGTGCTTCTGGTTCTAGGGCATTTGGATTCAGACTGGGACTCAGCATCGCCCCCCACCCTCAGATTCCCAACCCATCTATGCCACTGAATCACATCAGCAACTTTCCTGGGTCTCCAGCATGCAGACAGCACATGCTTGGACTTCTCAGCCACATAACTGCATGAGCCAATCCTATAATAAATTCTCTCCTCCCTCCCTCTCTCCCCCCCTTCCTTTCTGCCTGCATGCCTTCCTTTCCATCTATCTATCTATTTCTGTCTATCATCTGTCAATCTATCATCTGTCTATTATCTATCAACCTATCATCTATCTATCTATCTATCTATCTATTATCATCTCTTGGTTCTGTTTCTCTGGAGATCCTGACTTAGCAGGATTCTTGTTAAATTGGACAGCGCAGAGGTGAACAAGGATTCCAGAAGTCAGAGCTAGTTGGGTAGTGTTTGGTCAACCAGAGCATTTTTGTCCCTGTGGTGTGACACACGTGTGCTTGCACATTTGAAGGCCATTATGTTTGTGGCCATTTGTTTTACACATTAAAAATCACTACCGTACGACCCAGCAATTGCACTACTAGGTATTTATCCAGAGGATACAAAAATGCTCATTTGGAGGGGCACATGCACCCCGATGTTTATAGCAGTGCTATCAACAGTAGCCAGATTATGGAAAGACCCCAAATGTCCATCGACTGATGAATCGATAAGGAAGATGTGGTATAGACACCCAATGGAATATTACTCGGCGATCAAAAAGAATGAAATCTTGCCATTTGCAACTACGTGCATGGAACTATAGGGTATTATGCTAAGCGAAATAAGTCAGTCAGAGAAAGACAAATATATGATTACACACATGTGGAATTTAAGAAACAAAATAGATGAACATAGGGGAAGGGAAGGGAAAAAAAAGATAAAAAACAGAGAGGAAGGCAAACCATAAGAGACTCTTAAATACAGAGAACAATCTGAGGGTTGCTGGAGGGGAGGGGAGTGGGGGGATGGGCTAGATGGGGGATGGGCACGAAGGAGGGCTCGTGTTGGGACGAGCACTGGGCGTCTTATGCAAGTGACGAGTCACTGGGCTCTGCTCCTGAAACCGATACTACACTGTTAACTGGCTTGAATTTAAATGAAAGAAAACAAGAAAAAGAAAAAACTCGATACACTGCCTAAGATTCCCCTTTGCTTTTTGGCGACTTTCCGTCTCATTTTTCTGCCTCCTGACCCCACGTCATAAACGTGTGGCCAACTCCCTGTGGCTTTTCTCCGGATCTGGCACTGCAGTCCTCGCTGACTTGGCACTCCTGAATCCCAGCTGCCGTCTCCCCAGGCCTGTGGGATTTCCAGAAACCCTGGTGGCCCCACTGCCTCTTTGCAGGGACCTGGGTTTCTCGGTCTCTCCCTCGTGTTAGGAGTCAGCAGACGCCTGAAGGGAGAGCAGAATGTGGGCTCCCACAGCTCTTTCTTCCCTTTGCTTGGAGACCTTAGCCCCGAACGTCCTGGCCACCCGACAGCTCTCCGCACGTCACCCAGACCCTCCTTGCCTTTTCCTGATGTTCTCAGGCAGCGACAGCCCAGGGCAGCTGCTCTGCGGAAATCTCCCGGATCCTAGAGGCTTCACCTCTGGCTATGCCACCTCCCGAATACAAATAATACAGAGTGCCAAGTCAGAGCGGGTCGTAGGGCGTCCGGAATCTGTTCTGATTTTATTATATCACTTCTGTGGATTCCGAAGGGCAGGGTGTCTCATGCTGTGTCTGCGGATGTTGCACAAGTAGTCCAGAAGGTCTCAGCGTCCTCGGAGGATTTTTCAAATTTCTGTGTTTTCATTTCCAAAGTAGTTTTTAAAAATCTATCGCCAGTTATTAAAAACAAAACAAAACAAAACAAAACAAAAAGCTCCTCACTCAGTGTTATTTGCAGTTGAGAACATATTCCTAAAAGGCCTTGGATTTTTCCACCATGATTTCACAGTCTGGGGCCACACATTCACTTAGGGGACGGAGGGCTCTCTTCAGGTTGAGGGAGAACCCTTCCTTCAGAGGAAATCCCACACCAGGCAAGGGGGCCGGCGCGACAGAAACAGGTGCATCTCCGCGAAGTCGGTGTCTCCTGTGGTCGTTGAGAGACGTCCCTGCAAGGATTCCTCTGACATTTATGCTGAGGCTTCTGTAAGGAGAGATGACCTTTCATTGGCTCCCAGCAGGGACGAGATAGTTCAACATGGTGCATGCAGTGTGATAGCCACATATTAACAATGCAAGCAATGATATTTGTGGTGTGTCCCTTGTATATTATTATTTTTTTTTAATTTATTTTTTGGGACAGAGAGAGACAGAGCATGAACGGGGGAGGGTCAGAGAGAGGGAGACACAGAATCGGAAACAGGCTCCAGGCTCCAAGCCATCAGCCCAGAGCCTGACGCGGGGCTCGAACTCATGGACCGTGAGATCGTGACCTGGCTGAAGTCGGACGCTTAACCGACTGCGCCACCCAGGCGCCCCATATTATTTTTTAATGTCTATTTATTTACTGTGAGACAGAATGAGAGTGAGTGGGCAGAGAGAGAGAGAGAGAGAGAGAGGGAATCCCAAGTAGGCTCTGAGCTATCAGCACAGAGCCCCACATGGGGCTCGAACTCATGAACGGTGAGATCATGACCCGAGCTGAAAATCAAGAGTCAGACTGAGCCACCCAGGGGCCCCTCCCTTGTCTATTCTTTAAGAACATTTGAATTGTGCCATCTACCCCACATCTCTGTTCCTGTTTCAGTATAAAAGTAATTATCCACAGCCCTCTCGGGAAAGGTACTATTTTTACATTGGGAATCTGGAGAAGGTTCCAGAGTGCACCTGCCCCTCAAGTGGCCCTGCTCTGGTGGCAGCTGGGCTCAGCGGTTCCTGGCCTTCACGGACGGGGTTCCCTGACCTGGGTCAAACCCATGTTGCTATCGGAGACTCCCGGAACCTCATGCCCCCTCTGCAGCCGGGAGAGGGTACCCGGGTCTTCTGGTGGCACAGACGCCTCCACACCTGCTCGACCTAGTGTGCTCACTTCCTCAGGTGCTCCCGGTCACACACCCACGTCTCAGGCCTTGTCACCGCCATTCCTGCCTCTCTTGAATGCTGCTGACCTCCCCTGTTCAGTGTTGACCTCCCCCTTTCAGTGCTGACCTCCCCCGTTCGGTACTGACCTCCCCCGTTCGGTGCTGACCTCCCCTGTTCGGTGTTGACCTCCCCCATTTGGTGCTGACCTCCCCCATTCGGTGCTGACCTCCCCCATTTGGTGCTGACCTCCCCCGTTCGGTGCTGACCTCCCCCATTTGGTGCTGACCTCCCCCGTTCGGTGCTGACCTCCCCCGTTTGGTGCTGACCTCCCCCGTTCGGTGCTGACCTCCCCTATTCAGTGTTGACCTCCCCCGTTCAGTGTTGATCTCCCCCATTGGGTGCTGACCTCCCCCCCATTTGGTGCTGACCTCCCCCATTCGGTGCTGACCTCCCCCATTCGGTGCTGACCTCCCCCGTTCAGTGCTGATCCCCCCCAACGGTGTTGTGTTGACCTCCCCCGTTTGGTGCTGACCTCCCCCGTTTGGTGCTGACCTCCCCTGTTCAGTGTTGATCTCCCCCATTGGGTGCTGACCTCCCCCGTTCAGTGCTGACCTCCCCCATTCGGTGCTGACCTCCCCTATTCAGTGTTGACCTCCCCCGTTCGGTGCTGACCTCCCCAATTTGGTGCTGACCTCCCCCGTTCGGTGCTGATCTCCCCCATTCGGTGCTGACCTCCCCCATTTGATGCTGACCTCCCCCGTTTGGTACTGACTTCCCCCATTCGGTGCTGACCTCCCTGTTCAGTGTTGACCTCCCCCGTTCGGTGCTGACCTCCCCCATTAGGTGCTGACCTCCCCCATTTGGTGCTGACCTCCCCTGTTCGGTGTTGACCTCCCCCGTTCGGTGCTGACCTCCCCCATTTGGTGCTGACCTCCCCCGTTCAGTGCTGATCCCCCCCATTCAGTGCTGACCTCCCCCATTTGATGCTGACCTCCCCCATTCGGTACTGACCTCCCCCGTTCGGTGCTGACCCCCCCTGTTCGGTGCTGACCTCCCCAATTTGGTGCTGACCTCCCCCATTCGGTGCTGACCTCCCCCATTTGGTGCTGACCTCCCCCGTTCAGTGCTGATCCCCCCCATTCAGTGCTGACCTCCCCCATTTGATGCTGACCTCCCCCGTTCGGTACTGACCTCCCCCGTTTGGTGCCGACCTCCCCCATTCGGTGCTGACCTCCCCAATTTGGTGCTGACCTCCCCCGTTCGGTGCTGACCTCCCCCATTTGGTGCTGACCTCCCCCGTTCAGTGCTGATCCCCCCCATTCAGTGCTGACCTCCCCCATTTGATGCTGACCTCCCCCGTTTGGTCCTGACCTCCCCCGTTCGGTGCTGACCCCCCCCCCCCGTTCGGTACTGACCTCCCCCATTCGGTGCTGACCTCCCCTGTTCGGTGTTGACCTCCCCCATTTGGTGCTGACCTCCCCCGTTCGGTGCTGACCTCCCCCATTTGGTGCTGACCTCCCCCGTTCAGTGCTGATCCCCCCCATTCAGTGCTGACCTCCCCCATTTGATGCTGACCTCCCCCGTTTGGTACTGACCTCCCCCGTTTGGTCCTGACCTCCCCCGTTCGGTACTGACCTCCCCCGTTCGGTGCTGACCCCCCCCGTTCGGTACTGACCTCCCCCATTTGGTGCTGACCTCCCCCGTTCAGTGCTGATCCCCCCCCATTCGGTGCTGACCTCCCCCCTTCGGTGCTCAGCTCCCCCCTTCAGTGCTCAGCATTAGGCACCCGGTGCTTCCTGGGCACGTGTCTGCGTGGGCCCTGGGCTAGCAACAGGTGCCAGACACAGAGCAGGCACACCAGCAGAGTGACCCATGATGGTGACAGTGTGACAGCCCCGTGGGAGGCAGTGAGCTCGATGTGCAGCCGAGCGCGGGGAGACGACACCTAACTTAGCTGACTGTTTTGGGCGGCACAGGGTTTTGCGATGGTCGTGAATGACAATTCCCGAAGGCCATCAGTGGAGACGGGAGTGGGGGGGGGTGGCGCTTAAAGTCCTTGGCCACTGCGATCTCCACGCTCTTTAGCAAACATTGTCCCCGATCCTTGCGAGCACTTCTGACGGGGACAGAGCAGGAGGGTGGAGGGGCCGGGAGCGCCGGGTAGAGCCCCTCAGGGCACCCACTGCAACCGGGAGGTCCGGCGCCCTCCTCCGCCGGCTGGTTTTGCTGTCCGGTGGGTATGATGGGATGTCGGCTCACCCGGCCCGGCGTCCAGCACATGGTGGGAAGCCTTCAGCCCGCGGAAGCTCTTTCCTCCTCAGATTTTCCCACTATTTTATGGCCCATCGGACTCTGACGCCAGCTTCAAACGGGCCACGCTGGCACCGAAAAGGCAGCAGCAAAAGAGGCCTTTGGAGCGGAGAGATCAGAAAGACAGGCCGGGAGGGAGGGAGGGGCCCAGGGCTCCCGTCCCACTCGCCGGCTCCCCTGCCCCATTTATCCCTTCAGACTGGGGCCACCTCTCAGCCCCGCATCAGGCCTCAGGGAGGCCCTTGTATAAACATCATGCGTTTTCCTAGGATATCTGTTTTACTCAGATTTTTTTTTCCAACGAATTGATCACTTTGGTGTGAACACAAGAGCTGAGAATCGAGAAGGCAGAGGGCAAATGGTCGATGATTTTTAAGGGCTTACGAGGGGCATCACCATTAACCAAGGCTCTTGCATCATCAGTACCCCACCGCCCGGCCCTGTCCTCCCTCCAGAGCCCAGCAGGGACCCTGTTTCGGGGACTGCTCCCTGCAGAGGTGAAGTTGAGGGCCTGTGCAATTCTCCTGTCAACCACTAGAGGGACACACGCCAGAACCGAGCAGCAGAAACACCGTCTGAGTTTCTGAGCCCGGCTCACCCTGAGCCCAAGGGTCCTGCCTCAGTCACACCCGGCTGTCCCTGGAGATCTGGCCTGCGGTATAAACATAGTTCTCGGTGTCTAGATGCAAGATAACACAAAGTTTCATTTCAGACCCACTTCCAATCCATCGCAGGGAACACTGCAGTTAGGGAAGCTCCCTGAGAAGGTAGGGAGATTTGAGGCTGCTCGGTGATGTGTCTCGTGAAGGGGGGCGGTGCCGGAAGCTATTGCTTTAAGATACTTTAAGAAAACAGGGGTTTATAGGCGGGATGCTTATAATAAAATTGGCCAAATGTTGGACACTGCTGGGGCTTGGAGGAGGGCGTGTGGAGATTTATTATTCCATTCTCTTTACTTCTAAGAGGCTTGGGCTTTTCCAGAACGAACAGGAATATTGATACTCCTGTGCCTTTCTCTTGGAGACGCTGCCCATCTGGGATAGGTTCACGATCCCCTCTAGTGGTGGCTGGGAAGACGGCGGCTGAGTCCTGCAAGCCTGGGTCAGAATCTTGTGGAAGAAGTGCGCCAGGTGCCCCGCAGAGGGCGTGGGCTGGGCCAGGGGGCGGAGGAGGGTTCAAAGCCAGAGAATTTTACGTACCAATTGCTACACAGTGCTTCCAAATTAAGTGCTTACGTGGGGATGTTTTCTTAAAAAAGAATTAAAATGGAATTTTTCGTTCTCAAATGTTCAAGGTAAACAATCTTGCAGGCTTGTACCCCCGATTCACATAACTTCCAGCTCAGGCCGAGGACCTCCCCCCCGCCCCCCCCCCCCCCCCCCCCCCCGCCCCGGGTTACTGAGTAGCCATCACACTGAGAGCCAGGAGCTCGGAGCCCACATGGGTCACCGCGTGGAGCCAGTCCCGGGACCGGGTGGGCACGCAAGCCTCGCCCAGGTCTGTTTCGTGCCCTGACCCTGGTTTGTATTCCCCCCTCTCCCTCACTGTCCTGCTCTGTTGTTGGTGAGCCGTTCTGAGCCCCCGTAGTGGTCTGTGAGAGGAAAGGGACACGAGCCAACACCTGACATCGGTGATATGATTTTAAATTAGCTTCTATTTACGGAAGATCCTGTGTGCTGTGCAGGCTCCCGTCACCGATGCCGGGCACACGGAAGGTGGGGGCCACGCCGTCCGTTTGCAGGAGGACACGGGTGTTCGGGGAGGTCACATGGCTGCACCGGATCCGGGTACAGTGTGCCCTGGGGTCCACCACCTGGGGATGGAGGGACGGCACAGCTGCAGCCCAGGTACCCTGGGCCCCTCCTGGGGCACCCACTCGGTCCCACGGAGTAACCGCCTGCAGCTCTCAGGGACCGGGGAGAACAGTTACGACCCACCAGTGGTGCAAGGGCCCAGGAGGTAGGCGAGAGCATAACGAAACCGTCGTCATCAAATATGGAAAAGAGGGCTTTCTCTAGAGCAATCCGTTTGCTTGGATCTCACGGTCACGGAGTCGTATAACTCAGTCGGTCTCAAACGAGCGTTTGCGGACCCAGGGGGGACATGCCAGGTGTGTTTGGGATGAGAAAAGCGTGGGGCCCTTCCCGAGAAAGTTTTCGTATGGCAGGTTTGTTGTTTGTTGTTTTTTGGGGGGGAGGGGTTGGCTTTTTTTTTTTTTTTTTGCGAGGAAAAATGTAAATCAGCAACAATAGCAAAAACTGGCTTTAGCAGCCTGGTGACAAAACCCGCCGTTGCAGTGCCGATACGTGACTGAGACGTCATAGTCCTGAGTTTCATTCTCCTAAATCAGTGTTTTTGAACCTCATGTCCTCAGACACGGTCTGGGAGGCTCTGAGAAACTTCTCCTTGAAAGTGAACTGGGCTCAAGTCCGAGAACCTGGCAGCAGGGGATCGGAGCTCCCCCTTGTGGCTGCTGGAAAAAAAGACGCATTCCACTTCCTCCATTTTTCCCTGAAACCACCGTTTTTCTCTGAAACCACAGTTCTCAATCCGTTTGCTCATGTGACTCCTTAGCACGCTTAACAAATGTTGAGGATCCTAGGGTGCCTGAGTGGCTCATTGAGCGTCCATCTTTGGCTCAGGTCATGATCTCGCGGTCCGTGAGTTCGAGCCCCGCGTCGGGCTCTGTGCGGACGGCTCATTGCTGGGAGCCGGCTTCCGATTCTGTGTCTCCCTCTCTCTCTGCCCCTCCCCTGCTTGCTCTCTGTCTCTCTCTCAAAAATAAATGAACATAAAAAAGGCTTTTTTTAAATGTGGAGGAGTCCAAAGAGTTTTTGGTTTCTGCAGAGTCGACAGGTAGAGGGATTTACGGTGTTGGATACAAAAATCTGAAATTCTAAAAATGTTTATGTATTAATTAAAATTAAAAAAAAAATAGAGCCAATATGTTGCTGGGGAGAATGTCAACAGTGAGGCCACTCTGGAAACTGGATGGCAGCCCCCTCATACCGTTAAGCGTATGTTGATCACAGGCCCAGCAATTCCACTGCTGGGTGTTTATCCCAGAGAAACGAGGACACAGTCATCCACGCACAGTACAGGAGTATATTCATATACAGCATAATTCACAGTAACCAAAATTGGAGAGACCCAAATCTCCAGCGACTGCTGAATGGATAAACACACTGTTGGCACATGCAAACAATAAAAAATGAACAAAATATTAATACAGATACCAACATGGATGGGCCTCAAAAACTCCTATCTCTAACATATGGAAGAGTCCTAAAATCTGAGAAGAAGTCAAGGAAAGCTCAAAGTTTAAGAAACAAGCTGAAGACGTAAACAAAGAAGTCACAGAAAAAGAAGTACAAATATTCCCTAACCACGTGAAAAGATACTGTGCCTCATTTATGAGAAATACAAATTAAAAGCGTATCAAGATGTAATCATCACTTAACAAATCGAAAAAAAATCCAAAAGTTTGTAGCACGCCCTGCCGGTAACGCTGTGGAGAAACAGACACCCTCTCTCGCTGCCCCCGGGGCGGCTCGTCCCCAGCAGCGGGAAGCTTTGGCTTCCAAGAGGCAACTGCTTGGAAGGCCACCCTCTGACTTGCCCATTCGACTTCTAGGACTCTCCCCAAAGGAACAGAGGAAAAATATCAAAAGCAGCATGCAAAAGGCACATATAAGTATATCCACAATGAAATGATGGAAATGCAGACAGAAATCTAATAAACTTGGTGGCCGTTTGGGGAGGAAAACACTGGAACAGAAATGGTAGGACTGATGCATCACTTCTCTGGGTGCCATATTTATGTAATTTTGCGTTTGCAATTCTGTAAATGTTTTTGTATGATTTACCAAAGATTTCGTTTAAAAGGAAAAAAAGCAATCCCTAAAATTTTAAAACAAAAGGAAACACCCAAACCCAAATTCTATCAGACTGGTAGCGTCATAACATAGAGAAAATCCTTGGTTCAATGGACTTTAAAAACACATTTTTGAGGGGTGCCGGGTGGCTCAGTCGGTTGCGCGTCCGACTTCAGCTCAGGTCATGATCTCAAGCCCCACATCAGGCTCTGTGCCGACAGCTCGGAGCCTGGAGCCTGCTTTGGATTCTGTCCCCCTCTCTCTCTGAACCTCCCCCCTCGCACTGTGTCTCTTTATCTCTTGAAAATAAATAAACGTTGTAAAAAAATGTTTTAAACACATTTTTGAATATATATTCCTAATAGAATGTATTCTTTTTTAAAATGCTTATTTATTTATTTTGAGAGAGAGAAAGAGAGAGACAGTGTGTGTGTGAGAGCCCAACTCAGGGCTCAATCCCATGAACCACAAGATCATGACCCGAGCCAAAATCAAAAGTCGGACTCTTAACCGACTGGGCCACCCAGGTGCCCCCCTAGTAGAATGTATTCTAAGGACAAGAGTGCCTCAGAGAAATTTAAATCTGAGTTCATTATTGGTACGGCTATTTTGAGACTATTAAGGTATATTATAGGATAAAACAAATGATTCTGTTAATGTGGTTAGGACCCAAATTTTCAGCCTAAAAGGACATTGTAAAATCAAAGAAGTTAAGTAACTCTCGGGAAACTTTTTTTTTTTAATGTTTTTTTTTTAATATTTATTTTTGAGAGACAGAGCAAGACAGAGCAAGAAGGGGCAGAGAGAGGGAGCGGGGGACACTGAATCCAAAGCAGGCTCCAGGCTCTGAGCTGTCAGCATGGAGCCCGACGCAAGGCTTGAAATCACAGACTGCGAGATCATGACCTGAGCTGAAGTCGGACACCCAACTGACTGAGCCACCCAGGCGCCCCGTAACTCTCGGGAATGTTAATTTTGAATTAAAAATATTAGCATAGGGGCACCTGAGTGGCTCAGTTGGTTGAGCGTCCGACTCTTGATTTCGGCTCGGGTCATGATCCAAGGGTCAAGGGATTGAGCCCCGAGTAGGACTCCATGCTGAACGTGGAGTCTGCTTAAGATCCTCTCTCTCCCTCTCCCTCTGCCCATCCCCCTGCTTACATTCTCTTCCTCTCTCAAATAAAAAGATATATATCAGCATAAACTTATCAGTTTTCTTTGAAATAATTTTTCTCTAATAAAAATATTTAGAAGAATACGACCCGGTATATTTGAAAACGAGCACCCCTAGCATGCGGTGGTACTTTCTAAATACCAACTCCATCATATTAGCCTGAAAAACTGGTCGAAAAACTATCTCGACTGTCCCGTGTGGTCCAGAGTTACCAGCTGTGGCGAAAGAAAGAGCCTTCTCTGTGAGGAATAAGCCTAGGAATTCCCTGAGCTTGCACGATGGGTTAGCAAGGTGTAAAGAAATAGGAAGTCACAGGATGAGAACATCCAAGATGAGGTGAACAAGATCAGGTATTCAGGGCAGAAGCGCCCCCCAACTGACTACAATAGCAGAAAGCTGCTTTCAAAGGAAGGAAGGATCAAAATAGGTAAACAGGATAATAGGGCTATGGGCCGTGGCAGGGCGAAGTCGCCCAGAGAGGAGCTAATTAGCAAAAGAAAGGTGCCTTGTTGACCCTGAGGTAGCAGTCTCGTCTTGTCTCCCAAGCTAGCTAAGATAAACAGATGTGGTGCCTCACGCCTGCCGTAAACAACCATCTGCCCGGTACCAGGACTTTGTTTTGTATTGACCCAAACCCCTAACACCACGTATCTTCAAAACCCCCTTTCTCTCACACCCGTGAATTAACGTTCATGGTTTCATTGGCTCTTTGTGCACGGCCATCACGCTTGTAAGTCTTCCAATCCTAATAAAAACGGAGCAAGGGCCCTTACTCGGGGCTCTTGTCTCCTCCTGGACGTTAGCCTCTCTCGCATCTTAATCCTGCGTCTGCTCTCTTGCCGGATGACAGAGAACTCCAGGCCCGGATTCTATGACACTTCTCCAGCTAAGAAATTCAGGGGGAATGACAGATTTTTAAAAATTACCTTTTTTGATCCCCCAGTGACAGTGGATGTAGGCAATAATTATTCCTGGACGCTGAAACCATGACGTGCAATGTCGCTGGTACCATTATACTGGCTCAGCCAGCTGACAACGCTCGGGCCAACTGTTGTTCAAGTTCACCTTCACGAAAGTGAGACGATGAAACATGCACCACACGGCACTCGCCTGTGAAAGATTCTTGCCTCATACGCTGAAGATGAATCTAATGATACTTCTGGATTAGACATCGATTTGCACGAACTACAAGAAACAGAGGAAGAGTTTTAAGTACCACACAAAGGAGCCATCAGCCAAATCCAGAATAGGAGTCATTCCAACAACTGTGTGGCAGGGTCTGTGCTGGAGTGGAGTGGGGTGGGGCCCACGCGGGGGAGGGGGGCAGCGGCCGATCGCACAGCACAAGGGAGTTAGGAAAAGCACACCAAAATGCAAAGGCAAATGGCAACCAATCAATCGATGCTGAGCTTTGCTTATCACCAAAGAAGTGCTGATTAAAATTCATTGAGACGGCACTTCCCTTTGGTCAGGTTGACTCAGATCCAAAAGTTTGACACCATCTCTGTTGGCAAGACTGTGAACTAGGCATTCCTGTCAGCTGCTGATCTGAACTAAAACCAGTTGGACCCCTGAGAAGGGGAATTTGACGTTTCTTGGTTTAGGAAAACAGCAGTATGTGCATTTCCCCTTGAACCCAGGATTCCGACCTCCAGGAATTCATGGTAAGGATTCATGGGCAGAAAACACAAAAAGGCATATGCATAAGGCTAATCATGGCAGCTCTTTTTGCAACGTCAAACATCTGGAAACGATTCAAATGTCCACCAAGAGGGGCCTGGTTGGATACGGGCGTGGGACAACGGAGCATCATTTTGCCGATGAAGGAGTGTTTTCACATACGGCTCTGGAGGGCTCCCAGGATGAAGTATTCATTGAAAATGCAAGTGGGGAAAATTGTATACAGTCTGCTACCATTTACCCAAGAAAGGGGGGCACAAATGTGTGTGTATGCTTGAATATACTAAAGAGCAGGAAAGTGTTAAAAATGTAAGTCTACTTATAGAAAGAGAAGGGACCAGCATGGAGGAGACAGGGGTATGAGCTAGACTTGTTATGAAAAATCCTGTCTGTAGATAAGATTCTGGAGCCAGGCAAATATTTTTATATAATTATACAAAATTAATTTCACCTACATAAAATGAACAATTAGTAAGTAGCAGTAAAATGATATAATTATACACTAAAATTATGTGATTATATGGGGATGATTCTTTTTTAAAAACATCAATCCTGACTACCCACAACGAAGAGGAAGCAATGAAATCTCTTTGTATATCAAGTTGGTTAGAATAGTGACCCAGAGGAACTCTCGTTGCTGACTTTAAAACAGTTGACAGTGTATATCCTTAGGATATGATACCAAAAAAGAAAAAAAAATGTATCGGAAGCAATTCTTACGCTGATTTTAGTAACCTGAATTTTGCTGGTAGTGATGTATTTTTATTCTGAGAGTGTTTGCTGTCTGCTGTAGGAAAAAGCAGTTGTGGTGACTTTGACATTGGGAGCAGGAATTTTAGGCTGGGAGAAAGAAGATACATCTATAGGATCCATGAGGTCAATGAAATTTCTGCAAGCCTGAAGTTGATTTGAAAGTACCATTGTGACTCAGGATGCATTTCATCTTTAAAAAAATTTTTTTTAATGTTTATTTATTTTTGAGAGAGAGAGAGAGCCAGAGCACAAGCAGGGGAGGGGCGGAGAGGGAGAGAGACACAGAATCGGAAGCAGGCTCCAGGCTCTGAGCTGTCAGCACAGAGCCCGATGTGGGAATGGAACCCACAAACTGCGAAATCATGACCTGAACTAAAGTCGGACACTTAACTGCCTGAGCCACCCACGTGCCCCGCATTTTATCTTTAAAATATGCATATTTCCTAGTTCTGTCCACTGACGAGATCTGAAAACAATGGCCTCGACATGACAGAAGTGCTGGGCACCCACAGCCCACAGATGGTGGTCTCTATATCCCCGACCTGGAAAACCAGCCAGAACTCCCTGGAGAAATAAGTGATTCCAGGTCTGGGGCAGGACATGTCGCACACGATCCCAGAATACTTACGCTCTCCAAGCGTGCTAAGCACAAATAAGAAAGGCTCAGCCGCCAGCCTGAATGAGGTCTACCCAAAAATGGGCTAATTGGAGCTAATGATTGCAATGAATTAAAATATGCAAACAACGTTGGAGCAGCTGGGTGGCTCAGTCGGTGACGTGTCTGACTCTCGATTTCGGCTCAGGTCATGATCTCACGGTTCGTGGGTTCAAGCCCTGCATCGGGCTCTGTGCAGACACAACAGTGCCTGCTTGGGATTCTCCCTCTCCCTCTCTTTCCGTTTTCCCCCCCCCCCCATCCTTCTCTCTCTCTCTCTCTCTCTCTCTCTCAAAATAAATAAATAAATAAACTTTAAAATGCATACACACAATGTTTAAATCTACAAAATCATGACAAGGCTAAGCAAAGCCTAATTGGTCATGTGTTAAGGATGCTAGGAAGCCAACCAATATTTTGAAAACTGGTTTAAAAGAAGAGAAAATAAGATCAACCCTTTTCTTGTCCTTCCTAAACAAACTACACCACAGGGTGATGGAAGGGTTGGTGAAGGAAACCTGACTTTATGAAGTATTTCAGCTCCATGTAATCAATGAAGAAGGAACAACGGATTGGGAATATGATGCTGTTGCAGCCCCTAACGGCAACAGATTCAGGCAATGGATTCAGGCAGTAGTTGTAAATGGCTCATAAAATGAGGGACAGACAACATGGGCCCCTGATGGCTGCAGACAAGTTCTCCTAGGAAACACTCTCGTCCCCTGCATTGCCCGAAACGAATAAGCCTCTAGCTCCAGCTATCAATTTATAGGAGGGGCAGAAATCTGGAGGACAGGGCGCCTGGGTGGCTCAGTTGGTTGAGCGTCCAACTCTTGGTTTTGGCTCAGGTCATGATCCCAGGGTCGTGGGATCAAGCCCCATGTTGGGCTCCACACTGAGCATGGAGCCTGTCTGAGATTCTCTCTCTCCCTCTCTCTCTCTCTCTCCCTTTGTCCTTCCCCAGCTTGCTCTTGCTCTCTAAAATAAAAAAATAAAAAAAAATTCAAAGAAAGAAAAGAAATACAAAGGAAGAGGGGTGTGTTAAAAGGCCACACAGGGGTGCCATCAGCAAAATCCAAGTTGTAGGAAACTCTCCGGACAAATGACCTGATTGTGCGAACAGATTGCAAGAGGTTACGGATTACAGATTCTGAGACCGAAGAGACATATAACTAATTGGGATGAAAGCTCCTTATCTGGGTACTGATTTGAACGAACAACCACTCAGCAAAACCACAGGGGCCGTCAGAGCGTGTGCAGAATCCATGGAAACTTCACACGCTCACTTCCGTAAGCCGGATGTGTTGGTGTTGAGTAAAGTGATCCGATTTTGAATCTTCTAATTGGAGGGTATAAGGGGGCCTCAGTGTGGCCCTGATGTCACCTAGCTCCAGCCCATGGGCAAGGTTCCCTGAGGGGGAGCAGCTCCTACCTGAGAGGCTGGGCGCCCCCCGCCTCACGCGCAGCCCCCATGCCCGGGAGGCAGGTGGCTGGGCTACACCTCACCCGGTCCACTTCGTGTCCCGACTCACCCTGCATCTCTGTCCCACTCCCACGTACGTGACCCTCTGAGCCCCTCCAGCAGGCAGCCACAGCGAGTTGATAAAGTAGGAGCCCCCACGTACAGGGTGGCCGTCATGTGCCAGGGCCTGCGTGAGGCACCCCTCACATTCTCTCCCGCTCGGTCCTACAAAGCAGACGCCGACTATCATGTGACAGAGGACATTGTAGCCAGAAGTCTAATTAATTCACAAGCGGTCACGCAGCTGCCCCCACATCATTCATTCATCCTTCCCGGTTCTGAGCCCGAGTCACATCGTACTTGGGGCAGGGGCTTGGAGGGTGATTATTCCCATCTCGTGTGCCGACCGCTAGGCCCCCCCCCCCCACCCACCGCCAGCCCCGTCCTAGGCAGTAACCAAGCTATCATCACCCTCTTACTAGCCACCCAACTGCAAGGAGAAATAAACCCACATTGTTCGACAACAGGTGTGTTCCTGGGGTCATTGGCTGGAGGACACAGACACGGACTTCTGTGGCCTGTTCTAAATGGTGACCCTCAGTCCTGAGCTGAGCACCATAGAGGCCGCGGCCCTACTAAGATTAATGTCCTTTAAAAAATTGGACGTGAGACAGAGAGAGCGTGACGGGAAGATACGGGGAGAACGCCACGTACAGGAAGATGGCCATCCACGCCTGAGGCCGCCAGAAGCTGGGAGGGAGGCCTGGAACGGATTCTCCCCCAGGGCCCTGCAGATACCTTGACCTCAGACTTCTGGACTCCAGCCTGTGAAGAATACATTCCCATCGTCCTAAGCCACCTGCTCGGCTGAGGCAGCCCCAGCAGACCAACACGTCTCCAGACCCACGGCAGTGTGCAAAGTATCCCGGAGGGAAAGTCCCAGCACATCGCATAGTAAAAACAACTTCCCATCAGGAATACGTGCTTTCAACAATAGCCAAATCATGGAAAGAGCCCACATGTCCATCAACTGACGAATGGATAAAGAAGATGTGGTTTATATACACAATGGAATACTACTTGGCAATGACAAAGAATGAAATCCTGCCATTTGTAGCAACGTGGATGGAACTGGAGGGTATTATGCTGAGTGAAATAAGCCAGGCAGAGAAGGACACATATCATATGTTTTCACTCATATGTGCATCTTGAGAAACTTAACAGAAAACCATGGGGGAAGGGAAGGGGAAAAAATAGTTTCAAACAGAGAGGGAGGGAGGCAAACCATAAGAGACTCTTAAATACAGAGAACAAACAGAGGGTTGATGGGGGGAGGGAAGGGGGAGAGGGGGAAATGGGGGATGGGCACTGAGGAGGGCACTTGCTGGGATGAGCACTGGGTGTTGTAGGTAAGCCATGAATTACGGCAATCTACTCCTGAAACCAAGGGCACACTGTATATGCTGTGTGTTAGCTAACTTGACAATAAATTAGATTAAAAAAGTAATTAACCCCCCCCAAAGTAAATTCTCTTTCCAAGTATAAAAACGAAATTACCCTGAAAAATCCACTAGGAATGCATTTTCACAACTTAGTATGCTATATTCTTTTTTGTTTTAAGTTTATTTATTTATTTTGAGAGAGACAACAGAGACAGCATGAGTCGGGGAGGGCCAGAGAGGGAGAGAGCGAAAACCCCAAGCAGGCTCCATATTGTCAGTGCACCTGACTCGGGGCTTGAACTCATGAACCACGAGGTCATGACCTGAGCCCAAAACAAAAGTAGGGTGCTTAACCGATTGAGCCCCCCAGGTGTCCTGAGTAAGTCATATTCTTAAGTGGAGGTTTTTAGCACTGGGGTCTTCAGATCTATCTTGAAGGTTTTAAGGATGATTTTCACTTGGAAGTGAAGTTTCTTGGGCTTGAGGTATACAGATGCCTCTCCATGGGCTTCCCCTGGGGCAGGTGCCAGGCGAGGACGTGGCTTCTGGGGCCAGTGGCCTGGCCTGAGTGGGCCACCCGATCTTTCTATGCCTCCGTTATTCTATCCGCAAAATGGGGCTATTGATAGTTTATCACTCAGTGTGTTTGTGTGGATTAAATCCGTTAACATTTGTGTGATCGGCTGAATAACGTCCCCTCCAAACATGCCCGCGTCCTCATGCCGGGAGCCTGCAAGGGCAGCCTTACGTGGACAAGGCATCTGTGCAGATACGGCGAAATTGAGGATCTTAGATGGGGAGGTTACCCTGGATCAGCGGGTGGGCCCTAATGTAGCACCTGCCTCCGTGTGAGACACACCGAGGAGAAGGTGGTGTGGGGACAGAGCGCCCGCCCATTAGTTAAGGCAGGAATGACAGGAGTCCAGGATGGGGCCACAAGCCAGACAATGTAGTCACCAGGCCTGTTAGTTGGACGGCTGGTTGGCCCAATGGCTGAGACATCCCCACCCCGAGGCCAGGGCCCAGGCGGAAGAGAGGCCCACGTGTGAATGTGCGGGTCTGCAAGGGAGGCAGAGAACGTGTTGTCATTCAGAGGCAACGTTCGGGGCTGGGTGTCCAGTGACCGGGGCCGGGCTGGAGGTGGCCAGAGGAAGAGGCGGATGTGAGAGGGAAAGCGGGAAGCGGAGACGGCCCTGCCCTTGGACCTCAGAAATGGTCCCCGTCCTGCCCTTCGTGGACGACCCTGTCTGGACGGGCAGCCGGTTCAGCTGCTGAGGTGGCGACGGGGGGAATGGGGACGGCTGGTGGCCGGGGCACCGTGTGGACGGCAAGGGGCTTCCTTCTGGGCTCAGCGGGAAGGACAGTGCTGGGCGTCTGGTCCAGGAGGAAGGGTGTGCCAGCAGCTCCCGCACATGCTCCGGACAAGGGCTGTGTGTTGTTACGACTGCCAGAGACTGTGAAACAGCCATGCTTGGGCCCCTCTGTCCACTTGAGTCGCTGAGCACGTTCTCAGGTCCATCCCACGGGAGGGGGACACGCAGTCAGGCTTCAGGACTCTGTAGGGAGGTGGCCCCCACCAGGAAACCAGGACCCACAGAAGCATCAGAGGGAGGCAGGAAGCAGGCAGGTGCCCCGACCTGACTTGAAAACAAGTGAGGGGCACCTGGGTGGCTCAGTCAAGGTTGAGCGTCCGACTTCGGCTCAGGTCATGATCTCACGGTTCGTGGGTTCAAGGCCCACCTTGGGCTCTGTGCTGACAGCTCGGAGCCTGGAGCCTGCTTCCGATTCTGTGTCTCCCTCTTTCTCTGCCTCTTCCCGGCTCATGCTTGTTCTCTCTCTTTCTCTAAAATAAGAAAGTGGGGGCACTCGGGTGGCTCAGTTGGTTAAGCGTCCGACATCAGCTCAGGTCATGATCTCATGGTTCATGGGTTCGAGCCCCGCGTCGGGCTCTGTGCTGACAGCTCGGAGCCCGGAGCCTGCTTCCGATTCTGCGTCTCCCTCTCTCTCTGCCCCTCCCCTGCTCACGCTCTGTCTCTGTCTCTCAAAAATAAACATTAAAAGAAGAAGAAGAAAACAAGCAACAATTCTAATATCCAAAAGCATCCAGAACAGTCAGCTGTCACTGCTCTGCCCCCGGGGGCACCCTGCGCCGTGGAGGTGACAAGTGAAAAGGCTACTCCAGAGATCGCAGGAAGCGTCACGGATTTTCCCATCAAAACCCTCCTGAGTCGAACAAATAGAACTCACCGCCTCCCCTGGCGAGTTATGGGGTGAGGGCATGAACGCATTCAATTTTCTTCATTTCCCCCCTTGAGCTTTACAATTAATGGAAATTTCATGTTTACTGCCTAATGTGGGCATGTTTCTTTGGGTATAAAATGGTGGCATTTACAAAAATACCTTGCAAGTTGCAAGTTAAAAGACGTACCGGGTCTGTCCTCAGGCTTTCTGTCAGCCCCCTGGAGGCCAAGTGACCCACAGGCTCAGAACCCAGCACGCGGCCACCTGCCTCGGGCGGGTCTGGACAGTAAGGGGAGGGACGCTCGGTCCACCCCCTGCCGTCCATCTGCAGCTGACTTTCTTGTTCGCCCCAGCTTTCAAATCTACCTCAGCTTTGGGCTCCTGAACCCCTCTCAGGTTGGAGAGAGGACACAGTCAAATGCCTCACAGTGGTGGTTTGACTGACCCAGGAGCTGCCATTACGTGAAAACCCGGAGGTTCCCTCTCGGAGGTCTGGATGGGGGCCCGACACGGGAAGAAACCAAGTCACGCGTTTTAGTGATTTCTTCGAAATGCATTCAAAGTCTGTGTTCCAGGCACAACACAAGTGCTTTCGTGTACATGGAAAATTTGTTTGTTTGATCAAAGACTTCACACAAAATAAAGTTCCCCGTGCAACCAAGGCATGAAGAACTCTGATCTAGGAGATGTGCCTCAGGGGCTCAGCTCCCCTGAGTGCTTTCCACATGTTCTACTTTGAAAGCCATGAGAGAGGGAGCTTATTGTGCCTCAGTCTACCCACATTGCAAATAGCAGGACGGTTAGGATGAAAAGCCATAGTCCACATAACATACATGGGATCCTGCCTGCACCGAATGGGCCCTGCGTATCACTGTCAGTGAGTCTTAGGCTCTTACACACGTCACATCATCCACACCTTCCCCGGTCCTTGGCATGCAGCCCTGAGCTCCTTGTGGGACCAAGCCCAGGCTGACAAGAATGAGTTTAGAAATAAGTCAGCAGTCCCTCCCAGCCGGTAGACAGTTCTCGTTCCTGGTTTCAGTCGACAGTACTCTCCATTTTTCCCCCTTTGCCTCATTTCTGATTTTCTTTGCCATCTGTGCCTAATTTCTGTCTTGTTGCTATATTCTGCATTTCTCTGTGCCCCATCTCCAGCCAGCTTCAGCAGCGACATCTTACCTTCATGGAAGGTCTTCCGGGCACCGCGCTGGGCGATCCCGTTCACGGCGTCACATCCTCAAGACAAGAGTCTCAGGGAGAAATTATGGCCCATATTCTATGGTCACGTGCCCCGAAAGTTTACATCATCTACCCTCGAACATATCCCTGGAGCTACCAGCGGTGAAAAGCAGAGAGGGGAAAACCCGTTGAGTCACTGAGTCACAACAAAACAAAGCATCAGGACGCGAGTCAGGGGGCAAGAGCCCGAGACCGCCAGCAGCCCACGTCAGGAGCGAAAAGAGAACACTGTGGCCATAGACACTGCACAGATAAGAGAATATGATGAGGAAATTGGTGCCCAGAAGCTTGAACGTTCCGATAATGGACAATTTTTTTTAAGCCAGGTTATTAAAACTGACACAAGAAGAATAAAAGTCTGAATAAGCAGCCCTGGCTCTTCCCAGGAGTGGTTACATCAGACTCTCTGGATGTGTGGCCAAAGCACCAGGGTTTCCAGACTCTTCCTGGTGACTGTCAGGTGCAGCCGGGGCTGACAACCTGGGGCCGGTGGGCAGCCCTAGGTCATGTACAAAACCATGTACCTCACAGGCCTTGCAGCGAGGGTGACCGGCACTCCAGGCTCACAGGGACTTTCAGGCCAAAACTAGGGGTCCGGTACAGACCAGGCAGCTGGTCACCCCCATCTACAGCCTGGTGGAGACGCTACAGGGGCGGGAGCACAGGACGGTCCTAGGGTGCCCAGCTCATGCCCATGTGCCTAGGGCTTTCCTGCCTTTTGCAGGGGAGGTCATGTGCCAGGAAGCTCCAGTCCCGGGCAGACTGGGTGGTTGTTACCCTAGCTGGTGAGAGCAGAGAGGACAAAGAGAACCAGAGAAAATAACAATGACAGGGGCGCCTGGGGGGCTCAGTCGGTTAACCTCCGACTCTTGGTTTCGACTCAGGTCACCATCTCACAGTTCCTGAGCTCAAGCCCTGCGTTGGGCTCTGTGCTGACCGTGCGGAGCCTCCTTGGGATTCTCTCTCTCCACCCTTTCCCCAGCTCGCTTGCTCGCTCAGTCTCAAAATAAACATTTAAAGAAAAGAACACGGAAGTGTCACGAGATGGACACTTTCCTCTCTCACACTGATGTCCTGGGGTCTCCTCTGGGCAGCGTCTTTTAGCCCTGGCTTCGTGTTGGAATCGTGAAAGGGGGCAGGGAGGGCTTTTAAACTCCAATACCTGGGTCCCAGCCCCAAAATTCAGGTCTGTGTTTCCTGCGCATCGAAAGGTCCACGACCTGGGTGGCTTAACGCAACAGGAACGTGTGGTCCGGTTGTCCGGAGGCCAGAAATCCGAAACCAAGGTGACGGCTGAGCTGCACTCCTTCTGAGACCGTGGGTTGGACCTGTCCTTGCCGCTTCCCCCCCTTCTGGAGGTGGCCTGCACTCGGTGGCTTACAGCTGCCTCACCCCTGTCTCTGTGGTCACGCGGCCTTCTCCCTGGGTGCCCGTGTCTCTTTTCCTCTTCTTGTAAGGTCACGAGTCCTTGACAACTACCAACTACTTTCCATTTCTGTGAATGCGACGACTCTGGACCTTCTGCAAGTAGGATCCTACGGTGTCTGTGGCTGGCTCACTTCCCTTTGTATCATGTCCACAAGATTGCATTTTTCAATATAAATATACTTTTCCCACATCAAATTCTTTTTAATGTTTTTAATGTTTATTTCTGAGAGGCAGAGAAAGAGACAGAGTGTGAGCGGGGGAGGAACAGAGAGAGGGAGGTAGACACAGAATCTGAAGCAGGCTCCAGGCTCTAAGCTGTCAGCACAGAGCCCAATGCGGGGCTCGAACCCACAAACCTTGAGATCAGGACGTGAGCCGAAATCAGTTTTTTCACCAACTGAGCCCCTCAAAAAAATTTTTTTTAGAGAGAGAGAGCATGAGGGGGAAGAGAGGGGCAGAGAGAGAGAATCTCAAGTAGGCTCTAGGCTCAGCATGGATCCCTACACGGGGCTTGATCCCACAACACTGGCATCACGACCTGAGCTGAAATCAAGACCACCACATCAAACTCCTAATGAAAAGATGTCCTGGCTTTGTCCTGCAGCCTTACATAACCCCCAACACACTGATGGGGTCCCCTGGGAGTTAGCCCAGCATGAGCCCGTGCCCCTGGGCACAGCCTGGGCACCCACCCCAGGCCCATCGGCCATCCTGGCCCTGTGCTCATTCCCCGGGCAGCCCCTCTTTCCCCTGCTCCCAACCATAGGCTTGGTTCTGCCGCTCTAGTTTATGAGCCATTGTGAGCCCAAGGGGCCCTCTTTGAAAGGAAAGGAGTGTGTGAATAAACCCCTAACAATGGGGGTTTGATTAAAACGCTAGCTCCCGCCATCGAGGGCCCTTAGGCCCCTCGTGAGGGGTTTCACACACCTCTCCCCACTCCATCCCACACCAATGGGAAAGATGAAGGTTTATTACTCTCATTCGATAGAAGCCATTATCGTCCAAAAAGGTTAATTAATTTTCAGAAGGTCACACGGCTGGGTTGAAATGAATCTTTCAGGCCATATCGGGGCGGAAGGACACAGGCATCACCCAGGTTTGGGTGGTAAATCGACTGCCCTGGAGTCCAGGCCCATGGGGAAGAAGTCTGTAATGCAATAACGATGCTGGCCAGGGGCAAGGGAGGGATGGGACCCTAACAGATGACCAACCAAAATGGTTTGCCCAAGACTGGGGCGTTTTCGGGGGGGGGGGGGGCGGGGGGGGGGAGTTGACTGAGTAAGGGCCCCCCAAGGTGTGCACTTCCTAATCCTTTGAATTTGAGAAACAAATTCAAACACAGGTCCGAGAAACCCAGGTAGCTGCTCAAGCCTCTACAGATCCCACGGACCTCAGAGCTGTCTCTGTACCGTCTAGGGCCATCGTAAGGGGATGGGGTGCCTGTCAGCTCTGGAGCGGGCAGGGGCAATTACACACCAGCAAACCCCTAAAGATTGGCTTTCCAGAAAACCAAAATAGGCACACAGGTATAGGCACACATGTTTGTGTTTGTTACAAAGCTTACTGACATAAAGGGTATGTAGGGAACAACCCACAAATCCTAAGTTACAATGCTCTATTGTAAATTCATCACAGCTGTAACTTCAGCCGACATTGTATTTCTTGCAAAATCCATTGTCAACTTTTGAAATTCTATTGCCAACAATAGAATCGCATTAGCAGGCTATGAATGAGCACTTGACTGATATGGGAGTCGGCATAGAATTCGGCTCCCATCGTTGACAAACAATTACAGTTCCGACCTGAATGCGAGTTGATATTTTCATTTATGTTAACTAGGAAGATAGAAGATTACAAAGGCACGTGTCAAAACCTCAGTCATCTGACAATGATGCGAGTGCCTTCCTTGTTGAGTTAGATAATCGTTTTCAAATACTGAAGGAATATTTCCTCGATGTTTTTGTGCCCTTCACAATGGAACAGCTACAGACAGGACATATTCAAGGTTAATTTGCATTATTAACCTGGTTCTATCACTTTATTAAGTCTAGATAATCAACAAAACAATATAAGAAGGACTGACTTCTGTGGTGTAAACACTCCCATCAGAGACGATTTTAAGGTACTGACGTGACGTTGCTGGTGACTGTTTGGGAAGAGACGCAGACCAGCGCTCGGTATTTCTGTTGCTCAGACACAATGGGTATAAATGACCCCAAGGACACAGATAATAGCAAAATGGAGTTTAAAAATTAGGAAGTGATTTTTGAGGGTTTTTTTTTTGAGCTTTTGAGTAATTATTTGTTTTGTTATATCATTTATTTAATTTTAAGACTGAAATTTTTTATTTTTAATAATGGCTATGGTTACCAAACAGCTTAAAAAATTCCTAAAAATTTCACCACGGGCTCTGCTGAGCCATTCCTTGTACAAAGCTAGAGAAGGTAGCTTAAAGTAGTTAACTTAAGCACCATTTTTCGTTTTGAAGTGCCTTGTAAATGTCTTAGGAAGGTAGATCTCATGTTCAGTGTTCTCATACACCACCAACAAACAAACAGAAAACACAAAAAAACAAAGAGACACGAGGAAACTCTGGAAGGTGGTGGATATGTCCATGACCTTGACTGTGGGGAGGGATGTGTCCATGATCTTGACTGTAGGGAGGGATGTGTCCATGATCTTGACTGTGGGGAAGGATGTGTCCACAACCTTGACTGTAGGGATGGATGTGTCCACGACCTTGACTGTGGGGATAGATGTGTCCATGACCTTGGCTAGGAGGATGGCATCATGGGTATTTGTATATATCCAAACTCATCAAACTATACACATGAGATATGTGCATTCTTTGTATATGAATTATAACTCAATAAAGGCGGTTTATTCAATTAAAACTCAAAAAAGAGGGTACACCATTGATACTAAATAGCATTATGTGGATACATTTCATAAATTAGATGAAATGAATGAATTCCTTGAAGGACAAAAAGTTCCAAAACAGATTTAAAAGGAAGTAGGAAAACTAAATACATCTATATCAATCAAGAAACTATGGGGTGCCTGGGTGGCTTAGTCGGTTAAGCGTACAACTTCTGCTCAGGTCATGATCTCACAGTCTGTTGGGTTTGAGCCCCTCGTCGGGCTCTGTGCTGACAGCTCAGAGCCTGGAACCTGCTTCCGATTCTGTGTCTCCCTCTCTCTCTCTCCAAAAAAATAAGTCTCCCTCCCCTGCTTGTGCTCTGTCTCTCTCTCTCTCTCTCCAAAAAAATAAACAAACATTTAAAAAAATTTACAGAAACTGAATTCACAATTGAAAACCATTCCACAAAGATAACATGATAATGAATGTTAGCAAATTCCAAGGAATCAAAAAAAGCTCTATTTTTAAAAGTTTCATATTCGTTGTAGTAACTAATAAATGAATTTTATCATCTTTGCTAATTTTTACAAAAGAAGGTCCACTAGAATCTGGAGACAGATTGCTTTGATCAATATACAAGACCAATTGTGTTTCTACACTAGCAAACGACTGGAAAAGGAAATTGTAAAATACCATCACAACACATGAAACAGTGACAAATTTAACCACATAGATTCAAGATCAATATATCGTCAACTACAAAACCTTGCCGGGAGCAGCTAAAAAGGACCACAACAAATAGAAACATCACATTCATGATTGGGAGACTTGGTATTAGTCTGTAGATTTAGGGCGACCGCAATCAAACTCTCAGCAGGCTTTTTTTTGTAAATTTAACAATCTGGCCGTGAAGTGCACATGGACATATGAAGGACCTAGAATCGCCCAAATGACTCGGAAACAGAAAGACAAAGTTGGTGGGCTTATACTGCCTGACTTACGGCTTTTGGTAAAGCAGTCATCAAGACAGTATGGCGTTGCTTTATGACAGACAAATAGGTCGATGGAATAGACGAGTTCAAAAATGGATCCTCACGTGGATGATCAAGTGATTCTCAGTAAGGTACCAAGCATCTGCCATGAGAAAGGAGAATTTTCAGAGTGGTGCTGGAAAAACTGAATATCCATATGGGGGGGATTCTTGATACTGTTAACATATAATATATACAAAAATGAGGGTGTCTGGGTGGCTCAGTCTGTTAAGAATCTAACTCTTGATCTCAGCTCAGGTCATGACCTCAAGGTTGTGAGATCGAACCCCGTGTCAGGCTCTACACTAGGCATGGAGCCTATTTGGGATTCATTCTTTTCCTCGCTCTTTGCCCCTCCCCCCCAACTCACACACACACACTCTCTCTCTCTCAAATAAAATACAATAAAAATACAAAAATGAACTCAAAGTTGATCAGAAACCTAAATATAAAAGTCAATATTACCATGCGTCTAAAAAAAACAAAAACAAAAAAAAGCCAAAGGAGAAAATCTTTACCATCTTAGCAGAGACCTTAGATCTGATACAAAAAAACATGGGCCATAAATAAAAAGTTGGTATATCTTTAATTTTAAAAACGAGGTCTAATGGAAGCGTTCACCTAAGAAAAATGAACACCAGGTCAACAGAAAGCATACGAATGCTCACAGGAGCTTTATCCATGGTGACCCAAATGGAAACTTGGAAACGACCCAAATGTCCCTCCACAGATGAATAGATAGTTACACATCCATGCAATTGAATGCTAGTCAGCAATAACAAATAGAACCAATTACAGATACACTCAAAACATGAATGGCTCTCAAAAACATTTGCACGATGAAAGAAGCCAGGCGCGGAAATGGCTGTGCGAGTTCATTTATGTGGAAATGAAGAAAATGCAAAATTATCTATAGTGACAAAAGGGGGCAGGAGCGGACGTTTGGAAAGAGATGGAAATGTTCATTATCTGTATGTTGTGGTCACACACGTGTGTACCTCTGCTAAAATTTGCTGAACTCTATACTTTAAATGGATGGTTTCCATGGTGTAGAATCTAAAAGGTAGAGCTGGGAAGAGCTTCTGCGTAAGAACAGGTGTAATCTGAATGGTGTGTGGGTGAGTGGAGAGGAAGGATTGACAGGAAGCAAAGGCAAAAATGTCCCCATAAGGTACTTACGGGACGAGAGGGACCCTTTCCGTGGGCAGGGCGGGGCGGGGGGGGGTGGTCTGCTAAGAGCTCTGGCTGTTTCCAATGAAAAATCAGCCTTTGCCCTCAACCTGGATCTCAATCCCCCAAAGCCTGAAATTGCTGTGTCCAGTTGCCCTAAACAAGGCCACCTGAGGGCCGTGCTCCCTCAAGGGCCATAACTAGATTCTCTTGGAGCATGGGTCTCAGGAGCCCGACGTTTAGGCTGGGAGTACACGCAGGGGTTGCTTGATTCTCTGACACGGTATTCTGGAAAGTGTGGTTCTGTAACAGAGCAGGGTCTCGACAGGGACAAACAGCCAGAAATGGTACCCGAACCGGTCAGACTGAGGAAAGGAGAGCTAAGAGCAGAATTATTTACAATAAGAAAGAAACCATATGGACCACACCTGAGCAAAGGCTTTACTTTTGTCCCAGGGGCTGGAGGGTCCCTGGGCGCCCTGCAGGGCTGTGGGTGCTGCGCATCGCCGCCCAGGGATAGGAGGCAGTGCCTGCACTCCTTGGAGTTCGTGTGCTTTGTCTATCTATTAAAACTCATGAGAATTTTATCTTTTGCTTTCTAATACAGTGAAATTTTTTTTAAATATAAAAGTTAACCGTGTTTCTCATTTTCGAACATTTAAGTGAAAAGATGCCCCGGGTTTGTCTTCACGTAGAGCCATGCACTGAGCCAGGACCCCTGGGTCTTGGAGCCCCACACGTGGCCCATGCACCCCGCTGGACCTGCTCCTGGGCCAGCTTGGAGTTCACTTCCACTCTCCCGTCCACGCCACACTGCCCGCTGCTCTGGCCCACGTGCCACGTGAGCTCTCTCTGAGAGAGGCAGAGTGTGCACGCGTACCTGACAAAGACCATCTGATTAGAATTAGCTCCCATTTAGAGAGTACCTCTTATGTGCCAGGCGCTGGCTCGCACCCCCACCTCCTAACGCTGCAGGGGGCTGTTTGTCACTCTGACTTCACAGAGGAGCCAGAGGCCCCAAGAGATGGCTCTTAATGCAAGATCCCAAGGCTGGTCCTGCTCACCTCCTGGGCAGCCAACAGCACCCTCACAGTGCTGGGGCCGAGCCCTCCTTCCAGCCACTGCTGCTAAGTCCTCATGGACACGCCACACTCACACGCACACACATACACGCGCACACACACGCCCTCCACAGCGTTCCTTTCCCGGAGTGCACTTGCCCAGTGCTTTCCAGACCCCAGCGTGACCCTAACACCTGTCAGGACACGGACCAGTATCTGAAGCCCCTACTCAGACCCCCTCTCCTTCCCAGCTCCCTTCTCTGTCTCTGTAGCCTATACTGGCCCTGGGGGTACAATGCGTGCGGGTGGGCATCCTGGAGCTGCCCCCGCAGCAGCGAGACACTTTCCCATCCGCATCGTTCCCCGCCGCCCCCCACCCCCGCCCCTGGGACAGGCACGGGAGTGCAGGGAGAGGCAAAGCACAAGCCAGCGTCTCTGGGGGGCTCTCTGGGGGGCGTGGTGCCACCACATAGGCTGGGGGTCAGAAGGGAGGCAAATCAGTAAGAGAAACATAGCAGGGACCCATACAGCCTATGCAGCCTGACACAGTAATCAGACAATAGCAGCTTTAGTCAAAATCAAGAAAAGTGGCCTGAGTGTTGCTTCTTGGGCTTTTTCCTTTGGGGCCTTGGGAATCTTGGAACCCATGGTATTGCCCACTTCCCCCCCAGTGTGAAGATTGGTGAGCAAATGCTAGAGGTTTCTGAGGTTCCTTGTTTTATCTTAGGAATGCAAGTGATTTTCCAGTCTCCTTCAAGCTTTGTACATTTTGGTTTAAAAATAAAAATCAGGGGCAATGGGTGACTCAGTTAAGTGTCTGACTTCAGCTCAGGTCATGATCTCGCGGTTCATGGGTTCGAGCCCCACATCGGGCTCTGTGCTGACAGCTTGGAGCCTGGTGCATCCTTTGGATTCTGTGTCTCCCTCTCTCTCTGTCCCTCCCCCGTTCACACCCTCTCTCTCTCTCTCAAAAATAAACATTTAAAAAACCTTAGAAATAAAAATCATATTTAAAACACTCCCTATAAAAATACCAACAGTACTCTTCACAGAACTAGCACAGATAATCCTAAAATTTGCATGGAACCACAAAAGACCCCAAAGAGCCAAAGAAAGCTTGAAAAAGAAGGACAAAACTGGGGGTATCATAATCCCACATCACAAGATGTATTACAAAGCTGCAGTAACCAAAACAGTACGGTACTGGCACAAAAATGTCGATGGAACAGAAGAGAGAGCCCAGAGATAACCCATGATTATGCAGTCCAACAGTGTCCGATAAAGGACGCAAGAATATACAATGGGGAGAGATAGTCTCTTCAAGAAATGGTGCTGGGAACACTGGATAGCAACACACAGAAGAAGAAAGAAATTGGGCCCCTTTCTTACAACACACACAAAAATAAACTCAAAATGGATTAAGGCGCTAAATGTGAGACGTGAAACCATAAAAATCCTAGGAGAGAGCAGATACTAATTTCTCTAATGTCGGCTGTAGCAATATCTTTCTAGATATGTCTCCTGAGGGAAAGGAAACAAAAGCAAAAACAAACTGTTGGGACTTCATCAAAATAAAAACCTTCTGCACAGCAAAGGAAACAATCAACAAAACGAAAAGACAACCCCCTGAACGGGGGAAGATATCTGCAAATGACATCTCTGATAAAGGGTTAGTATCCAAAGTATGTAAAGAACTTCTACAACTCAACGTCGGAAAAAACAAATAATCCAATTGAAAGATGGGCAGAAGTCACGAACAGACATTT